>NC_142039.1:43939825-44539825 GCF_982192425.1 Myodes glareolus
TCCTCCCCATTTATCTTCTTTTCTTGTCTCACTTAGGTTTTTATATTTATGCTTATAAGCTCCCACAACTCTTCTTGTAAAAACTCAGGCAATTTATAAGAAAATCAATAAGCCTCAGTTAAGCCTGGCCATTGCAGTTCAACTCTGTTTTATCTAATTTTTTTTTCTTAGTGCTTGCTTTCTAATAGGCCTGGGAATGCATTAACATTTTCTATCTTTAAGTATCACTTTTGTTTAATCTTCAGAATTTTTAAATGGGATGAAAAATGATTTTGAATACATGTGAAGATTCTCAAGGAAAATAACTGGGATAATTACATAATTGACCAAGATGAAATAAAACATGAAAGTTAGATTAACTGACTTTAAGGAGACAAGTAATTATAATGCAAATTAAGTCAGCTTTCACATTTAGCTGTGAGCCCTTATTAACATCGGTTCAGCTCTTTTATATAGCTTTGAAGTGATACCTGAGTAAAAATCAGGGGATTATATTTGAACATTTGATGTGAACATCAGAAGCAAGTTGGGGTACCTAAGCAACAGCGTACTCAAGAACCTAGATTTCAGAAAGGTCTGAGTCTTAGTACTAAGTCAAATTCATTTTCTCTTTGGTTTTTAGGAAGTTAAGGATGGGGCTATAAACTTTAGGCCAAATAAAAAGGTGTGGGGCTTGAATAATTAAGAGGAACACACATTTAAATGCCTGGTTCATTCTCATAGTGCTTTTTCCTGCATCATTGGAAATACTCAATGGACACAAATGTTCTATACCAGAAATGTGATCACATAGTTTTTGAAATGGGATCTGTACCAAGCCTGACAACCTGAGTTTGATAGCTGAATCCTAATTGGTGGGAGGAAAGAATGGATCCCCTCAAGTTTTCCTCTGACCTCTCTGTATGCCTGTTGTGACATTCAGCTATGAGTATACATGCATGTGCACTCATACACAGACACACATACAAACAACCACATACACAATTATAAATTTATGTCTTCAAAATTCTGGAAACATATCAAATATAATGTGAATTCATATTTCAAATAACTGTACCCAACGTCAAAGAAAGTATTCACACATCCTAAACATAAATCAGTTTCTCTTCCCTTTCATTGGGAATATCATTTCCTATGTATAATTATTCAGTCACAAATAAGGCTGCAGACGAACCCTCAGGCAGAAGTACTTGAATGTTAAAGGACCCATGTGACCCATATTCGCGCATGCATAGTTACATTCATGTATGACTCAGGGAAGCCCTTGTGTGAATGCGTGAGCCCCATCATCTGTATCATCTGCATATGACATAGTCACGTCAACACCCTGTATGCATGTGTTAGGCAGGTTTTAAAAACTGGACCACCATCTTCCTCCCTCTCTCTGCCCACCAATTCCCAAGCCTGTACATGCCCCCTCTAATAAATTCCTAAGTGGGTTTGTTGCATGTTTTGTGGTTCCTTCTCACTCGTGCCAAGTAATTTCACTATGGTTGATCTCTTTACTTGCCCTTCATGAGATACAGTCTTTCATAGATCACAGTCTGTGTTTACTATCTTTGAGGTTATCGTCAAGTGTACACTTGGATATGCTCGGAGTACACAGAGCAACCTCGCCAATATTCCTCCATCCAGGAGTTGATTTGAAAGAGGGTAGAAGAAAGTTTGCACTGAATCATCATATCTTATATGGGGGAGAAGTGATTATGTTCAAGGATCGATCATGGTGATGAGAATATTAAACTTTCTTTAGACTCTAGATGACTTCATATGATTTGGTGTTCAGCAAGGGGCAGGACCAGCTCTCCTTTGACCAAGTTATGGGGCCAGTTCTCCCAAGGCCCTCAGTGGTAATAAGGACCTAGAACATCAACAATGACTCCAGCAGCAGTAGAGCTACAGACACAGACATGTCCCTTATTGTAGCTCATTTTGGACATCACCATGGCCTCAGATGGCAGAGCAGGCCACTCAAATTAGTATGGATCCAGTGACAACATGCTCTTCAGACATCAACATGTTCTTAGGTGGAAAGCTCAGACCACAGGCATCAATATGCCCTTCAGTAGTAGCACGGGCAGTAGACACGGACATCATCACAGACCCCAGTGGAAGTAACACCACAGACTTAGACTTAATAATAAAAAAAAAATCACTCAACTTGTCAGTGTAGGCATAGGATTCTGATTTTCTTCCTCTCTAAAGGTCATGACCTTCAGACCTACACACTTTTAGGAAGATAAACAATATCAGCCTGTTCCTCTTGGCCATTGGGTCTTCAGTTAAACTTCCTCCTACAGTGATGAAAAACTCTACTTCTTCCCCTCTCCCATTTCTCCACCACATACTTCTTTCTTTTAGTGAACCTGCCTGGGCTGCAGGATGCATGACTGTGGCTGGCGTCATCATGTTTAATTGTCTTTATCTTGTTCTATGCTATTCCAGAAGAAGAGAATTTCAAAGAAGTCTAAGTGGGAAACTTTGATAAATTGTCACACAATCTTCACCGTGCTTAATTTTTATCATTAGTTACTTTCTCAAGTGAGAAATCACAGCTGCCTCTAGAAAGCTAGGCAGCTTATTGTGTACAGGAGCAGACGGGACCACAGAAAGTACTGACAACAACCTTCGTCCAAGAACATCATCAGTCAGAGTACACAAGGATGACTTGTTTTTAAACTCAGTGTTCCCTGTCTGCTGGCATCATTCAGAAATATATACTTGATTTGTATGTATAAACACACACACACACTATATATATACATATATATATTACATATATATGTATATATATATACATTTACCAACCAAGTATATATACATGTCATATGATATATGTACACATATATTTATTATATATACCAATTATTGATGATAGATAATGAGAAATATTTAGTTCTTCCATAAGCAATATTCTAAATATAATAGACTCAGTACTCTGTTATTTATTAAAAGTATCATTGCTATTCTAACATTTGTAGCAATACTACAAGGCACCCACTCTATCCATCATGAACCATATTTTCCATAAAAAGAAACTAGAACCTTGTACAGATGGAATGGAGAGTGACTTATCAAGACAGTCACCCAGTTTTTCAGGCTAGGATCAGGAGTCTGCCTTTCTTCCTCTCCAAAGGTGGTGACCTTCAGACCTTCTTCACGTTCAGGAAATATATCATGCAAATTGAAACCAACATCCTGAAAGTCCTGTTTCTTGAAGAACTGAGGTTTTCGAGCGAACAGAGGCCTCTGTGTTATGGAAAACTAGAAACAAATATAACAATGTAGCTAGAGTAAAGCCCACTTGGCAAAACTCCTTGGAGCCTCTTTACCTTGGCGCATTCTCGCCAAGCGTCATAATGTGAAAGACTGCACGGTTGCTGGCCAAACTTGACAAAGACAATGGGAAATACCAGAGTTCTCACTGCTCTGTCAGATGACAAAGCCCTACTCTGTCTCCTCTCTCCCACTGTTTTTCAATATTTCACAAATACCGAGGTCAAAATTCTAGACAGCATCGGGAATGTGATTCTTTCCAAAACTGAGAACACAGGTTCTACATACCACTCTGATTCCAGGGAATAATTGGCATAGAACAGTCAGTTCCTTTCCCATCCTTCCACGAGATGTGATTTGAGTGACAAGTAGGGAGACTTCGACTTTCCAGAATCTAGGGATGCCAAGAGTATTCCATCATATTCAGGACTGGCCTCAGTTTGTCCACACCAACAGTTTGGGACCTATTATGTGGAAATCATATATACCCATTAGTACTTTTTAAAAGAACTGTGTCAGGGGTTGGAAAAATGGCTCAAAGCGTGAAAGCGACAGAAGCCTGGTACCTGGGCTTCAATCTTTGTGGACTTACATAGAAAAGCAGATGTGGTAGCATGCATCTATCATCCTATGACAGCGTCCCTATGACAAAGTGGGAGGCACTAACAGAATAATCATTGGGAAATTCATAGTCCAGCTACCTTAGAGTACAGTATGTACAGCAGCAAGGCAGACTCCACATCAACGAGGTGAAAGGTAAGAATCCACTACACACACACACACACACACACACACACACACACACACACACACACGAGAAAGGGGGGAAGATTGAAAGTGTTTTATTAACATAAAACATGAGATTCTCTCCTTATGAAGATATGAATTCTTACATGCTTTTCCTGTGTGGATTTTGTGCCACGACTCGCTCTAAGTTGGTCATCATCATTTCCCACATGTACTCTACAGGGTGACAGATGCGTGCCTCAGTCTGCCACTTGAAATGAAGAGCAGATTGCATTGCAGGTTTAAGTTATCCTCCAATGCTGTGTGACGTATGACTCACCATGATGGGGAACTGTTGCTACATATTTCATAGCTCCTGTTTCCAGGGTTTCCAGCTCCTCATTATCTTCCCTTGCTAGCCGGCTATAAATGTCAAAACACTCCTGCTGCCAGCACACACTTTTAAAACTTATAGTCCTGCGATCTGTGTATGTTTAGGGTTTTATGGTGCTGCTTGATCTAGAAGTGCCACAATACTTCATCAAGGGCAGCAGCTAGGCTACTGACAGGACAACCTTCATCTCACTCCTGGCTGGAACAAATGTTCTTTGATGCTTCCTGTTTAATAAAATAAACATGGAATGCAATGCTTAAATGAATATTTTAAAAAAGCAATCAGGCTTGAAATTTAATTTTATCTAATTGGCTTTCTATACTCTAGCAAAATTGAATGACATTAAATGTTCACCTTCTCCATATAATTTTGTATTTTCTTCAATCATAAAATTAGATTTTTTTGCTTTCTCTGTTAACTTCTGTTGATACAATCTTTTAATTTACTAAATTAATGCAACTCTCACACACGTTGAAGAAAATATATATCAACATGGTAGGATTGTAATCCTGTGTGCCATATAATTTTTTGTCAGTAACTCTAGGTGAGATTAATACTCATTGTCAATCCCTAAGACCTTTAAGGGCTTAAAGTGGCCTCTGGTAAGGATTATAAAGACTGGTACTCATAAACATACATTTCTATAATGATGACATAAAAATAAATGTATGTGTCAATTAAAGAATGTATATCCACATAGAAAGCAAAAAGCAAAGTAAATATGTTCACCTCTGATCCCACATTACAGATAACATGGCTCTTTTGACTATATTTCCACACTCTCAAATGGATGGATCTAGGAAACATCATACTGAGTGAGGTAACCCAGACCCAGAAAGACAAATATCATATGTACTCACTCATAAGTGGCTTTTAGACATAAAGCAAAGAAAACCAGCCTACAAATCACAATCACAGAGAACCTAGACAACAATGAGGACCCTAGGAGAAACATAAATGGATCTAATCTAAATGGGAAGTAAAGAAAGACAAGATCTCTTGAGCAAATTGGGAGCATGGGAACCATGGGTGAGGATTAAAGGTAAGGGAGAGGAAGAGAAGGGAGCAGAGAAAAATGTAGAGCTCTATAAAATCAATAAAAACTTCATTTCTCTTAAAATTAAAAGCCAGAAATGCATATTAGTTACTGTTTTCACAATTTTGAAAAGACGCTTTACAAAATTAACTTAAAAACAAAAGATTTTATTTTGAGTCTGTGTTCGATGTGTTGTTTGACACAGATCATTATAGCAGGAAAGGAATGTGCTTGAGGTAGCTAATAATATTGGCCCTTTCTTCAGGAAGGAAAGGTGGGAAAGTGAGGAGGGCGCAGAGAGAAAAAGAGAAGAGAGAAAGGGAGGAGGAGGGAAAGGAGGAGGAGACGAAGCAGGAGGAGAAGGAGGAGAGAGAGAGAAATGCTTGTGTTCAGACTGATTTTTCATTACCCAGTTTATTGGAACTGGGTCCCAGCCCATGGAGTGGTGCAATCACTATTGCCTGGCCAATGTCTGTCATCCCTCTTGTGCTAAATCTCTCTAGAAAGAGCCTCACAGATACACCCAGAATGTGACGCTAAATCCTGCCAGGTTGATAAAGAAATTGCCATACCAATTTCATCAATTAAAATTATTGTAGTGTTGCTATTTGTTATAATACTAAATAACAATTTTGGTGATATTTTGTTTTCTTTTTCTCTTCTTGGTGGCCATATCTCCAAATAATTATGTTTAGAAAGCACAAGATAATGAAAACTCAAACATATTGAGTTTATAAACTAAAGGGACAGATTCATGAACGATCAAAAACACACTGTCTTGACAGCTCCAAATGCAGTGAACACCTATTATAATCCTTCTTAGTATACAAAAGGAGGTGAAAAGTATTATTGCATAATGCACTTCAAATATTCTAGCTAAGTTCATACTGTTCCAACAAGCTTTCTAATGCTACCCAGTATAGTCCCTTAATTTATTTGTGGGGCATAAGGAATCATAAATCACTGTGATTTTGTAAGATTAAAAATTTCAAGCCAGACATGATAGCTCACACCTGCAATTCTCTCATATAGGAAGATAAGGCAGGAGGGTTGTCGCCAATTTTAATTAGCCTTAGCTACATAGTGAGTTTTGAAGTAGTCTGGGATAAAAATAGGAAGTAGGGGTGGCTGGAGAGGTGGCTCAGAGTTTACTGGAGTTCAGTGATCAAGAACATTTACTGGTTCCAGAGAACCCAAGTTCAGTTTTTAGCTCCCAAAAGAGATAAACTCATAAACACCTTTTAACTCAATCTTTGGATACTCTGACTGACCCCTCTGTGGGCAACTACACATTCTTGACATTCTCTCTCTCTCTCTCTCTCTCTTTCTCTCTCTCTCTCTCTCTCTCTCTCTCTCTCTCTCTCTCTCTCTCACACACACACACACACACACAAAACTAAACCTTAAAAATAAGATATTAATACAGAAAGTTTCAGTAATGAATGCATACATAAACCAAGCAAGATGACTCTATCCCTACTCTGGCTCACAGTGTAATGAGTCTATGCCTGCTGTTAAGAGAGCTTGGCAAAGTACTCTGAATAGCCCTGACTAAAGTCAGAAAAGTCTTAACTGTTTCTAATTTGTTCGATTAAGGAACACACTCGTATATAAGTACAAGAGCAACTTTTGTTACTTTAAAATTCTGGCTAAACTGGAAAAGATTATCCATAGACGTTTATGAAAAATCTGTTATTGCTCCCTTAGTCATCCCCTAATTATCTTTCTTTTTTTATGAGCTGGGAATGTCTGGGCTTTACCCATGTATCTGATTCATATTTAGACTAATCCTACTTTGGTGATTTATGGTTCCCCGGTTTTATATTTACTGCTAGCTAAAACTAATAAGCTCTCCCTGGCCCAGTGCCATGATGCGAGGTCAACACCTAGTTAGTCACCATTATTTTTCCAGCATGTTGCCCTCCAGATTGTCTGAAATGATAATTGATTAAAAACTCATCATGGATGATGTCATTTTTTAAAGGAACAAATTCACGATTTTTTTTCAAAAAAGCTTATTATTTTAAGTTTTCATGAAACTTTTTTTGAACATCTTAAATCATCTTATGCAAAAGATTTTGCCTTCATCAAGTATATCTTTAGAATCAGCATTGATCACCATGAGACTCCCTCTTACATCTCCATCTGAAAAGCAGTTCTTCTGTTTGACATGTGAGAAAGAAATGTAACTTAACCAACACACGAGGAGGAATTTACGCATACTGATAAGTTTAGTTTTGACTTATTTCACATGACATAAATCCAGATTTCATTTCCAACATTTAATATGAGTAACAGTTTTCTGTAAATCATGCTAAACTGTCCAGGACTCAAGTATGATAAGTACAACACAGTGTATCAATTACTGATTTTTCATTATTGGGACTATGAATCACCTACTTCCTTCAGACAATACTTTTCTTACACTTCCTATGAAGCATAAAGGGCTACGCTGTGTAGACCTTGAGAAAATACAATTTAGACTTACTTTTTCAGCAATCCAGACTACACCAAATGTTGCAGAACTATAAATGGAGTTAAAAGAAAAACAGTACCCAAATACAAAAGCCCGTACCTACATAATGTATGAATCACAACCATATATTTTTAATGTTTTTAGATAGAATGTCATTATGTAGCTCTGGGTGGCCTTGAATTTCAAATCTCTCTGCAATCCAGGTATTAGGATTTCAGGTATGCAGCAGAATATTCAGCTCTCTGTATTTGCTATTCAGCATGCTGATCTTAGAAGAGTTGTTTTGCTTTTCTGTCTGGTATTCCTTGGAGTAAACACAACCTATGTCTACTAACAAGAATGAATATACTACATTATGAAGATTTAGCCACCGGCTGCAAAAACAATCAAGTTCATGGATACCATGTGGGCTGTTTACATCATTTATATCAGTTACATGTACATAATTAAAAGAAGGAAAAAGGACAAATCCATATTCTATTGGCTAGTGGTCTTCAGGAGTGCCTTGAGCAAATGATTTTTAAATCAAGCTAAAGGAAATCTTTTGAAATAGCAGTGAGTATGTACAGGAAGAGGCAGAAGCAGCAAGAAAAGGCAAAGAGATAAGTAAATCAACCAAGCGGTTTAGGAAGTTTTATTAGTCACTCAAGCTGGTTTCACCCTCAATTTCACATTTTTCTTTTTAAAAAATTCTTCTCAAGATATCATTACCATCACTGTTTGTTTTCCAAAGATTTGGGGATAAACTTATTACTATCAATATAGACCAATTTCAAGTGCTAATAGCAATGGCCGATTTTCCCTCTTTTTCTTTACCTCGTCTTTGAAGAACATTTCCAGTCGCCTTAAATATTTGCTGCTTAAAATAATTCTGCTTTGAATTCATCTAAAATTCTAAGACAACTTTTTCTTTATTAAATCACTTAGCATGAGTTCAGAACACCTAACTACACCACCATCTAGTACCCATCCATCTTGTAGTTATTATTATGTGCTTTGGTGGTAGCTTGTCCTCATTTAGAGGGAAAGTCAACCTTCCAGGTTGTCATAATTCTCTTTAGTCTTTCACTTTTTCTGTCAGTGAATTTGTTGTTTCTAGGTACTATAGTCAAGGTCTGAGATACTTCATCCTTGGTATTTTCTTGGGACTTATGGTTTCATGGTTGTGTGATGGCTAGTTTTAAGTAAACTTGACACAAGTTTGAGTCATCTGAGAGAAGCAAACGTTAACTGAGAAAATGTCTCCATAAAATGGGGTTGTAGGCAAGTCTGTAGGGCATTTTTTAATCAGTGATAATGCTGAAGGGCCCAGTCTATTGAGGATGGTGCCACCTCTCTGCTGGTAGTCTTGGATACCATAAGAAAGAAGGTTGAGCAAGACATGGGAATCAAGCCAGTAAGCAGCATTCCTTTGTGGCCTTTGTGTGTGTGTGTGTGTGTGATTTCCTTTGATGATGGACAGAAATATGCAAGTAAAGCAAAATAAGCCATTTCCTCTACCAAGCTACTTTTCTTCATGGTGTTTCATTATAGTAATAGCAACCCATAACTGAGAGAGCAGCTATGGACTTTTAGATGGGCTGATAATTGCTGTATTGCCAATATTCAGAGACTTCAATCACTTCTAGATCAGTAAAGAATACAAGTGGGTTAAATGGTTGTGGAAGTCTAGTACTTTAAAACTTTTCTGATGGCTTTCCCTTGCCAAGGCATTTCTTTCTTATTTTATCTCCACATTGGATCTTGACTTTACCATTCATATATTGTCTTAGCAATATTAAAAATACGGTCTTTTGCTGGTTATGGTGGAGCACATCTGTTATCCTAGCACTTTGGAGACTATGCCAAGGATATCATGAGCTCAAGGACAGTTTTATCTACATAGTGAGACCCTGCCACAAACAGGCAAACAAATTAAAAGAAACATTACATCAATTTGGTTGCATGGGACTTCCAAATGTAGCTAATATTTAGTGCAGAGCTATCAGCTGCCCTAGAAAGTACAATGCCCATTTTGTGTCTGTCACTGGAGCTGATGGCCTTATGAGTAGTATTATCAAACTGACCTACTCTGTTTCCCAGGACTCTTATTACCAATGAGATGATGTCTGACCCGAAGAATTCTTGCATTAACGATCTCCTAAATGTCTCCTATCTTAATATGATTCCTTAACCCTGATTCCAGAGACCAATTGAAGATATTGCTTTGCCCTCTTAAGACATTAAATTTAACCAATAATTAGTATCCTTCACTCTTTGCTATAAAGTTGAAGACTGTTTCACTAGGTGTTTTTCCCTAGCCCTAAAGAAATCTGAGAGCAAATCATCTAACCAGAACCTGGAATGTCACATGAACTTGCAGAACATTCTCTTCCTTCCTGGGGGGATTATTTTATACAAGAAAAATATTTTTATTCCTTGAGAGTTTCATATATGCATATAATGTGTTTTTATCAAATCCCATGCCTCAATTCCTTCCCTCTATTTCTTCCCCTATTTTCCCACTACTTTCCCTTCTCAAATTTGTGTGCTTTCTTTTTAAACACACAAAGTCCACTTACACTGCCTGTATGTGTGAGTATAAAACTAGCCTCTGGAACTTGCGTAGCCTGTCCATGCAAATATCTCTAGAGAAAACTGATTCACACTTTGCCAGTGGCAATCATTTTCCAGTATCTCTTCAGCTATGAGCAGGGCTTCATGAACCTTTCCCCTTTCATAAGGAGGTTTTGGCTGACCTTGTCTTCCCATGTCTCGTGTTGTCTTGCTTTGCTTAGGCAATTGACTAGTTGGGAAACTGACTTGTCAGGCACTTTCACTGCACACATCTATTGCCTCTTACTATTACAATATTTTATAGGGCCGTCTATCTGTCTGTCTGTCTATCTATCTATCTATCTATCTCTTCATTTTCTTGTTTTTACATACTCACCAAAATTCCTCCCCACCCCTACCCCATCCACTCCTCCTCTGCTCTTTTTCTTCTGATATAGGTAGACATCCCATGAATATCAACCAGCCATTGTATATTAAGCTGTGCTGAGACCAGGTACCCCGTCCTCCACCAAGATTGCATGAAGCAATATAGTAGGAGAAATGTGTCCTCAAATCAGGCAGCATTGTCAGGGTCTCGCCCCAGTCTCATTATTAGGAGTCTCATAGTAGAAGACCAAGCTATACAGCTATAAAATATATGCAAAGTGCCTAGGTGAGTTCCATGCAGGCTCCCTGGTTTTTGGTTCAGTCTCTGTGAGCCATCATGAGCCCAGATTAATTGTTTCTGTGGGGTTTCTTGTAGTGTTCTTGACCCCAATGTATCCTACAATCCTCCCTCCCCTTCTTTTGTAAGATTCTCTGAGCACTGCTTAATGTTGAGCTGTGGGTCTCTGCATTTGTTTCCACCAGATTCTAGGTGAAGCCTCTCTGATGACAGTTTAGCTAGGCATCAATTTATGAGTATAGTGGAATATCATTATGCATCATTACATTGATTTTCCACCCATTTGTGTTTGGTTCTATCCTAGTTTTCTGATGTATCCCACTTTTGGGTCCTGTCCCTCATTGGGGAGCTCCCACTCAGAGTAAAGTTTCCACTTAGGTCAATCAGTTCTTGGTCAAGCCCATAATTTCTGTGGATCTTTACTGCAGCACACCTTGTAGTCAGGACAAATTGTAGGTGGTAGGGTTTGTGGCTAGGTTGGTGTCTCAGAACCTCCACTGGAAGTCTTGCCTGGTTATAGGAGATGACTAGTTCAGGCTCCATATCCCTATTTGATAGGAACCTTAGCTAGGGTCACCCTCATATATTCCTGGGATATTTTCTTTCTCTACATTTTTAGCTCATCCCAGAGATGCCCCAAGGTTCCACTTGTCTCTTCTTCTATCCTCTCCCACACCTGATCCCTTCTGTGCCCATCCACATTCTCCCTTACAGAACCGTCCCCCTCCCCATGCACTGACCAAGTTCATTTTATTTCTTCTTCAGGGTGAACTTCATGAACGCCCTACATCTACCTCTTGAGCCTTCTTATTACTTAGCTTCTGTTGGGTCTGTGGTGGAGGGTCATTTTTAAATACCACCACTGACCAGTTATAACACTTGTATAAATATTAGAAGCCCAGAAGAAGATGGAAAAAAGTCTGTAGTGACATTTGATTTGTATTTTAATGAATAAATCTTGTCTGAAGATCAGAGAGTGAAACAGTCCCACTGGTCAGCCTTACAGACCTGGCAGTGGCAAAACACACCTTTAATCCCAGTGGCCACACTAGTCTGTCTTAGAAACCGGGTGGTAGTGGTGCATGTCTTTAATCCCAACCATAGAGAGGAAAATAAAATGGGAGGAGACTGATATCAGTCAGTCTCATTCTGAGGATTCCTAGAGGCAAGATAGCCATTTCAGACTGTTTAGAAGGAATGGTGGGCCACGTTCCCGCTGCCCGGCACCCGGCTAGTTTACACCTGAAATAATTACACGGAAACTGCATTCTTTTAAACACTGCCTGGCCCATTAACCTCTTATTGGCTAACTCTCACATCTTGCTTTAACCCATATTTAGTAATCTGTGTAGCACCACGAGGTGGTGGCTTACCGGGAAAGGTCCTAACTTGCGTCTATCTCAGAGAGGAGAGAGTCATGGCGACTGCCTCACTGCCTTCCTCCTCCCAGCATTCTGTTCTGTTTACTCCACTTACCTAATTTTCTGTCCTATCAAAGGCCAAGGCAGTTTCTTTACTAACCAATGAAAGTAACACATAGACAGATGACCTTCCTCCATCATTTCCCCTTTTTCTGTTTAAATAAAAAAGAAAGGCTTTCATTTTAACACAGTAAAATTGCATATAACAAAACAGTTATCAAGCAAGAATTACAGTTACAATATTTATATCTACTTTATCTTTTATCATAACTAAGGAAAACTATAACTATCCATTCTTCAATTCCATCAAAGACTCCAGAAGGATATAATACTATCTAAGAAAACAAGAAGTAAGCAACTTCCAAACTCTAGAAATGACAGAGACATCTCGCTGCCTGGATAGTCACCCAAAGTTCCTCTGTACCATTGGGGCATCCATTCTTGGCCTACAGGCCCATAATATCCAGCAGACATTTTCATGAAGCAGGAAATTTCAAAGGCATTTCAGTCACTATCTGCTGTGTTCTGCAGAATGTCTTGCAGACTCTTTCATGAATCAGGAACCCTGAAAAACCATCTCACATTTAGGCAAGTTCAGTAGTCCTCTCTCTGTGGGTTCTTTGTGTCCAGTTTATGCATCAGTCCAGGCAAGAGTAGTTTCTTGCCCAAATGGCTATCAAACTCCACAAGGAGCCTCTTCAATGCCCATCTTCCTCTTGAAGTTGATTGGTGCTGTCAGGAGCAGATGTGTCTCATTGTCATGAAAAACCCTAAGATATTAAAACATTAAATGCCATATTCTGTTGTCTTTGAAAGATATGAAGAATGTCTATCTAACTGAAATATATCTTTATATATCTATAAAAATCTAACTAACATGACTACAAGCTTAACTATTATCTATGATTATACATTAACAACCTATATTTCCTAATTATACATTACATTTTAAAATGAACTACACAATAACAATAACTTAATCAATACCAGAAATACATATACATATAACAAAATTGACCTTAAAATCCATACCGATGCAAATTATTCATATCTATATCATATCCCCATTTAAATGTAAAAGAACATTTATAAACAATATTTGGGAATATGGACGCAGTTTTTTTCTCTCCAAACTGCTGGTAGAGGTAAGAGCCAGGGACTGGGTATTTTGCTTTTTTGACTTTCAGGTTGAACCCCCCAATTCAGTATGTGCCCCTCTACATTTACACAGACAGACAGACAGACACACACACACACACACACACACACACACACACATACACACAGAGAGACATACCATATACACAAATACTTTTCAGTCATGGGTGTGATACCTCCTAACTGAATTTCAAATATCTGTTACTAATCAGCCTGAATAATGCCTACCAATTCTGTTATTCAAAAATACTACAGCAATTCACATTCCCCAAGGCCCCGATTTCATTGGTGGAACCAGGAACTTCATATTCACCCAACCTTGGGTACCATTACTGTGTTTCTACAGTCCCCAGAAGTGACTCCAATGTTCTGAGAATCAGTACCTCCATGGACATTGGGTTAAACACTCCCAGGAAAGGCACCCAGGATTATTTTCAAGACTTCTATTGGAAAGTACATAACAGCTCTGAAGGATGTGTTCTTTTATGGGAACACACAGTCCTATTTCTATCTAGTAAATTAAATTTGACCCCAGGGCAAAGCCCATTCCTTTTCCCTACTTTCTGAAAGTCTTGTGTGTGCTGTCTTTGCATTCACATGCATTCTGTTTTTGTTTACAAGGGACTGTCAATACTTAAGAAGTTTGCAAACACCACACACTCATTTTACTTTATTGTGGTTTTTTTTTCCCAAGCAAAAATAAAAGTTGGATAAAAATAAACTCGTAGCTTAAGTCTCATGCAACAATTTCAGTTAGAGGAAAAACAGGGACCTCGAAGTTGATTTACAGAGGATAATTACCACCTATCCAGACAAGGCTAAATGTTTGTGGATTGTCATCACTGAGTGAGCTGCTTTCAATCTACAAATTAAGCAACAATAATTATGTCATGGTAACTCAGAATTGAGAAAATGTTAATATATGGATGAGATCTCAGTACAGTGCTAATGAACTGATTAGATCTGTGAAATTCACTCCACAGGCTTCTACTTTTTGATGATTTCTCCCCAGCTGATGGCACTATTTTGGGAGGCTTAGTACACAGAACTTAGCTGGTAGGCATAGGCCATCAGGGTGAGCCCAAAGACATACAAGCCATGTTTTTCTAGTGTATGATTTCTTTGTTTTCTGATCTGTTGAGATATGAGGAATGTCCACCACACACTCTCCCAATACCCTGGTCTCCTTTAGTCCCACTATGAAGAATGAAATCTGAGAGAAAGAGTAAATAGTTCATTCTTTGGGTGGATCATGACAGGATAGTGTCACAGTGATAAGGAAAGTCACTAAAACAATAATTCAGTCCCCTCAAAATTTTCCCCAAACTTTGAAATTCTAAGATCCACATCAAATCCCAATGTGACAACATGTCACCCATAGCCAGGAGAAGCCATTCCTCACTCGTTCTTACTTTCTGTCTTCTTCAGTAGTCCATGTTTATAGCTAGGTATTCATGACTTAAAATTCCCTTTTCCTTAGTGTGTATGGACAGCAACAGTACATAGAAGAAAAACCCAGCAGCTCTGTATCTTCCAAGAATCACCTAGAATCTAGAAAAATCTTGTCATGAAGTTCAACTGAAATGAGCCACATGGGTACTAATCACTACCCACGACACATGGGACTCAGCTCCAAAGTCAATGCTAGCACTGATTTCAATCTTATTTTTTCCTAATGGTCAGACATGATATTTTTCAAATGTTAACAATAATTATATCATAGTTATCTTAAATTTACAAATAGTTTTAAAGTAGTTGAATTATGTTAACTTCTGAAAGTATACACCAGAAGGAGAGCTCCCATTTTTAAGTTTCTGTAAGCAACGCATCAAAGTTGAGGCAGCAGCTAATACATTATTTTACTTACTTACTTAATACTTAAAAAGGAAACATGCATTTTTCTTAGATTATAAATTTTAAAACATTATCACATTTCAACAAAATTACATTTTGGAATCTTTAACATTCATTTCTTTCTAAATTTCTGTACCTGAAAGTGTTAGTAAGATTTGCTACACAAAACTTCACAAGCAATGATTATAGGTGATAGAAGATTTTCCACGAAAGGTGATCAACATTCCTGTCTCATTTGTTAGCTGGTTTCTAAACATCTTGTTTTCTTAAGTCACGGAGACTTGGCTTTAAAAAAACAGTATTGTTACTTAGCATGTTCTCTAGTGGTTGTTATAATCATTATTTGATCACGTTTTAGTCAATTTTGCTGTTTCCATTCTTAATACTCAAAGGCTTTGGGAAGGAAAAGATGTCAATTTCCATAGCCACCACTCTGTAATTTAATGAAAACAATTATGATTAATGAATACATTATAAGACACACATACCGAATGAGAGATAAAAAAGAAGAAATGAAGGATAGGATGGAGAGAGGGAGAGAAGAAGAGAAAGAGGAAGGAAAAAAGAAGAAAGAAAGGAAGGAAAATAGAAGGAAGAAGGAAAGATGATGAATTCCTCAAGAGAAAGGAAAATTATCAGTAGAAACCATTCTTAAATAAATTTAGTAATAAATTTTGTAAGATACACCTTAAATTAGATATTATAAGTAAGTTCAATGAATTAAAAATAATTTTCTAAATATTTAACAGAATGTAAAGAATATCTCATCAAGTGTGAATATCAATAAGGAAATATGAGTTATAAAAATAAATATTCTTAAAAAAAGAATTATAATATATTAATAGTAGTTATCAACCAGTAGAAGAAACAAAGTAGAGATAAATCTATTATCCAGAATTTTTCTATTTGTGAAAGAAAAATAACCAGGTAAAAAAAAAGAAAATAGATGATGCACCATCCAGAACACCAATAACTGCATTCTAGACCTTCCATTGGGGGAGGAGAATATTAGATGTCATATAGAAGAAACACATCCACAATTTGGTGTGAAATGTAACTGAAGGCTTCTCTTTCATTTTCCCACCACTCAGATGGAAAAAATCACACAGAAACTATAATAATTGCAACATTGTTTGGCCTAGTAGCTCAGGCTTCTTATTAACTAACTCTTACAGCTTAAATCAATCAATTTCTATTAATCTGTGTATCGCCAAAAGTCTGTGGCTTATCAGAAAGGTTCCAGCATCTTTCTTCTTTGGCAGCTACATGGCGTCTCCTTGACTGTGCCTACTCTGTATATATCTCTCAGCCTGGCTATATTCTGTCCTGCCATAGGCCAAAGCAGTTCCTTTATTATCAATGATATTCATAGCATACACAGGGGAACCTCACATCTGTGAAAAACCTCAATCTGCCCATGTAAGTTAATATATTGAGAATTTAAATGAATTCTAAATAAGATAAATTCAAAGAGATTTGTATCCAGACTAACCATAGCAAAACTCTCAGGAGACAAAGAAAGAAAGTTCGGAAATAGAGTGATCTCACTAAAATAATGAAAGTTAAAATGTCACATAAGAACACATTTCCTAAGATTTGAGGAAATCAGAGGTCCTATATACCAACAATGGGATCATAAAATTCTATAGCTCTTCGTTCACCCCAAACTGCTGAATACTCTATTGTCTTATGAAATTAGAAATTGTAACCCTGCTAGTAACACATGAACACTGAAAATATGTCCACTAAAAATTCTGACACATGTGTCTATAGAGACTTTGTTGAAAATAATCAAAAGTGATCATTAAAAAGAAAGTACTACCTACTGAGAAATGGGAGACAAATGTGTTATTTTCATCCAGTGGGAAATGAGTCAGTCTTAAAGAGGATAGAAGTATGAGCTAATGTCTGCTACAACAGAGACGAACCTTTACATGGCATGCTGAGATAAAAAGCAAGCACAACATCCCATGCATTGTCTGATTTCGTAAGGCCATTGCTTCTAGAATAAGCAAATCCATAGGTAAAGGAAGTAGGAGCATTTTGAAAGACTGAGGAGAGAGCATATGAAAATCACTGGGATTTCAGCATGAATTTGGCTCAGGCAGTGGCAAATTTCTAAGTTTATATAACGATAATTATGCAGGTGAATGCATGGACTCTTAGACTTTAACAGGTGTTCCTCCCTCTCTTTCCCCTCTCTTTCCCCCTTTCCCTCACTCCTCTCTCTCTCTCTCTCTCTCTCTCTCTCTCTCTCTCTCTCTCTCTCTCTCTCTCTGTGTGTGTATGAAGGTTACATGTCGACATTAGGATTCTTCCCTCCATGATTTCTGGGAGATTGAACTCAGGTCTGGAACAGTTGCACAGCAAACCCTTTAAGCACTTTACCCCATCTTCCTGGGGCCTAAGTAGCGGTTTCTGAATTACAACTAAATTGGTTATCGTTTTTAAAATCAAAACACTTTTTTGAGCAGTGTCTTGTACTGGATTATGGTTACCTTCATAACCATCCTGTGTATTAGTTATCTCCCTTTTCACTCGTTTAGAGCAGCTTTTCATCACTGGACCACCCCGAGCAGCAGGAGCTGAATTGCCAGGATCTCCACACTCACTGCCCTGTGGAGCACAGCACTCTCGGAGACAGCAGAGAAAGAAGGGCACCAGTGAAGGAAAGGTTATGTAGTTGCTTCCTGTTGGGCCTCAGGGATGCTTGTATTGAGCCAATGGTATGGTTCTGCCTGAAGGACGTCAGATACAATTTTTGTGGTCTGGTAACCTTTTCTATATTTTATCCTTTAGGGTTATAGGAGAAAAACAGGTCTAATATTGGTAACCTCAAAAATTGACTGGTCACATTCCAAATAAGTAGGCATTTTGGAAAAAAAATGTTTTCAACAAATTTTCATTTCTGCTACTATCCAGGGAAGCCTTATGGGTCTTGTTGGGTCTTACTTTTCTTGTCATGTCATTTGTTTCCCCTTGTTTGCTCTTGACACAACTGATCCTCTGTTTTGGTATAGTATCTCCGCCAGTCTACCTTAACTTGTTCTTCAGTAAACTTAATGTCTTCTTTGTTCTTTTCAACCAACTCTTCATCAACAACCTGCTTTGGATCTGCCTTTCCACAAGATGAGATATTGGACCATTTCCATGAGTTATGGGCCAGATAGCAGATGCCTATGAGTTTTCCTTCTATAGCGTGCTGACAGCTTCATCAAATGAGCATCATCAGCTCCTTTTGTTCTTTGTCTCCAGGATAAACATAGGCCCTAGCTAGGAACATGTCAGGGTACTAGGTCAAAGCTGGATATTGGAAAAAACATCAATATCTGTACTTGAAACTCAATATGATAGTTTAACAATAAAATTTATTGTTTAACAATAAAATTTTCACATCTGTTCCATATATATTATATACACACATATACCTCACACATACACACATATATACACAGGGGTTGGTGGTGCATCCCTTTATTTTAATACTGAGGCTGAGGAAAGAGAATCCCAGGATACACAATGAAATCTTGTTTCAAGAAATCTGAAGAAAAAATTAAATAATCCACTTTTTATGTGACTGTTTCTATGTGGCTGTTTCTATTTACATCTTCTGTGAACTTCTGTTTTCAATCCTAAAATATTATTTAGATTTTTCTATTATCATTTTTTCTTGTGCCAGTGACTTATGTCCACGGTCCTTTTCATTTATATATTTTATACATCACTTACCTTATAGTTCAACATTGGAGTCATAGAGATGTTCAATAAATATTTCTAAATTTGATTTATTACAGCTCTTATTAATTCTGTCTGCTTCTCCTCTCTTCCCTTATGTTTGGTATAAAGCAGACAACATGTGATATACCCTGCAACAGCTCAGAGCTAATAATCTCTGAGAAACCTCGCCTGCTCTTACACTTCCAAGTTCTGCCTTTTGAAAACTCCAGGGACTTTAAACATTGCCTTTCCTTAATCCACTATCTCATTGGTGTTTGTTCATATCTACAGCAATATCAGGAGGTGGACAAGAGCTCCACAAATCTTTGGATTTGTTTGAAATTGGTGTTTAATGCATATTTATTTTTTTCTTTCTAAAGCATTTGGAGAGAGTTGGGCTGTGAAGTCCCTGGAGGAAATGGTTTTCTTGACACTGCTTCTGTGTTTTCTCACACCCGCATAGCTGGCCCTGGAACTTGAAAACAGGAAATCGGGGGAGGGAGCAAGTCCTTCTGTTCATTCCCAGTGGATCCACTGGGACATGTGGATATTTTCAGTTCACTGGAAAGCTTGAGGCTGCAGTCGAAGGGAAAGTATAGAGAAATTCTAAACTAGCAAAGCAAGTCCAGAGCTGGCACTAGAGTAACCAGTGTTTTATTCGACAGCAGTTCAAATGATGTTCCTTATTGATAAAGTCTTAACTATATAACCAAGATACTTCAAAGGGTCTCGCCCCAATCAAATACGGTTTCTTCACAACTCAAACAAAAATACTGTCTTCTGAATATATAACTATGCAGACATTTGACAACAAATTCAACAAACATCCAAGCATCTGATTTTTAATTTTTTACATTTTATACAACTTCTAACAAAGACATAAGGAATGTAGGTTGGTTACTGTACAGTATAGAATTGTGCGAATTTAAAAACTTACTTATAAAGAGAGGAATTCAGGATTTTGCCTATGGTATTAGTTTTAAAGATACCAAAACCCAGAAAGGGTGTTCTTCCTTATGTCTCAGCATGGAAGTAGGACTGGGGGGGATAGTTCTGATGTGGAGGATGAAGAGGCCCTTCATTTCCAGTCGCTGCCCACAAGCTTGTGTAGAGTGACAACCCATAGATGCCGAGCTGATAAAGGCTCCAGTAATGCACATGGAGACCCAGAGATAAGAGCACTGAGTGGGTGTGAATTCAAATGACAGAAATTACTGTAGACATTTTGCCAGGAGCCCTTTAAAGTGACTGAATGATTAAGGCACACGACCCTCCCAGATACCACAGAATCCATTAAAAGGCATTTTATATTTGTGTTGAGAGAAATCTTCATTTTTATAAGCACTAGATTTCTGTTACTTTTTCATATAGAACGGCCGTCTGATTTTTATAATTATTGGAATTGTTAATTGATGGACTTGAAAGTAAAGTTATACAAAGTAAACATATTGCTGTGAGTGACTGAGCACATACCATGCTTTTCTGCCTTAACATGAAAATTTCCAGCGACCTTTATCCAAATTGGCCCATTGTTTTAGAGTTGTCCCTAAAATAATCCCAAATTTGGAGTGATTATTTAGGGAATCACAGTAGGTGACTGTAAAACAATAAACAACTGTGGAACACTTATCACGGGTTGTTTTTGTCTTTCACTGTTTTTCAGCCATGTGATAAAAACAGGATGCTTTCCTGCAGGGACCAGACACTGGCTGGCATGGCTTATTGTGGCTGCCTTTTCCTTTTCCTCTTGCTCTCCCCTTTGTTTCCTTGAAGGATGTAGATATTACATCATACTGTCCAAAACAGCATTGCTCTGTTGTAGATGAACACAGTCATTTGCATTATTCTGAAGAAAAAAATGATAGTTCTAACTTTGAGTTTTATTGTAGAAAACAGACAAATTGAAAGTATATGGATGTGTAAATATATATTACCAGATTTTATATAAACCTTTCAAAGTCTTTGGAAACAGAAGAAGCCAATACTCAAAGCAAAGAGTAAAAACAGTTTTTGGTTTTGTTTTTAAAAAGTGGAATTATAATCTTTCAAGTAACATCTGACTTGAGTGGCTACAGATTTCTCAGTGGTAACAAATGATTGGTAAGTCATCTAATTCCCTACAACTTGGAAGAAATAAAGAGAAAAACTGATAGTTATTTGCACTTTTAAATCCTTAAAATTTCCTTCAGAGATTAAACATTCAACAACAACTTTAGTTTGCAGCTTGTGGGGTATTCACATGGTCTCTTTGAAGATTCTATTTAGTTTCTAGGTTTAGTCATGTGACTGTACAATTCCATTATTATCCATAAAAGGCAGTTCTGCAACACACTGACTATCAATGACCAATCAATGTCTTTATTGTTCCCAAGAAAACATATGATCATTTATAATGGATCAAACTTTATACCTCACTTTCAGAAAGACCTTTCTGAAAAGGTATGAAGCATCTTGCTTCCTCCTGTTTGCATACAGCAAGGTTTAATTCTGGCATCTTTCCCAAATAAGTTCTGCCCTGTAGATTTTTCACAAGAATGTAAATTATTTATTTACCATGATATTCTCTAGAAATTGATTACAATGACTGAGTACTTGGACTGCTACTAGTATACAGGCACACTGCGACCCATATAATCATAGAAGTTAGATATAGTTTAAGAAACAGAAGGGAGGAGAGCATCTCCTAAGGAATGAGAAATAGAGTATATTTATGGAGAGACAGTAAGAAAACAAAAATGGGAGAATTAAACAGAGAGGGGGAGAAAAAGAAAAATAATGGAGGGGAAGTGAGAAAGGGCAGCTAACACTGTAGACTATTTGAGGCGTCAAAAGGACATCTATTACTATAGAGGCTTCTTAAAGGTATACATATATGAAAGAAATCTAAATGAATCATCAAATTACAAAAGAGGCAATGCTCCAACTAGACAACTAAACCTCCAGAGAAAGGAATAGATTGGATGTAATAAAGTCATTGAACAAAGGTACCCCATGGAAACCAGCCCCCCAAAAAACCTCCAGGTATTACCCCAGAGTGATTGGAAGGTCCTATTGCCAAAGACAACACTTACATATCTCAATTAACACAGAGATGATACCTAACTGGTGCCTAACTAGAGCCTTTACACCTACTTACTAGTGTTAATGGCATGGGAAAAAATCTACATGCTACCAGAGGAGAAAGATAGCCATCTACACCACTGTGATTTACAACCTACCTGCATAATATGCTGGTGGAATAGTGGTACATACATTGTAGGAGTAACCAACAACTTCGTTTGGATTTAAGGTACACTTTATGAGATGAAACCTATGCCTGACATTGCTCTGATAGTCAAAGACCTGAGACTAGATAAGCCATGGGCTTGGAAAAAATGCCATTATTCTGCTAAAGGAACATAGCAATAGAATGACCCCAAAAGGCCTTCTGCTACATACATAGATCAGTTATTCATTCAGCCATCATCAGAGAAGCTTCCTCTTGCAGCACATGAGAACTTACACAGAGATCCACAACTGGACAGTGTGTAGAGAGTGAGAGACTTTGGAACAGTGGGTGCTAAATGGGATTTCTTCATTGAACCCTTCTCTTCATCCTTTTATAATAAATATTTGTTTGTTTTATTACACTAATGTAATATGAGGTTTCTTTCCTCTCTGATAGTTCCTGAATAACCACTCAGAAGCTTATTATAATTATAAATTTTTGATCAGGCTTATTTTGGGTCAGGCTTATTAGTAGCTAGCTCTCACATTTAAATTAACCCATATTTTTTTCTTCACTTCCTTTTTTTCAAAAAAAAAAAAACCAGGAATTTATTGTGTAACATCCCTAGCTGTCCTGGAAGTAGCTTTTGTAGACTAGGCTGACCTTGAACTCACGGACATCTGCTTTCCTCTGCCACCCAAGTGTTGGAATTAAAAGTGTGCACCACCACCACCTTCGTCATATTAACTAATATTTCTTATCTATGTGTTACCACATGATTCATGCTTTGTTACCTCATTTTCTTCATGTCTTGCTTCCTGAGAGGCTGGCTGGTAGCTCCTAGACTCTGCCCTTCTTTTCCTATATATCTGCTTGAATTTCCCACCTGGCTCTCTCCTGCCTTACCATAAGTCAAAACAGATTTATTTATCAACCAATGTGAGCACCACATATTCACAGTGTACAGAAAGACCATTCCACAACAATTCCCTCCTTTCTGTCTAATCAAAAAGGAAAGTTTTCATTTTAACTAGTAAAATTACATGTAAAACAGTTATTAAGCAAGAATCAGTTATAATATTCAATCTTATAATATCCAGTCTATTTATATTTAGCAAAATTAAAATAAAATACTCTATCATCTATCCTATTTTTGTGAATCTAAAGTTTCATATCTATCTTTTATTATAACTGAGGAAAACTATAATTATAACTCTCTAGTCTTCACCTCCATCAGAGACTCAAGAAAGACATAACATTACTTTAGTAAAGAGACAGTGCCTTGCAAGCAACTCCCCAAATCCTTGAAATGACAGAGATATCTGACTGCCTGGACAGTCACCCAAAATTCTTTTGTAACATTGGGACCTCCATCTTAAGCTTACAATCCTAGAGTATCTGGAAGACTTTCCAGGGAAACAGGAAATTTGAAGAACTGCCCTGTCTATATTGACAAAGTCACTTTTCTCTGTATCCTGCTCAATCTCTGGCAGTTTTTTCTATGAATAAGAAACCTGAAGGACCATTCTTCCTTGTTTTGGCAAAATTTAGCCGTAAGCCCAAATGGCTAGCTTTGCCAACTGGAGACGAACTCCACAGCGAGTTTCTAGGATGTCCATCATCCTCCTTGAAACAATTGGCACTTCCAGCTATTATTGTCTTACTGTCGAGAAAAGTCTAAGTTCTTAAAACATTTTAAATGCCATATTTTCTAGGTCTTTGAATCTAATTAAATATATCTTTGTATAATTAAAAATCTAACTAATATGACTGTAAGATGATATACTATAGATGATTATTTATCTGTATTTTAATCATATGTTGCATTTTTAGTTGAGCTGCAAAAATATAATACCTTAAACAAGAGTAGAAATGTACATACAGTATAATAAAATTCAGCTTAAATTTATAACAATAAATTAAATCCATCCAATGTAAATTTTTTTGAGATTAACTATTGTCCTTTTTGGAATAAAAGTAGATTCAATAATCTACCCTCTTCTCTCATCATTTCTAGATCACACATTTCTGCATCCCGCTAATGTCCTTTGTGTGTGTGTGTGTGTGTGTGTGTGTGTGTGTGTGTGTGTGTGTGTGTGTGGCGCTGTATGCCATAGCAGAACATGGCAGTTAGGACAAGTGTGGAGTCAGCTCTTCCCTTTTATCATGTGGGCTCCAGGAATCAAGTTCAGGTTGACAACCTTGGTAGCAAAAACTTTACCCACTGAGTCATCTCTCCTGGCCCTTAGTATATTCTTAACATGTATTTATATAATCAACAATACTTTGGATCTTCTGTTTTAATAAGTGCAAAATATAACACAAATCATCTGTTCTATCACCATGACTGTTCAATTGTGTCTGATAACATAATGAATGCTACGTTGCTACTCTGAATTAGGGTATTCTGTTCTGAAGTTTCATAGACTACATGCAGCTATTTTATTTTCACCTCCAATTATTTTAGTTTACTTGATTATCACCTATTCATAGTATTAAATAAGATAATAAAAATAGAATAATGCCTCAAAAAGCTATAGTCAGAAATAAGAGAAAGTAAACAAACACATTTAATTCTATGTAAGCAAAGAGTAGAATCATCTGGTGCAAATTATGTGAATGTTTTATTGAATAGTTTCTGGTGGAGCAGGTCTTAAAGATAGCCAGTGCTCACTCCAGTTTGGAAGAAGTTTGTTTGGGGACAGTGATAAGTACATATTTGAAACCATGAAACTAATTCTGTCCATGGAAATAGCAGAGTACAGAGCTGGGTAACAAAGCACAGTTTGGAGACATTTTCCTAGGGAAGAGAACAGTTCTCCAAATTTCCCCTTAGTAAGCGAGGGCAAAAGAATAACTGCTTTTGTCTGGGAGGGAATTTGAACACTGTTCCCTAGATGTGTCTTATACCACTCTCAATCACAGTTTTCCCAACCTATCCCTCTCCAAAAGTTTGGAAATACATTTAAGGGATTGGCAGATATTACTAAAGAATGCACAAACACCCCCAACACATCAATGTGAGGGTCTAAGTGGGCATCTAGCCAGGACACCAAGACAACACCTAGGTTCCTAGGGCTTCTAGATCAGGGAACGAATCTAGAAAGCTTGGCCAGTGAGTAGGAGTGAGCAGCAAACGGAACACACACAGGTCTCCAAAACTTCATAAATAGCAGGAAAAACAAAATCAACGAATACAATGATAAAAAGGAAAAACAAAGCAATTTAAAACTTTAATCCAAGCCTCATGTCACTTGAGAACAATAGGTGTTTTGAATACTGTAGCTCTGAAGCATAAGGAAAAAAAGCAATTGAGAATGTAATAAAACAATGATCTTTCTATTCCCACGAGTTATCAAAAACTCAATTTTATTAGTTTGAACTATTTTCATCATTACCATTAAAAAGTGTCACCTGAATCACAACATGGCTAAAATTTTTGCCACTGCAATAGCTACATAGGTAGACATATAAGTTGTATATTTCAAGGTTTTTCTTTTGTCATTTATGTTTTCAGAATGGAGAGATTCAGAAGAAATTAGAGTCTCTCTCCCACATCAATAAAATATTTTAAATTAAAGACTTTAAATAGGGGATATTTTCCTACTCTATACCTAGCAATATCTGAGAATATTTTCAATAATCAACATTCTCAATTAAAATAATATATCAATTATATTAAGAATAGAAGTGAGTTAGTACCACATCACTATTTCCTCTAGTATAATTCATCAATCCCAAAGCATATAATATTATGTCTTATTCTACATCATAAATCTATGTTCTAAAATTATAATTATACTTTATGGTCAGTAAATGGAAAATGAGAGCCCTGCTATTCATCTGAATTCTACCACAGTCAGGAGGAATACCCTTGATAATGCAAATTAGTCTGTGAACTACATACATAGGTAAAGACTAAAATCTCTTTAAATGGAAGTGATTTACCTAGTCATAATAGGTTTACTTAATAGCTAGCTGAAGAATTACAAAATATGAATGGTCCTTTAGACTTATTTAGTCTAGCTTACATATTGTGAAGATCATTGAACTTAAGATAGGTTTATTAAATCTAACTACAAAGAATAAGAAAACAGACTAAGAATGGGAATGGCTTCACTCTGTTCACAGTGCTAAATGCTAAAATCAGTTCTTGCCGCTTGGTATCTTTGACGTGTTCCTTCAAGTTATGATCTTTGTTTTCTAAGTTCTTCTATGGATTCTTTAGCAATATTTATCAAACTTGGCTCTGTCTCTAATACATAGGCCTGTCAATATAAATATGAAATAATGCCCTAGAAGCAAATGAGTGTAAAATAGTGAGATATTTTTAACCTATAATCTCTCAGTTTTGTTCCATATCCATAAACTTGTGAGCATTGATGGCTGCTACTTATATAAGAGTAATTTTAATTATTCCAGGTCATGAGGTATGCCTATATATAGACACTGTCTAATTTGACGGACCGACATTGCAACTGAAATATTTTGATCTCTCTTCTTTGCAAACATGTGTGTTTGTGTATATGTGTGTGCACGCGCATGCACGTGCACGCGTGTATGAGAGACAACATGTATGGAAAGGAAAAGATGAAAGGGGGAAAAAGGCAGGGCAAGCTCAAAATCAAGTAGAGATTTAATCTCTTCCACTCTTCCATTACTCAACCTTTTCAGTAAATGGTCTGTAAAATTTGCCCTATCCTGCAGATTCAATTATGAGTGATCTTTTAAAATGGGAAACCCTCAATTCTCAGTTTTATCTGTCTGCCAAGAAAGGATAAAACCAAGAGGGAAAGAAAGCTTATGTAGCCTTTGTTAATTCAATACAGATCTTATGAGTTTATTTTTTGTAATTTTTGTGTCTAGACACTGAGTCTAAGAAATTTTATCATTTACATTTTTGATTTATGCATTTGGTGTCTCCGGAGCCAGGACACAAGCATCTGAGTGGGTAAGAATGCCAAAGCTGGAATTTGCATCCATTCACTGCTGTTCTGCTGTGTTTCAATAGCATGTGACACTGTGACACTTCTCCCATCTTGATTGTCTCCCCCACGAGCCTAGACATGGCTCTTGACTGCAATCTGCCTGTGACATGAATGGTCCTGAAAAGCCAGTGGAGAAGCAGCTGTGATAAAGAGGTGCTATTGTCACATCATTGCAGCCTCATGTCCCGCAGTACCACCAACTACTGTCATTCTGCTATTCTCTGTGCTCTGGGTGGAAAATACTGTGCCACAGGCTCCTGATCATCTGCATGCAAAATGGACTCCTTACCCACTGTCATTGCAAGCCTTTAACATAGGGAAGGATTCTGATTCCCAGATGATAAAAATATTTTTAATATTTAATAAAGTATTTGTTTACTTTGCATTTCATAAAGGTGATCTTCAGTTGGTAAAACTTCAAAACCACACAGAAGTGTCACATTTGCTATCAACTGAGGATAATATCTAGGTACCAAAAAACCTTGGACACCTGACTTCTGCTATTGTAACTATGGTGTTTTTTTCTTTTTTTCTTTTTTTTTTTTTTGCTGTCTGGTGTTGATAAAAGAACATTATTATGCAGTGATTTAAAAAACATCTTACTACTTCATATTTGTCCTAAAGTCTTGACCTACTGTTGGATTTTTAAAGTATTCCATGATTATAGAGACTATGCTCAACTTATAATTATGATTACAGAGAACATGTTTAGTTTGATTTTAAACAATAAGCACTTACTGGATTCTTCACTTTTGCCACATAATCAGAACCTAAAATGCAAATAAGATGAAACACTTTCTCCCAGGCTTTTTGTCCTACCAGGAAGGCAGAAATAAGTCAAACCTTATGATCCAGACATGCTGAGTCATGAGGGAAAAAGAACCATGAAATATTCCAGTCAATGTAAGGGAAGTTTGCCGAAGGATTTAGGAGAACTCTCATAGACTGAGAATGGGATATTGTGTGAGAAAAAAAAAGAACACTGCTCTCACTCAGAGTATCAAGATCAAAGGCAAGGACATCAAAACTTTTTTTCTTATTGTCTTTACTTTTTCTCAAGCATAAACTGTGAGTCAAGCAGGAACAGGTGGTAGAGAACAGAGAGGTTGTGAGGACCACTGGGAATCATGTTTTCTTTCAAGCAGATGATTTCAGCCTCCATTTGCCATCAAACCTCATGTTCAGTGATGCTGACAGCAGAAAAGAAAGGATAGAACTGAATTAGAGAATCACGACAGCAAGGCATTCAAGAAGTCTAGTGAAGAGATCTTGCGTTTTGAAATGAGGAGGAGAAACAGTGAGAGAAAAAAAAGAAGAAAATATGATATAGTAATTACCAGGAGAACAATTCAACAGAAGTCATTGTATTTAAATTTGCTAGTGAGAGAAGATCTACAGCTGTTGGGTAGCCATGACCTTGAAGGAACTGGAAAAATCAAATGAGAACAGTAAACAGGAGATTAGCAAGGACTAGGAGTTCCTTTCTGGAAACAGTGACTTTTCTATTATCTTCACTTTAAAAAACCTGAAAAACAGTGGATAATATGACTATAAATTAAGAAAATGGGGGAGTTGTTACTGAAGCCATAAAATGAGACAGGAAACTGGGGCTTCATTTATAGTATACAAAGATTAGCCATGGCCTGGAGGTTGACTAGGAGATACACTATCTCAGCCCCTGTTAAACCGCTGTGAAGAAACTCCACGACCAAGGCAACTCTTAACTTAATTTAATTGGTGGATTGCTTATCGTTTCAGACACATAGTTCATTATTATTATGTTAGAGAGCATTGTAGCATACAGGCACTGGTGCACTGCAACACCCTGATCCACAGACTGAAAGAAAGAGAAAAAAAAGATACTGGGTCTGATTTGAACTTTTTGAAACCTCAAAGCCCACCCACAGTGACACATATCCTTCAGTAGGACCACACCTACTCCAACAAGACCACACCTCCTAATCCTTGTAATTCTTTTGACTAGTGCCACGTACTGGTGACTAAACATTCAAATAAGTGAGCCGATGGGGCCACTCTTATACAAATCACTACATTTGCTAAAGAGATGAAAAATAACCCAAATAAATACAGATAAGAAAGGTTCTCAGAGAAGTAAGATTCAAGCAGGCAAGGCTGTTCCATAAAACACATTAAATATGCACTCTACCTTATTTTCCACTTGCTTGCTCTGTTCATTCAGGTGAAATTTTGAGTTTTTTGTGTAACACAACAATCTGGTCAAGTTTCAACTTGAAGAAAGATTATGTCACTGGTAGTTGGAGAGAACACTTGCCTTTCCTCATCTTAATCTTTTCAACAACTGAGGACTGGATAACAAGAGGGCAAACTAAGAAGAAAGAGTGTAAGTGCCATTTGTTAGCCTTCCAGAAGTTACCAGAACATTTCAGAATACCCTGAAAGAACTATTGTTGTGGCTCTCTTTTCGGGGGTTTTTCAATGTATTGTTATGAACTCTACAGGCCTATGGTCGGAGTGGTAAGCAGAAAAGCTTGGAAGCAAGAAAGAGGGAGGGCGCCAGGGACTAGGGACTTTTAAAGGCACACCCCTAGTGACCTCCTCCTTCTACTAACACACACCTCCCAAATTAGTGCCGCTTTCTCATGAGGCGGGAACCATGTTTCCAAAACTATAAGCCTATAGAGAGCATGCCTCATTCAAATCATCGTGCCAAGAAGATAAGTAAGCTTTTTAAAGTCCTGAAAATTATAACTTTGAGAGCTTTTGAGCCTTTGAAACTTCGTAACTTTTTAGCCAGGACTTCCTTTCCTAGTTTTAAGATAAGTTTCCCTTCATGACTGATAATCGTTTTGGTTGTGTGTGATGCCAGCTGGCTGTAGAGTGACCTATGGAGCACTTTCACCACTGTTTAGAAATTGACTCTGCAGTCATAATCTTGTGGCCAGGCAGTCTAGCATCATAAACCACGTCTTCGCTTTGAACTAAGATTGGCACCCTGCTCTTGATAAAACAGAGCATGGATAAGAGAACCCCTGGCAGCCTTCATTGTGACATAGAGCAGGAGGCACTTGATAAGTAGAAAGCAGAAGTTATGGGAACTGAAGTGAAGTTCTAAGGATGGAGAATCACTCATTGCCCTTGAACATGCCAAGTCCCAGGTTAAGCTTTCCAGAAGCCTTTATTTAGAGATCTTTATGCATACACAAAGAATCTATTGAGCTCAGGAGATACATAGGTGGACTTTAGGTTTAAAAAAAAAATGGGAGTAGGTCAAGGCAAGATTGTCTATAAATATATGCATATGTTTTTTAGAATGTGTATAAATTTCTTGACAGAAAAATTACTTACATTAATTAGCTACTCAAAGTAGTATAAGAGTTAAAATCAAAAAAGGTACCAATCATTTTAATATGTTTAAATTGTGATGAAAATTTAAACACACCCAAATGGAAATAATAATAAAAAAACTCCCATTTAGTTAACTGTTGGTTTGGAAAGTATCAACACACTCCATATTCTATTATCACCCCTTAACACTTACAGATTTTATATCATACCATCCAAACTCTTTATATGTATGCTGTCTCTAACATGTGTGTGATGCCTTTAGTTTCTTTTCCAATTCTAGCATTTCACTGATTGTCATTGAATCTTTCGCAATGCGACTAAAAGTTCCATTCTCTCCAAACTCTTCATTCAATCCAAATATTCTGAGGAGACACAGGCTACTGTGTCCTGTGTACTAGTTTAGTTTTATTGCCATGACAAAGTACCCTGACAAAAAGCAGTTTAGTGCAGAAAGAGATTACATTCGCTCACAGAGATTAGTTATAGTTCCTCAAAGTACGGAAATCAAGGCAGCAAGACACTAGAGCTACTCACCTCCATGATGAAGAACAGAAAGCAAAGAATGCACGTATGCTTATTCTTCACCTTGTTCTGTCCACTCTTATACAGTCTAGGATCTAAGCTCAGGGGATGATTCTACTCTGAGTGGGCTGTGTCTTCCCACACTGATTAACATAGCGGGGAAAGTCCCCACAGAGAGGTTTGGAGGCTAACCTAGATATTGTTAGTTAGTTTCTCATTGAGACTCTTCTCCCAGAGAACTATAGATTGTGCCAAATTGACATCATAGTTTTCAAGACGTCTCAAACATCATTTTCAAATAATTTCATGTTTTCCTTTCATGGGATATTTTAGATGCTAACAATACAACCTAGTGTTGAAATATATATAAAATGTTTATATATTCAGGAATAAGGCTGTCTGTGCTATTTAGAACATATTAATTACGTATTTTAATTTACTATATCTAGTCATCTCGTACTATGCATCTAAAAAAGCCTATTCCTCTTCAGAACATCTTTGACTTCTCTGAGGAATCTTTTTAGATTCTCGTTTGTTGAACACACACTTGGCATTTTGACAGTACGACTGTAAAAAATTATTTCTGCATTCTTGTAAAACTTTAAAGAGTCAACTTTCATTTCTTCTTTTGTTTCCAGCAAACTGTATAGAGGCTAACTATGATATACTAGAGCTACAGGGATTTGAATTTAAAATGTGTCTTATAAGCTCATGTTTTGAATGTCTGAACCCAGCTTAAGGAACTTATTTTGGAAACTTTGAAACCGTTAGATGATGAAGGCAACCTGTCAGAACTAGGTCACTCTGGGTGGACCTGTGAAGGTTATACCCAGCTTTCATTCCTGTCTCGGCTTCTAATTTGCTATGATGAACACTGTCTGCTTCATGCTCTCAAAGTCATGAGCTAAGGTGATTCTCCATGCCTTCTCTACCACGAGGATTGGGATTACAGAAACCATGAGTTAAAATAAGCATTCTTTCCTTGAAGTTGTTTTGCTCAGGTATATTTCATCACAGCAGCATGCAAAGAATTGATTTCCTAGTGATAGATATTTGCCCTATTTATTTTTCTCCCTGAAATGTTTGTTTAAGACCTCAATGTCTATTAAAGCCCCTCTGTTGGTTCTAGTTTCCAAGTATGAGTAATAAGAAAAGAAAAAATGGTTATCCAATCAAAACAATTATAGGAGTTGCTTCTCATACATTTTCTTAGCTAAATTTTCTAGCAGTGAATCACAACAGGCATTATTTTTCTTAATATTTTTCATAGTTACCATGTGTATTTCATTGAAGAGATAAACCTGTTGGATAAAGAATGACTGTTCACAAAAGAAAGATGTGGACTTTAAAATAGCTCTGCTGATGAGAATATATTGCCTTTGTTACTAAAATGTGATCTGTAAACATTCTAGGAGGACAACTTACTCTCTGTGCACCAAATCCATCATGGCCATTGTCTCTCATTCTACACCAGACTCCCAGCTTCCCAGATAAATTACACACTTGAGTCAATTAAATAATCAGTACTTCATTAGTAATGAGTTCGATCAGATGAAAATGATCAAATAATCAGTTCTGGAGCCTCTTTTTGGTGACTTAATCACTGACACCATCACCTCAACAAGTTTTAAGATTATTTTGTTTATAATTATTTATCTCTTTATGTATGTCTTTATGTGGGTATATGCATGTGAATGCCAGTGTCCCAAGAGTCCAGCAGACAGAAGCAATGTCTTCCCTGGGGATGAAATTACAATGAGCTGTGAATCTTACAACAGAGTTTCTGGGAAACACACTGGTGTCTTCTGCAAGAACCTTATGCATTCTTATTCATGGATCCCTCTCTCTAGCCCTACCACTGCATCTTAGCAAGAGGATCCCCTTTCTCAACCTCTTCCCTCCTCCTTCTCTCCCTTTCTGCTGCTAGCTCTCTTCTCCCTCTTCCTCCTTTCTTTGCTTTCCCATGTCTCTCTCTACCTCTTTCCCTTTTGCTCTCTTTCTTTATCACACTCCTTTTCTACCTCTTTTCCCCCCATCCTTTGAATGTCAGATTTTTCGGCAACTTATAGGCAATTATTGGATCTTTTGAATGCCTATTCTGAAAAACTTATTTGCATGGTCAAAGTGAAAGAAACAAAAAATTCATGTATCTCAATACAGTTCTACACGATATTACATGTCTTTCTAGATGGAAGAAATTAGGCAGGCATCAGGTCTTGTTTCTTTCTTCTCATAACATATCATAACATAGACCATATAGCAAGCCTATGAACTGTTAGGTATAACAAATTGTTAATGGCACTGGGCATTGGATAGTATATATGTATATATGTGTATATATATATATATATATATATATATATATATATATATATATATATCCAGAGTTTAACCAGTTACAAATACTGCAAAGCATTTTTTGACAACTTATTAAAATTTTAAGTATGATTCCAAACCCTCAGGCTACTTGGTTTTTTAAAGTTAAATTTTCTTCTGCAATAGCAATATATGACGCCTGTCAAAAACTCAGAGTCATGATAGCTGCAGGCAAATTTCCAAAAATAAAATAGCAGTATCTGTCAGCAAAGTGCAAATGCCTTAGTGTACATGACCTGTTTTAATGGCCACTAATTCTTATAGCTGTGTTTTGCCTGTGATTTAGCTGGGAATCAATGTGTTCTGTGTTATAATATAAAATGAATTATATTTTGTTCATCAAGGTGCAAAATAGGGGTGGACAGACTGTCTCTGAGAAGGCAGTGTATCCGAGGTGATTCTCCTTTCTCAACAAAGCCTTAATCAAACTCTCTCTGCTTCTATTGTTTCTTTCCTTTATTTCCACCTTCTCTGCCAGCTGGGATCTTGTTGATTCATGCTGAAATATCCAAAGTATACACATGTTCACCTAGAAACCATGCTGCATAATAATAGTAATGATGTGGAGTAACATCTTGTATTCTTAATGATATGTTAAGTGTTCTCTGAATATATGCTCGTGAATCACAATAATACAGAAAGCAATATATCATCATAATCCTGCCCACTCTCACCTGGATTTCACCAACATAGAATGTCGCACCTTCTGATTAAATTGTGAAAGTAGAATGTCTAAATCTTCAGTACACCTGAGCATTTGGTTCAAGTATGGAAGGTTTGTGACACTCTTATCCTTCCCTGGTCTAATTTTTCAGTGCTGCCACTACAAGATATCACAAGTGATATTTCTTTTTTTTTTTGCTTTTTAAAAGTAAATTCAATAATCTACCTTTTTAATCATATAATCTATGGTGATATTTCTTAAAGTAAGAGAAATGTGTTGTTTTGCAGTTTCGCCAGATTGAAATAAAAGCAAGATGACAATAGAGCCATCCTCTTTGTGAAAACTGGAGGACGGTTCTCGCGGCTCTTCTATCTGTTGGTGGTTTGCCAGACACTTCTGACATTCCTCCTGTGCAGGTATATGACACCAGCGCCTGTCTTGTTACATTTATTCTTTCCCATCCTTCTATTGTCTTCCCGCCATGCGTATGTTTCCAAATTGTTGTTTTCCTTTTCCCTTTTCTCTTTCCCATTCTTATTTCTTTTCCTTTCTTCCTTCATAGATTGCTTGCTCCCTCATCTTTTTCTGTTTTCTTTGTAATACAGGGTCTCATTATGTGGCTCTGACATCCTGATTACATTAAGAAACATTGGTTGTTTTGTTTTGGGAGACAACATTCAACTCCTAGAACTGTATTTTAACTAAAAGTAAAGGACTCAAAATTAACTGAGTATGGTCCTTGCTGCTGCATTGTTTTCCTGGAGAAATGAGCAGACATCTCGTGGCCAAAACAGGCTAACAATGACAGATGAAAGAAATTATTTTGCCCAAGTTTAACTTCAACAACCAATGACTTTATTGGTACTTAATACAGGAATATGGATGAGAGGTTTCTTCCTAGAATATGAATGACTTAAAACAGTAAAACAGATAGAGCACCATACATTTTCCTCTCATCATGGACAATGAACTAATAATAGACATTGCATTATGACACCCTACCTTCTGTGAGCCTTCAATTCCTATAAACTCTAGACTTCCCCAAGACTATGTGGACTGGAAGCAGGGTAGGAACGGTGAGGAGAACTCCAGATGAAGATCTTTGACCATTTTTCCTCAACTGCTTTTTCAAGACTCATTCTCTTAGACCTAGTTATCACTGTTTTATTCTATTTATTCTGTTACTATGACTACAGGATTACACATTCTGTAGCTCACCACAGCAACCTATATTCCACAGTGGTCATATTACACACAAAGGTAATAGTTGATTACATATATGCCACCAAGTGTCTGACTTTAACTGAATAGTAATGCAAATAAGTAGATAATTTAAACACAAATCTATAAAACCTTCGGAAAAGTGGCAGTCAGGATACTAAGGAGAATGGAAATTTTCAAGAAAAGCGATTGAACTGAGCTTAGGTAAATCATAAAAACTAAAAAGCATTTCTTTATTAGAAAGAAATATGAAAGGTCAAAAATAAGACACTGTGATTGAGTTTGCAAGTCAACACACAAGGTTTGAGTTAAGAAAAAAATTGGGTAAAAGGGAAAAGGTGTGATGAAACATAAAGCTTAATTAGTGGAATTCAGACCATGAAGCTCCTGTCTCCTGTGTACTACCAAAAGTTGTTGGATTTGCCTCTAATGATAAGACATCTTCAAGTTGTCTTTAAACTAAATTCACCTACTAGGATTTATTTGGGGTTACATATAAGAAGTACTTAGACATTATCAGGCTGAGCATACCGACAAGATGGTAAGGAAAAAAACAGAAATGATGATGATCAATTTCTGATTGAGTAACTGGTAAGGAAAGTAGGTCTTTCCACATTATACAAGACTTAGCTAAAATACATTAAAGGGAAGAAAGGTTAGTCAGTTCATCTGGGGAATATTTGGAGAATTTGAGTTGTTGGGAATCAGCAAGTTGGTCTGGCATGAAACAGTTGAATCTGTGTGTTTGGAATGTTGCTCGGGATTAGATATAAAAGTCATTCAAGTATCTAAGATATGGAGAATATTTTTGGAGCCATTATGTAAAAGAGATGGTGACTGAGTCTCCAGAGATCTAAGCAAGTTCTTTTGAACAAGATACGTGAAACTGTTGATATTTGTTAATGTAATGATTGACAATCAACCTGATGGGCAACAGAAAATAAGCATTTGCTAGGGCAATACGCAGTCACACAGCTCAATGCGGACTCTACCAGAAACACAGCCCTAGTTGTTCCCAAGCAATCACAACTATAACTTAACGGACTACACTGAGTCACTAGAATACCTATTGGGAAGTTATCAGTCAGATCAACATAACGAGGACTAAAGTGATGAGAGACAGAAGGCAAGTATTCAAGAAACAGTGGGAAATCAGATGACAGCAAAGTGATCTCCAATTTGCTTTACCAAAGAAAAATTATTTTTTCCAATAGAGTGTCAACTGAGTATATTAACATTTATGTATAGACTCCACACCTAACAGTAGGTGACCAACACGAAAGGAACCTAATGGTGCTTTCACAGTCTCATGTTGTTTTCGTTTGGACATTTTTTTCTTATTAGTCTCTTACTTTTATATTATGCTTTCTGATTTGTGTGTGTGTTTCTTATTTTGGGAGGTTTTTTGCTTGTTTGTTTTTTGGTTGTTGATGCTATTTAAAATTCTGGTTTGTTTTGTTTTACTGTTTGTTTTCTAAAAACAGAGGCAAAGATGGGAGAGCAGGTAGGGAGGCTCTTCAAGGATATGATGGGATGAAATTATGTTATGGATATATTGTATGGATTTTTTCAATAATGAAAACAATGAAAAATTGAAATATTATCACACTGATAATTTGTCAGAAGTTTAAGATAATAACTTAAAAACACACACTGTCCTTAGCCATAGTATCATGTAATCTTGGCAAGTCATACTCTCATAGATGAGGGCTATAGATCACACCTTGAAGTGGGTCAGGACTACACTGGAGCAAAACCTGAAGTTTAATGTATAGAATACTCCTAGTTGGTGTCATTTAAGGAATGAGAAAAAACAATAATTATTAAAAATATCAATTTAAATTCCAGCACATTTTTTTTGATCAGGCATGTTGGACTGAGTTTGTATGCTGAAATAAAGAAAGGAGAAATAACTCATTTTAGATGCAAGAGTGGAAAACTGGTGGGGCACAGAGAATGGCAGTGAGGGTGCTGAGCTTCATGGAACAGAAACTCACCCTGAGTTCAAGGACAACAAGAAAATGCTGATAAACTAATTTGTTTAGCATGATGAAAAATGTGAGACTAGAACCTTTACTGAGAATAACAAGACTTCTTGTTTAATAAGATTCTAAGAGAATGACAATTGTTTGCAAATTGTTGTGGAACATGAAAGTTGTCATAGAGATGGGAAAAGGAGCCTGTGATAGATAATATCTATATATAGAAAAGAAAAAAAGCATAACTCAGGAGTTCAAGTCTGCCATGAAGGAAGAAGTCTAGAGGTCAATAGATTACAAAGAATGAGGGTAGATGTAGGTGATATCAATGGAAAGGTCATGGTCTTTTCCTTCATCAAGATGCTCCTAACAGTTAGTTTAGAAGCTGTAATAGCTTTGTGTCTGAGCACTGTCTTCTCTGGCTTTTGAGAAAAATAGTTAATCATAAAAGCCTGGATAAATAGGTGTTGGGAAAATTAAGGTTATTCCTGCAAATCACCTATAAGCTGTGTATGGGTAATAGGATGGAGTGGAGCGTCAGCTGCATTGACAAACTGCCTGACCTGGGTACTTTCCAGGAGTGCTTAAAGAATATCTGACAGATTCAGTATTGTTGTGAAGTTAGCAAACAAACAAGTGCTGAAAAGTCATCTGGAGGTCAACAGTTCTTCTAAGAATCACCCAAAACTTCAGTCTAAGAATCAGCCATAATTACCTTAGCCAGCAGTGTGTCATGTAATCAGAGTTTCTGTCCTGCCTAGTCCTTCAGCCATTCAGAGAAACACACTGGGGCTTATAACAATTATAAACTGTTTGACCTATTCGCTTAGGCTTATTATTAACTACCTCTTACAACTTAAATTAACCCATAATTCTTGTCTATGTTTAGTCACATGGCTTAGTACCTTTTATCAGTAAGGCATTCTCATCTTGATTCCTGTGTCTGGATGGTGACTAACTCTGCCTTTCCTCTTCCAAGAATTCTCTTAGTCTGATTGCCTTGTCTATACTTCCTGCCTGATGACTATATGAGTGGAAAATCTTTACAGTGTACAAGAGCATTTCCCACAGCATTGTTAGAAGTATGGGGGCCCAGACTTAGCCCCCGAGTGAATACGAGATCTCTATCTTCCTTCAAGATTGAACACAGAAGCCTAACAATTACTGCAGTCTGAATACAGCATTCTAGCATTCCTCCAAAACTGATTGCAGGATACGGACCCTCACCACAGACTAATGTAGGCCCTGAACTTCCCCCATAATTTATAGCACTACAACCTGATTGTTAAAAATACCCCAATGCAACTCTTACACATAATTAGTGTTTGAGAGGCATGGTCCTGACAGCAGCCTATGAGGGACACATGTGCTAGAAACTTCAGTCCGCATGATTGTCCTATGAATAATCTCCTATGCTAGTACACAATAGATACTTGAACACCTTTGACTGAAACTGTGAAAATAAGCTACTTATGCAGACTATTCAGATCAAAGCCTCCATTGCAGTTGGCTAAGGGTCACTGCCATATGGATGAGAAGAGATAACAGGGTAGAGACAGACGGGAGGGGAGAGCAGATATCATCTGTTTATTTCAGATGTTCCTCCTTCTTCCCTCCCAGAATTCCTGGCAGTGGACATCACTACTTTAAAGAGAAACCTGATTCAGCATTATGAGGACTGGGGTTGAAGACCTATGTCATTATACCTGATGTGTAAGTCTTACCCAACAGAGAGAGAGAGAGAGAGAGAGAGAAGAAAGGAAGAAAGGAAGGAAGGAAGGAAGGAAGGAAGGAAGGAAGGAAGGAAGGAAGGAAGGAAGGAAGGAAGGAAGGAAGGAAAGCTTTTCTGGTCCTGTAATTTTAACTGCTTCATCCACACAATGAGATACAAAGTTGGTGACATCTTTTAAATTTCAAGTTTGACCTTATAATAAAGTAAAAAGAGAATGAGATCCAATTTCAGTGTCAGAGAATGAAAAAATGCTTGTGGGGGTTCCTTTCGTCATTGTATTAAGGTGAAAAGCATACCTATTAGTAATGAAGCTACAATGTGGAAGTTCTTCATGAACTGCAAGCTGTGCTATTCTCAAATGCAGCTGAGGTTAAAATCTAGGCAAATCCATCATGGTTTTCTTTGTTAATAAAAACTGCCTATCACTCACCTTAGTGTGAAATCAAAGATAAGGGTAGAAGAATAAAGCCCATACATCTGTCTATTATTTTATTTTACTCAAAGTTCAGATATGAGAAACAAAGATCAGATTACCTCAAAGGTGAAGCAGAACATGCATTAAAGAACACACATATTCAAGACCTGTAATGGCTTTCTTGAATCCTATGTTGCCTATCTTTGTCACCTTGAACTCATTGAAGTCTTCTTCAGTATCTTTTCTAATGTTGTATGTTGGTTTGTATGTCTATCCTGAAATGTTTTGCTTGGTTTTGGGTGAAATTATGAAAACATTTTAATCTATTATTTTGTTTCTCCTAGTGAATAAAAATTAATTGAAGACAAGTTTAGCCAACCACTATTGTAGAATATCTGCTATGTGCTGGAATTAAATACACTTACAGGTACCGTACCAAATAGAAGCTACAAATATGATTTATAACCCTTAATCCACTTCCTTACTAGTAGTGAATAAAAAAGCAAGCAAATAAATAAATTTTATAAATAAATAAGTAAATAAATAAATAACAACAAACTAAGAAGTCCAATGCTCTTTTCAATATGTCAAACCCAACATGACACAGTTTATATTTCTTATATTTTCAGGATATTTGTATTTCTTGATTTTATAATTAAAATAGAAATGAGTACTATTTGAAGATGCATAGTCTTTCAGGAACATAATGACATAAAGCATATGATTTCAATAATCATTTGGGGAGATAGACACATGCAAACACTCATTCACACATACCTACCATGGGTGTGAGTTATGGTGTGGTGGCTAGTCAAATGGGGGCATTGTAAAGAGTACTTGAATTGGTTTTTGACAGTGCTTACTTTTCAACAAGAAGCATTTTTCTTACTCTTCTCTTTTCCTTCCTCTTAAACAAAGAGGAGACTGTTTATAGTATCTCACATATATTTTGTAACACATCATTAAAATTATACAACACAGGCAGCTCCCAGGAGCCAGTTTTGGGGTAATGATGATCTCATGATACACTGAAGCCAGACGGGTTGTTCTGCTGATTCAGCCAGTTGCACAGGTCTGGAGCCCGCAGCATTTCCGTGCAAGACAAAATTATTATTTGTTAAGTGCACCAAAATTCTAAGGGAAAATATTCAAAGACTATATGCTATTGGTCATATTTCAATAGTAATTTCTCTCTGCATTGAAGACACCAAAATGCTAGTGGGAACAGACTAAATGGCAGTGATTATTTTAAGGTACACTGTGTGCCTATTGGTATTTTTCCAAGTTGTCACTAGCTTTAATTTTATAAATTACACTTTGTGGAAGAAATAATGCTGTGGGAAGAAAAGTGCCTATTCAAAGTGTCATTTCTTATGTTCACTGAATATAACTTTTGCATGCAATAGTAAAGCGCCCACTCTCAGACATTTAGCATTTCAACTTCAAACTCAAATATTTCTGGTGTTTGGAATAAATGCCAACAATAGAATACCTTGTATACAGCCCATTTCACTCTTCCTACAAACAGATGGATTCTCCCTTCTGTTCCCAGACACAGGAGATGTCATCAACTGCTATGAGGAAAGACAGTTTTCTAAATTCAAACATTGAAGAAGAAAATTTCTCTGCTTCACCTTCGTAAAGATTTCATTTCTAAATGTTTCTGTCAATTGAAGCGGACAGAGAGGGATAAAGACAGAATGCTTTAGCAAAGGAATTTGGCAAAAGGAAATGAGGCAGAGACAGTGGCTAGAGGAGTAGGGATTCCCCATCTGTGTGGACAGGACTCCCTTCAAGATCATAAATCTCTCACTATTTCATCATTGGTGAAGGCCACCTATCCAATGCATTCAAATCAAACTTCTTTCCAGCTGCAAAGAAGAAATAAGTCATAAAATAAATGGGAATATCTTCAGATACCCATGAATTAAACTACTTCAAAGAAATGATATATTGGAGAACAGTATAGCAGTGAGAGAAAGAGAGAGAGAGAGAGAGAGAGAGAGAGAGAGAGAGAGAGAGGAGAGAGAGAAACTTCAACTTATTACAAACTTGTTTCTCACATTACAGCCTATGCTTTTTTTGTGGTGATAGATGCACGAAGAATTTGAGGCAGAGAAAGAGCCTGCTTATAAGACACCAAGTGAGAATCAGAGTGGGACCCCTTTAAAAGCACAGGAAGAACCCCATTCCCCTGAAATCTAAGGAATATTTCTCTGGCTTACTTTGTAAAAGACATGCACATGTGGCCATAGTGAGGTTTTTTTTTTACACTCATAGAAATTTTGATAATTTTCTAATTGTCTTGCTAAAAATGCTGTTGAGAATGTATGTTCCTGTAAAGAGCAATTTTTAGAGCTATACAGTAAAACTTGGTATGCATTCTAATTAAAATGTATCTGGCTTTACTGAGGCCATTTCCTTGGAATGCAATGCATTTATGGGCTTATTCCAGGTACACACAGAGAGAGAGGGGGGGGGGAATGAAGAAAGTAAAGCAAAATATGCAGACTGCGTTTGCACAAAAGGATTTTGCTAATATGCTAAGAAGGATTTTTATAGATGGGTCTGGCAGAGAAGGTTCTATGAATGTCTTGTCACACTGAGCTTTGCTTCTGTCTGTTCAGCATCTCCCTTGCCCAGTACCCACCAAAAAGTATCATACATATAATGGCCACAGTTGTGGGACAAGAAAAACAAAGGTAAAATGTCAACAGCCAGACAAAGAACCCTAACGTGCTCTCTTTGTGATTTTATTTCACGTTATCCTTAGGATATTTGAGATATTCAAAACAAAGGAATTTAATTTGTGAGCCAAAACTCTTATTTACACCTGACTAAGTAAGGGGTATATAATGAAACAAAAGACTCCACCAGTATGATAATTCCAAGCGCCTGATCCATTTATTGCAGAATGAGTGAATTCAGAGGTGGGGATTGATGTCAAGATCAATAGGAAAGCACAATGACCTTTGATATCAGGATCAGAAGATAATCAAGTAGACTACAGAATCGGGCAAAGAATTGCCCTGACCCAAAATCCCTTATCAGCCTGACTGCATCCTATGGTGGTAGTTAAATAGTACTTCAGAATTCACACTCTATGGTAGAGGTACAGCTCCAACTGGGCCTCTATAATCGTAGATGTTCTGTTCCAAATTGCACAGAATCTCCCCCAACTCTTGAGACTGCAAAATTTGTGAGCTCATAAAATAAAACACTGAATAAGACGTTTTATAGGACTATATTTCTTATTCATTTTTATTTGATCTTTCCTTTATATTGCCTTTTGTCGGGGACTTTTCATGTACTAACCAACTGTGGGTTGTTCTGTCACTAAGAATATAAACAATAGATGAGGTAAAGTTCTAGAATTTACTTTATATTTGGGCATGAACTTTTTTGAGGATATAGATAATGTCATTTTCTTAAGTAAATGGCTGAAACTTTAAGGAGAAATCTAGGTCATTATTTGATTATAACTGTAGTTCCAAATATAATGACTAAAGATTATATATATGTATATAAATATATATATATTTCAGTGTTTAATTATAGAGAAATTAAAAGTGTGAGGGGGCTTGAGAAGCTATTCCATTTGCTGAATTTGCTATTACTGTCATCTCAAAAATTATTTCTCTGGATTGCATCTGGATAAATAATCTTTGGTTCAATCAGCGTGAATGATAAGGGACCCTAACAAACCAGAGTTGGGAGTCAGAGACATATGGATCTCTGTGTGTTTGGGCAGCCTGACCTATAAATTGAATTCTGGGACATCAACCTCCATAGTAAGCCCTGTCTCAAAACAATAGAAAGAAAAGGAACATTTAATATTAATAAAACAAGAAATTATATAAATTACTTGGGAAAATATCAATTACACACTTGTATTCATAAGCACTCTAAAATAAAAACTTAAAATATAGGCATAAATAGTAGAATGGGTTCATTCATTCAGTGTCTCACTGTGTGGCTTAGGCTGACCTAAAACTTCCAATCTTCAGGCCTCAGCCTCCTGAGTGCTGGAATTACAGTTGTGCATCATTGAACCTATCTCAAGATTTAAACATACATTCTTTTTTTTATATTTAAATAGAAAAGTACTCTTTATGTTGGTATTCATGGTTTGGTTTAACTCTACCAAGAACTTGAAGATGGAGCTGTACTTTTCTGTTTGGTACCTGGTTGTAAGCATTGTCAGCTCCACAGAAGTATCTTGAGAACTAGGGTACAGTAATGCAAAACCTAGTGATATCCAAGAGATAGCCATGTTTTGATTTATCAACAAGATGCCTATAAGTGTTTATCATCAATTGAGTTTAACTTAGCCACAATTAAATACTTCGAGATTTTTATAAGTCTGTTTTTTATCTTTATATAATGTATCCTCACTCATGACTGGAAGAGCTGCTCCGAAACTAGTCTGCAGACAGTCTCCTTCTGTGCCATGCTCCTCTTGTTTCTTTAGAACCTGGCCCAAGATTTCCATACACCTTTAGCCAAAGTCATCAATTTTGGAAGTATATCTTTTTCTTTTCCATTGCAGATCTCTCAGACATTCCTGTGATCAATATTTCATAGGTGCCATCTCTCTTACAAGATGAACAAAACCAGAAATTAAAAGTAAAGCAAAAAAAAAAAAAACACGGCAATATACAAACACATTTCCACTTTCTCGGCGTTTCCATTAGGGACATAAGAAAGGAAATTTGCAGAGATCTTTGTCATCGTTCCTGTCACACAATTGCCTGGATTTTTTAGAAGCAGTCGTAGATGCCCTTACTTTTTTTCCCCTCTCAACCACATTATTTCTATAAATAAGCCAGCAAAACCAACCATAAAAAAGAAAAAGAAAAACCAAAACATATTTAAAACTGTGACATAACAGGGGCAGGATTATGTGTTGATCCTATGGGATGTATCAGTTTTCACTGCTGTAGACAAAGCAAAAAGACCAGAACAGCAGCCAACTGGAGGGAAATTAATCTTATGGCTTTGATGCCTTGGGATGCCGGAGTGCACTTTTATAGGACAATGTTACAGCCGTTGAATTACTTAGAGGAGTGCCATTTCCCATGAAATTCTGGTTATTGTCCCCATGCCTCTTGTGTGGAAACTCACCAGGGCTACTTAGCTATTCCAAGCAGCGGGAGAGTTCTCACTTTTACACTCAAACTTTGTCTACCTTGCTAAGATGTTATGTTTATGCCTTTGGTGACTTCTGATCCTCTATAAGTGCATAAACAGTAGAGGTTTCACATGATGACGTTTTCATGACTCGTGCTAGGAGGAAATCCCTGAAAGGGTGAGTAACCTCATTTCAGACAGGAAGCATAGGCTACAGCTCAGAAGGGAAGAGAAGTCATTTACTCTTAAATCAGTCCTAGCATGGTCCTGAGTCCCGTGAAATAGATCAATAGATGCCTAAGGAAAAGGAGCGAAGGTCCCATATGAGCACACATGTACCTCAGCAGCAGAAATGGAAACAGGCTCATTCTAAAGACAAGATACAACAGAACAGGGAGGGGGCTTGTACTGAAAATATTTCCATGATTTCCTCATGTGTTAGAATACTTGGTCCTTAATAGCTTTGAAGACTGAGAAAACCCTAGAAGGTGGAGCTTCACTGGAGGAAGTGGGTCACCTGGAAAGGGCCTTGAGTTTTTATAATCTGACCCCACAGCTGTCTCCACAGTGGTGTACTGTCACTAGCTGTCCCGTGTTCCTGCCACCACTCAGTCCCTGCCACGAGTAAACTCTGAGTCAAGATAAACCCTTTGTCAGATGATTTATGAAAGCAAAAAGTAACTAATATAATATTGAACACAAATCCAGTATTAAATATATCAAGTTTTTAAATTAACTTATTTTATTTTGTGTTTGATGGTGGGGTGCACATGTCACAGTATGCACATGGAGAACAGAAAACAACTAGAAAGAATCAATTCTTTCCTTCTACATTATGGAAGCAGAAGCTGTACTTTTTGTTTCCTGAACACCCAGACCCAAATAATCACACAAAACTATATTAATTACAAAATTGACCAATGACTTGGGCATATTTCTAGCTAGCTTTTACTTCTTAAATTAACCCATTTCTATTAGTTTGTCTATCACCACGAGGTTGTGACTTACTGGTAAGGTTCTGGTGTCTTTCTCCTTTGGCAGCTACATGGCATCTACCTGTCTCCACCTTCTTTCTCCGTTCATTTAGTTTATTTTTTCTGCCTACCTGTATTCTGCTCTGCCATAGGACAAAGCAGCTTCTTTATTAACCAATGGTAATAAAACCTGTTGATAGCACACGAGGAGAATCAATTTGTTAAAATTAGAAGCAAGTGCCTTTACTTGTTGAACCATCTACCTAGACTTGGGGTTTTTTGTTTTGTTTGTTGTTTTTCAACAAAATTCAAGGCTAGACCTTAACTTATATACCCAGTTAATTTAATGTGTATCATAATATTGAACCCCAAAATTTCTCAAGTAGACATTGATTGGCTATTTATTTATTGCTGTAAAATAAAAAGTTTGGATTAGAAACAGTGTCTGTATTATCTGACAGAAGCCATTTGCAAATATCTAACCAATTCAAAATCTTCTAACTTTTATCAACTAAAGTGGTAAGAGATAAAAGATGTGTTGTATCCAAAACCTGTCACCTAATATTAAGTGGTTCCTGACCAGTATCAAACACCTCAGTTATGTCTGCAGAAAAGAAATCTTACTGTATGCCTGGACACCGTGGAAATTTCCAGATGGACATTGCATATTCTTTAGAGAAAGGGTATTGGATGTCTATATCAGAAAGCTTAGCATTCAAAAGGTTTAGTTCTAGACTACAAGATACCTAGAAAGTCAATGTTTCCAAACGATGTAATTAAACTGTTTATGAGGTTGTTGAAAATGAACTTTTAACTTATCCCTTCTATGTTGACAATGATGTGCTCCACACTGAGTGAGCACTCAGCAAGGTCTTTACTGATTAAAGTGGTGAAGCTTGCACTTGGAAATTTTCCAGAAATGCTTTTCCTGCCTCCCAGCTCCCAAATCACCACCCCATCATATTAAGTCTATAACACTTAGAAATATCATTCCAACTTGAATCTGTTTCTAAGTTACTAGTTCTCACTTACTTCAGATGGTCTTAACATGAGGCCGAGACCATTTCAAAAAGATTTACTTAATTTCTACAGTAGCCCACCAAATTTCCTCATGGCTGCCCATGGCCATTTTCCCCATAGATGCTGTTGAGTATACTTGATCAGTGTAGTGCTTTCCAGAATGTTGAGTGGGCAGGGAAGCCCATGATGTATACTTCTGGGTCCATCTTTCAGTAACAGTCACTCTAAAAGCCCTTGGACACACATCACTAAGTTAAAGTCATTTCCTCCATACAGCACTTGAGTAGTTGTCTACAACTCTTAAAAGAATGACTTGGGCTGGAGAGATGGCTCAGTGGTTAAGAGCATTGCCTGCTCTTCCAAAGGTCCTGAGTTCAATTCCCAGCAACCACACGGTGGCTCACGACCATCTGTAATGAGGTCTGGTGCCCTCTTCTGGCCTGCAGACATACACACAGACAGAAAATTGCATACATAATAAATAAATAAATAAATAAATTTAAAAAAAAAAAGAATGACTTGTCACATTTTCTTTAAGTGACGAAAGGATTTGCCTATGCATAAATACTACAGACAGAAACCTCCATCATGATGCTTCCACTTACGGAAAGACCGTCAGCGGGACTTCAGACAGCAGAAATTGTAGCAATGTAGGGGGCAGAATTCTTTTTTCTTATATATAACATGATGAAAGTAGCTAATCATAAGCATATATTCTAGTTGAGTAAATTACAGATGATTTCACCTTGACAGTGAAAAATACTTGTGAATATTTGAGGCGATAAGCTAATTCTCTAGATTCTAACCATTTTGTTATATACACACATGTATGCATATAACCTATGCACGTCACCATATCATATTGCAAAGTTTAAATTAACACAACTTATATGTAATCAAATTTTTAATAAAGAAGTAGTTTATATAGGTACGTTGGCTCATGCCTGCAATCCCAGCACTTAAAAAGGTTGAGGCAGGAAGATTGCCATGAACTTGAGACCAGGCTGGATTACACAATTGCAGGATAACCCAGACTACAGAGTGAAGCCAGATCCCAAGTAAATACAATCATACCAAACCAAATTTAAACAAGTAAGCAAGTAAACAAACAAGCAAACACAAAAAAGGAAACTAGGAAACAGAAAACACAAAATAAAAACATAAAATGTATGTTTGAGGGCAGTGAAATACCTCCTTTGATAAAGACCTTGAGTTCCATCCCTAATATAAACATGGTGAAAGAAGAAAAACAGTTACCAGTTCCGTCAAGCTGCCTTCTGACCTACACAGGCATCATGGTACATGCTTCACATGCATGCACCCACACAAACACATGTAGGTAAAAAAAAAAAAATAAAGGGGGGGTCCTTCAAAAAGGTTTTTATCAGAGAATTCCTAAAGTGAATTTGAACCCTGTATAGGTTTGCATGGATGCAATTGTGTCTTTTGGCTTGACACAGCTTTGCTTAAATGCCAGGTTGAAAGACAATATTTGCCTCCAAGTTTCTTCAGTCTCTGCTTTTTGTTCCCGCTAAGGAAAGTTTGAATAAAAGACCACCATGAGGTCAGACTGGTAGAAAAATCTCACAAAGAATTTGATGAAGATGGGAGTCTCATTCTCTGGCAGGTCTCTAGTGTCACCTGTCACTCACTACAAGGAGGCTTCTTGTTCCTCAGGGGTTAAAATAAATCTTCCTGATAGGAAGGCACACAGAGCACAGCCTAACTTCCATGGTGTTTTCTACTACTTTTCTATACTTGTGGAAGTGAAATACTTTCTGTCATTAAAGGCTGGTCTGGATTTCCGTGCGTATTTTTACCCAATCAGGATAATAGAAATGTGGTATTACGGAACGGCTCTTGATGAAGCAATAAGTTGCTCATTATACAAATCCATGTCAGGAAGTGAGAGCTGATGATCAGATTGCACAGTGGTGATATTGAGCATCCCTAATAACACTCCACACCGCTTGTGAACCTGACATCCTTGTCACCATCATAAAGCCATATTCACGTAGGGGATTTCACACCTGACCTCCTATGTTATGTTATCTTTATTCTAAATGGATAAGGTGTAGTAGGTGAAAGATAAATAAATTCTATGTTTATATTTGGTTTCCTACACATGATATCTAATTTACATATACAAATATACCAAAATCTGAAAAAATACATTTTTTATGTCCAAACATTTCAGATAAGTAAAAGCCAATATGTATCTCTTGTGTTGTATTTTACAGAATACTTTTTGGCGGGTGGGGTAGAAAACTTTCCTGGATTAATTCTGTGCAATACACTTTATTTTCTGTTGCTTTAATTTTTTCTTATCTTTTAAAATATTTTTTTCTGAAATTTATTTATCCTTTGACAGTTTCATACACGTATATATCTTAATAATAGCCACCCACTGACTTTCATTCTAGACACCTTTTAACACATCTCCCAACAAATTTCATACCCTTATGTCTTTCTTTCTTTGTTTGTTTGTTTGTTTCTATAGCGTTTTGAGTCCAATTAGTGCTGCCTCTAGTAGAGTTGACTGAGCAGTTGGTGCCCTGTAATGCAGATTAACACAGCTGCAGTGAGTTCAACAGGATGCTGGCTACATCATGTCCCGAAGACAACAGTTCACAGAGCTCCTTCTGTCTTCTACTATTCCATTCTGTCTTCCACCACTTATTTGGTGTTCCCTGATATTTGGGAAGGGTATAGGATGGTCGACATAATTTCTTATGCATGAGGTACACATTCAACAGTCACTTATTTTCATTTGTTTGGCCTACTAAGAATCTCTGCATTGACTCTTTCCCATTGCAGAAGAAGCTCCCCGGCCACAATGGACAGTAGCACACATCCATGGGCACAACATAAACAATGAGAGTCAATTGGACAATCTGCCTATCTGACAAAATAAAATTAGCAATTCCCATCTAGGCCTGTTACCTCCTGAACCAAATTCTTATAGTCAAATGTCCATATAACCTATGAATTCCTTCTTGTGTATCAGGCCTCAGATGGAATTAGAAAGTGCTCTGTAACACCCATAACCTTCATACTTTTCTATTTGAAATTATAAAACTCACAGGTACTGGAAGTACCCTATAAATTACACTGTAAGCATACATACTTAACTATTCCTATTTGCCTCATTTACATAAGTGATCAGTGCTGCAATTCTAGTTCTAAAAGAAGACTTACATCTCTATCAGGTGGAATAGTGTTAATGCTAAACTCCCAAAAGCACAAGCACATCTGTAAGCTTAACACAGAGTCACTTAGGAGCAAATACAAAGGAAAATAGTCTCTCCTGATAAAAATATCAAAGCTTTATTTGCTTTTTCAAAACTTCTGTGTGTGTGTGTGTGTGTGTGTGTGTGTGTGTGTGTGAGAGAGAGAGAGAGAGAGAGAGAGAGAGAGGGAGAGTGTGTGTGTGTGTGTGTGTGTGTGTGTGTGTGTGTGTGTATACATATGAGCACTGGTGCTTTAAAATGCCAGAGATTTCAGCAACCCCAGGAGCTGGGCTTACATGGAGCTGTGAGTCACTCCGTATGGGTGCTGAGAACCAAACATGAGTACTCTGGAAGGGAATGCATAATTTTAACCTTTGACACATCCCTCCAGTTCATCACAGCTTTTCTAAATATGAGCATATGACAATTTAGAGAATTGGATTTCCAAAAGTCTGTATCTGATGTTCAGAAGTCCTATTTGAATTTCCTAAGTGTGATGATATGTTCAACAGATTTAAGATCCTGTAAAAAATAAAATCAGCTCAAAGGAAGGAAAGATTATTTTGGCTCAAATTTTCAGAGCCTTCAATTCCTTATCAGCTAACACTGCTGCTGCCTTTGAGCTCATTATGAGGCACAGTTGGTGTGGTAGAGCTGCTCTTTCTTTGGTGGTGAAAAAGTACAATTACATTCACTGTGGAGACTGGAGTTGTGCACCCCCTTTAAAGGACCAGCTCTATGACCTCTAATGATCATTTCCCACTTCATAGGATTTAGGTTCACCTAGGAGATTACCGTTTGGGAATATATTGAAAAGGGAAGACCCACCAGGAATATGGTCAGTACTATCCCCTGGGCTGGTGATTATTAGTCCATTTGGTTACTAACCTGCGGCATTAATAGGAGACAAAGGACTCCTTAGAAGCAGACCCTAGTTAGAGGATGTTGGCTCTCTCTAGGTGTGTTTTCAACTAGGGTCTAATCAACCTTGTACAATTAGCGCTTACACATTTCTTAAGTGATTAATGTGCCATGTGTCTAGGAAGAGAGTTGGGTAGAATTCTGATCCAATATTTTTGGCAGACATAGCAAAGAAGACATACAAAATGATGGCATCAATGCCTAGTTTTATCCTGCTTCTAGTTAACCACTGGACACCAATAGGTCCCTCTTTTCAGCAAAATCAGCCTTCTGTGGAATGGTAAAGGGGAATCTAAAGATATCACATATGATTAGAAACAAAACAACTTCTTTCAGCAGAGGAGGGGCCAAATTTTCTGACAAAGTCAATGTTTTTCTGGCTTTATGAAGACACCAGGTAAGTATATGCCAATCATATTGGAACACTGGTATCCTGGCAACAATTAAACAAAAAATACCAAAGTTCTGCATCCCTTTTATTTTAGCTTTTCTCCCTATGGGAATGATACCTGTGGTTAGTCTGTCCTGGCAATTGCATTTTTATCTCTAGACCTATAAGTAAGTATAATAGTCGTTCTTCACAGTTCCTAACTGTGGTATTGGAAACTCATATCATTTAGACCATACAGACAGAACTTTATTGCATGGCTCCAAGAAATTTTACTCCTTAAATCCTGTCATATTTTCTCTCTATTTAACTTTACATATAAACACACAAGCACACACTCTTCCAAACACAGTCCAATTTGAGGCTATTTGGGAAAATAGACAAGTAATTATCAGAATTTAATTCTGTATTTCTGTTCAGTTATTGTTAGCTTACCAACTGAATAGAAACCTTGATGCAGTTAGTTAGACCAAAGCAATTCATTTTCTTTGGAATTTTAATTGGAAAATATCAAGAAAATGAAACAGTTGTTAAGCCTTACAAAAGTGAGGGTGAGGGTCACTAAATCAGAAGTCACAAGAGAGCATTGGTGTTCTATACATTGTGGCACCCTGGTACTATGGCAGGATGGGAATTCACACAAATCAACAAACAGGCCAGAGACAGAAAGTTATACTGTCTTCTTTGTTGCCTAGTAGACAGATGGAGCAGCTGACTTGCAGGGCTACTTTGTTCCTGCCCACTCTCTTGCTCCAGAGTGGAATCTGGATCAGAACCATTTTTATGACTAGCTCTATTTTCATTGGCTATTGAATGGAAGTTTTTCTCATTGTAAATGCTTTAGGAAAGCAAAGTTTTTCTCATTGTAAAATACTTTAGGAAAGCAAGAAGTAAACAAAAAGACTTTTAGAACACCATTAGTACCAAGACGGGGTTAAAACAAGTAGAAATGGTGGAGTAATTCAAATTACTTAGGTCATTACAGTGGCTTTGACCTTATAATGACATTCTAAAATCTTAAACTCTACAGTACAGCCCATTAAGTCATGAGCCTTGATTTCTGACAATTCAGGATATCAGAACTCTCTGTGCTGTCAAAACATGTCACAGCAAACTAGCAACCTCAGAATTCCTATCTCCAATCGAATGGCCTTAGATTATAAGACAGGCTTCAAGGTTAGTGAATTTTTCCAGAAAATCCATCCAGAACAAATAGGTGAATTGTGCCCTGGGTATTTCTGTCCTCTATAAATGCCATTTGTGTGACAGATATATGTGATGCCCACTGTTACACAGCAGTTTTCTGGTGGTGGTCATCTGTATAATTTTTAGATTATAGAGAAAAGACAAACAAAAACAATGGTTTCCAATGTCAGTATTTAAAATGTTTTACAATATATGTGTCAAATATGTGCTGAAGCAAAGAACATGACACTGGGGATGGCAGCAGTTTTGTACACCGAGCTCTTCAAATGAAGATGATCAGGAGGGTTGTATGCAGCCTCCAAGGCAACATTTCTCTCTAACCTTCTCTAGCCCTATCCCAAAGGCAAGACATGGTAAGTTCAATTACTCTTCCCCAAGCCTGATGTAAAAGATCTATATCACTCCAACAATCTTCCTTATCTTCCTTGTCACAGAGAAATCTTCTGACTTTGTTTGATAGTAGACCATAAGACTCCGCTCACACCTCCATGCTAGAGGTTGCCCTGTCAACCACTAGACTGAAGAAATGTAATCAAGGCATAGTCAATAGGTTCCAAACAGATAGGTCTGGTGGTTCCTACTTCCTAGGTTCGTATGTCTTTCTGCTCTTCCCTAAGTTTATACCACTGCCTCCATTTCACTGATCCTAAGTATAATTAGATAGGTTTTTCTCTGCTATGGAGTATTCATTATAAGGCTCATGGTCATGTATAGCTACAACTGAGTATTAAATTTTTCTCTTTTCATGCTCTTTTTGATTACAGGAATGTGAACCCTGCCACTCATGGTGAGGAGTAAAGTTATTCCTTCATGACTTTATCACTCTTTAGGTATTTTAGATGAATGCTATCACTTAATTCTCCCTAAAACTGTATAAGGCAGGTAACACCACATACAATTTGTGGATTAAAAAGCTGAAGTATAAAAAAGTTAAGAAACTCTTGTGATGCCGCAGGGCGATCGGTAATGAAAAGTCCCCAGACAATCTTAATACAAAATATATAGCTTTAATAAACAGAAAGAAGACTTACACCAGCTTGCACCAGAATCCAAACGATCCGTCCGGATGCAGGAGCCAGACGAGAGAGCTAGCTGGAGCACACTGGCCAGATTTATATGTAAACTTTAGCCTAAGGGCGACATGCCCCACGAACAGAATGTGATTGGCTGAAATCCCCTATCAATCTTGTCAAGTTTTAAAGTGAGGTGACAAGATAACTTTAGACCAACAATCTTTGGACCAGTGCATTTCAAGAACTTTAGCAACATTTGATGTGACCTTCCCGCATTGTCTATGGAGCCAATAGATGGAGATGACACAGGTTATCAGCATCCTATTAAAGATTCAGCATATCTCCAGTGCATATGACAAATGGAACATGTCAGCAGGAGGCAGCTTAGAGGTGTGGATGAATGTAGGCAGTTTCCTATAAAATCAGCTAAATTAGACATCATACACTGTGTCTACCATGCAGGCTTTCCTTAGCAGAATAAAGTATTTTAAAGAAACCTTATACCACCAGTTTTCATACCAGGTAGCCATCCTCTTTGGACCAAAGAATGGATACTGGAATCTCAAGCCGCCAATCCCAAACCTGGTGAGAAAATTGATGGTGCCTGACTGGCAAAAGAAGAGTTCAGCTAATAAACTGAGCTCTCCCGAGACTCGGAAGAAGGAAATTGTAAGGGTGTGAGTCATTCAAGCATCAGCTGGAACGACAGAGATGGTGTTTGCCAAAGTTATGAGGTAACAGAAACTGTGAGTAAGCAGGCCGTTGGGTGGAGAAAAGGCAGGAAGTAAAAGATGAGATTTCTAAAGTCTGCTGAAAGTCAGCATGGGAGAATATTTGTGCCATGCTGTCACAGTGAGAGGTGCACTAAAAATGCCTCAGCATTGCAGTGAAAGTCTCTGGAAGTACATGACCATGAAATTTAAGGCTATCTTCCTTGTTGGAACTCTGTGTTTCAAATGTATCCATTTTGACTGATCTTCATAAGCCGCTTATCTGAATTGTTCATCCTTTCCTCACAAACAAAAGCGACTGTTAGTAACAACACAGTCAGCAGCATCGAGAATGAGCTTTCATTGTCAAGGGGAAGCTTCTAGGAGCTTTATTTAAAATTATGCTAATGCAAGGGTTAGTTGCCCATGCTGGGAGTTTGCCAATGATATTTTAGCTACTTCTTCAAGAGATCCTGCCTGCTACAGTCTTGAAAGAAGCTCTCTTTGTTGTCAAATATGAACAACTTATGTGGGACTGAAAGAATACAAGGTAATCCTGTGAAAAAAATCATTAACTGTAGACACCAAGAACGGTATTCTTCCCTAAAATCTATCTTCGAAGTTGGATTGAAAGAAAAATAATCCTTATAAAAATCTACTTGTGAAGAGAATGGAAATAAAAATGTTGTGATTCCTTCTCATGATTCTTTTGTTTCCAGTTTCTTCAGAATAAATGACACAATTGAAGAGCCTCTTTCCTCTGTCTACAAACACAACTCTGGAAGCCTCATTTCCCTTTGCACTACTGATGGATTTCTCAAACAGCCTGCCACTCAATTCTCTGTTCATCTTGACTTTATTCCTTTTAGGAAGCTACATACTACTATTCTCTTCTAACAGTTTTCACATCTTCAACTTAGTTTGCTGGCGCCTTACTTTGACGTTATCATACTAGTGGTTCCTGCCACATCACCGAAATTTTCTCTCCTTTTAATTTGGAATTTGTTATAACATTTTTTTTCAAGATATAAGTTAGATGTCAAGATGTAAATACATGGTGGTTTAACATTTATAATACAATGTTAAATGAAATGTCTTGTTTTCTACCGTGGTAACAAATGTGTGAAATATTCTGGCACCTGTTTGAAGTTCCTCTTCAGGTATATTACTAGGAGTAGTTTCTATTGCAGTGGACAGAAACCTAAACAGAAAGCTGGCAAAACAATAAAGGAACTATTGTACCGCTGAAAATGTCAAGGCATGTATCAGGTTTTAGGCCGTTGGAAGGGGATGTACTGCAACTCTGGAATTTTCTGGTTCTCTGTTCTTTCACGTGTTGACTTCCTAAGCAGGTGAATTTTCCACATGGCAATCAAAGGCTGCAGGAGCCTAGGCATCGCCTCTGCCACATGATTGCCTATTCATGCATCCATTCACTTGGGGGCTCCAAAGACTGTGCTCTGTCCTGAATATTGCAAGGAAGTGCTAGGCCTCTGTCTGAGTAGACTGAATTTAGTGACATGCTAAGATACTTAGGAAAGAGTCAGCACCTGCCCTGCAGGTATGGACTAGGTGCTGGTCACTGAGTCAGTTGCTGGATCATGTATTTATAAGACTGGTTTAAAATTGAGTAGAATAAAATTGATTAAAATTGAGTAGATTACGTCAATCACCAATCCAGGTGAGGGAGGCACATCCTCTCATTCTAACTATTTAACCTCCTCCTAGAGAGAGCACGTAGGTTCTCCCACAATTAACTGGTGAGGAAACAAAGAGCCATGTGCACTCTGAAAATGATGTTGTGGGTTCTGTTCCCATTTTTCAGGACTTTATGTGTGAACTCATAAAACAGGAATAATCCCAATATCTGTTCTTCAAAAGGAGATGATAAATGCCTGCTAAGGAATTCTGCAGACTGTTGCAAGTCTAAAATAAATAAATAACAAAGCAAAACCTACTTTATTAGCTTGTTCAAATGTTGTGACTCTTAGCATTAGTTAAATGAAACATAAAGAAACAGAAACGCATCAGACACTTAATGAAACTGGGAAGCCTTGAGTATGTGTCATGAATGAAGCAAGTATTTGTACAAACAGTCAGTTTTAAAGATTTTTCAATGCGTTTTTTTAAAAAAAAAGTAAAAGAAATTAAATAGCTATCACTAAGATACAGATGATTCTGTAGTCAAAATATTTGAGAAATATTAAACTAAACAAGGAAGATTGGTATGAATGTTTGCTATAAGAAATTTCAGAATCTTTAATAGGCTAAAGTTAATTGTGAATCTTTATGGTTCATTTTATTCATCATGAAATCACTGAAGAGAGACTAAATTTTGAGAAACAATTCTCAACTTCAGTAATTATGCCTTCTCCCCAACACACACAGTTTCAGGAGACATATGCTAATATCGAGAGACACTTTTAATTTTTACAAATGGGGTAGGTGATGTTGGTGCTGTTTAGTTTCTTGCAATATGAAGACACCTTCTCCCACAAAGAGTCAAGGTGTCAACAGACTTCTAGTTTAGAAATCATACCTATGTAGTGTGTGTGTGTGTGTGTGTGTGTGTGTGTATGTGTATGTGTGTGTGTATGCACGTGTGCGCACATGTACACATGCTCATTTATGTATGGATGCATATATGGAGGTCAGAGGACAGCCTTCAGTGTTGGTCGTTACTATCTTGACCTAGTTGATAAGGTCTTAGGAAGAATTAAGTGATAGTGCATTTCTAAAAGACATAAAGAGTTTCCTAGACAGGAAGGAATGATTATTTTTCCTCCTCAACAGGAAAACCATGCTTTCCATTCCTTCAGTTGAGTCTGACAAGGAAAACATACATGGCTTGCTTCTTGATGTTCTCTTGTTACTAACTAAAATGTTTCAAAAACAGAAGAAAGTGTATTATTTATCTGTGCCCCAAAAGCTCCCAACAGGGCTCTGGGAAAAAGTTCTATTTACTAAAATTGAAATCTTTATTACACTGAAGCTTCAGTTCATGACCTCACATTTGTATATGTAATCTGCGGTGACACTCCCCACACAGCACCAACAGCATCTTAACACCTGTCCTTTAAAAAGCTACTATATTTCTATGCACAACTTTTATATCTCTGTTCTGATATCACATATTCTCATTATATCCTTGAGGCTCACTGAGTAGGAAAATCACATGGACTATTGAAGAAGAATTTTTCTTTTCTTTTTTTATTGATATTTATTGAGCTCTACATTATTCTCTGCTCCCCTCCCTGCCTCTCCCCTTCTCCCTTCAATCAACCCCCAAAGTTCCCATGCTCCCAATTTATTCAGGGGATCTTGTCTTTTTCTACTTCCCATGTAGATTAGACCTAAGTAATTTTTCAATGGTTTAGAGAAATTTCGCTATGCACTGAAAACCTGATTGATGATTTAGATGGGAAAATTTTACTAGTCTTTCAAAGTCCTGTTCAAAACTTTCATCAATTGTTCTGTGTAATATTTTATATTTAATGATAAATGTTATTCATCAAAGATCACCGAAGAATATTTGATATTAAGACAAAGTTTCCTAGGATTTAATTCATAAATTAATACAATGAAATCTTAAGAACCAAAAACTTTAATAAATTCATAGGAATGAAATTAGAATCGGAAATTGTTTAAATCTTGTGTTTGTACGTTGTTGTCTATATTTATTTAGCAGTTCTCTGACTGAACTCACTATCAAGGTCTTCCTTTACCAGACACATAAACTCCAAGCTCTGCAGGCAAACAGGCAAGTGGGCTAGCACAGTGCTGGCACTGCCTCAGATTTTAACCTCGCCCTGGCTTCTAAAGTCAAATCTCATAGAAACGTTGAACACACAACAACAGTTTACATGGGGGACATGAAAAACTTAAAGAATTGGCAGAATTAAGTGTCAAAGTCAGAGACAAAGTTGGTCGTTTGACAAATATGCTGTCTTTTTTAAAAATTACTGAAACTAATCATCTGTTAAGGAAGGTGCCTCTTTCTCAACATTAGAAAGTAGGAGTGGAAATGCCTGCCACACAAGATCCATAAGTGCTTTTTCTTTTCTAATCTTTTTGTTTTTCTCTTACTACTAGAGTCTTTTCAAAAGACGAGTAGGTCAAATGAGGCAATGCAGGTCCCACTAGGAAGTCCTGTGTTCACAGTGTGTCCCTGGGCTGCAGTGGAAAGTCCCTAACATTGTCATCCAGTAAGGCAAAGGTGTCTGGCTCAGAGTTACAATTTGCTGGATCCAACTATTTTTTTCCTAATCTGAAAGACAACAGTGACATCATGTTATTTCCCAGACCCAGGGTATCACTTGACATTCTTTTCTATTGTACATTGGTAGAGTCAGTCTCAGAGGCGCAGGGGAGAATATACTCATGGTATTTTAATTAACCAAGTTTCCTTACTCATCCATAAAATTCTCTCTATATATAAAGTGTATGTGTGTGTGCATGTGTATATGAGCATGTGTGTATGAGCTTGTGTGCATGTGTCTGTGCCTGTATAGTGTGTGTGTGAAGATTTGCATGCACACACAGTTCTATTTATGTTCTCACTGTACTAAAATAGACATATATGATAAACTTATTGGACATTGTTCTTTAATGTTGGATCTTTTTTCTCATGAAAACTCCTCCTGAACAGAAATCAATGGGTCTAGTTTTAATGCGGCAAAGGCTTAAGTACTCTGTTTAACGTGTGAGTTATGATCACCTTCCTCTCTGTCTCCCATTCTTTGTGACTCAACTGTCTGGTGGGCATCATAAACATTAAGTTAAGCAATCACCACAGTAACACTCTGGCAAGAAGTTACACGTTAGACTTTGTAATGATAGTGATGTACCAAGTTGAGGCTGGAATAAAATAAATATTAACCATAATGTCAGTAATAAGTCATTATGCTGGGTAACTTAATGTGATCATTGCAATAATTGGGTTAAATGGCATCATGATCTCCATTTTATTGTTGAGACAACTGAGGTATCTGAGTGAAACTTATTCAAGCCAGGTAGTGTGAGAGCTGAGAATCAGATTTTGGTCTGTCTAGTCCTCTTAATACCTCTGGGCTTGCCTTCTATTCTTCCCATTTTAATAATATCAGCATTCAGCAAGTGTGGCATTTCATTTATGATAACTGTTTAAATGCTTATTATAAAGACTAGACACTGCTCATTGTATTATCAATATAGAGACTGTGTTTAATAACTTCATTTCTCATTCCTCACAATGCTGCCAAAACTGCCAAATTGGTATCTGAGACAATTAGTGCTTAATTTAGTAGTATTCTTTCTGCAAACACATTGGAATCTCCAGAAGACTTCTAGAAAGTATTAATGCTTTCGTGGGCAGTGCTTGGGGGTTTCTAGGGTAATGGTGAGGGACTATCATTCAGTAAGTATCAGCTACATTGGTGTGTAGGTGTGCTGACTTTATGATAATTCTTTAAGTTGTATTTTGGCAGTAGCTTTATTTCAACGCAAATTCATCTGTAAATGAATGCACAGTGAGAACAAGGATTTCAAGGTTCAAACTCTCATAAACTTTGCATAGGAATTTGTGGTAGGCAACCTTCATCATCAGCATAACTGGACTTGGAAACACCTTACAGACCTCCAGAAAGTGTTCAACATTAAAGCTCTGAGAAATTCTTAATTCAGCTGAGTTGACAGTATCACATCTTCAAAGTTAACAGATGTGAATAAGTGTTCTAATACTAGGTTTAGAGATGGTGAGAGAGTATGTTCACTTCATCTAGGACTTGTTCCAAACCCAAGAATTGGAAGAGGCCATTATGTCTGATAAGTTTGTAGACATTCCAATCATATTTATTTTCTTTAAAGCCATTTCTTTAACATTTATTTTAGCAAATTATCCATATTTTATAATTTCATGATTTATGCTCATGAATGAAGATGTCATTCTCAGTTTTGTTCACTTCCTTTGTTATAAATATTTTTTTTTGCTTATATAGCTTCAAATTGGTAGCAGGGCATCTGTAGACTGCCACCTACTCTTTTATCTCCTCCCCTTCTCAAGTCTCCAGAAATCCAGGTTTTTCTTGAACTTGGTATGCATCCTGGAGTGGCCCTGAACTCTTGATTTCCCTTCCCCCACATTCTGAATGGTGGTATTGCTGGTACGTGCTGACATGTCGGGCCTACATGTTGTTTAATAGAGGGAGTATATGTAGCATTGTTGGAGAAAAAGTATGACATGATTCTGAGTTTAAACTGTTATCAGAAGGTTAAAATAGATCATTTTCCCACTTTCCAACACATCCCCCTTTCTCCATGGTTCTGGGACTAACTAACCTCACTTGCGCATTCTAGGCTCATGTTGTAGCTGTATCCTGAATCAGACATCATCTCACTATTTACCCTTGGCTTGCCTCGAACTTGCCCTCCTTCTTCTGCCTTCCCAGTGCTTTGAAAATACACACTTGTGACCTCCATGCCCAGCTCCAATCATTTTAGGAAAGTAAATACCAGCTTTTCAGTAAGTCCAAAGAATGCACATACTTCTAAATTACATTATTCAGTCAGAAAACCAAGAAAAGCAGTAAGAAAAAAGGTGTTGGCCTTATGAGGAGTAGATGAACGTGTAGCATTGACCCCAGCTCCACCAAATCTCAAGGTGTGACTTGGACACCAATGAACTTACTATATTTTTGAAATTTCTGAGACAAATTTGAAAAAGACCAACTAAAACATGAAAGTTGCTGAAAATTCTATACTCTAAAGGATATTCATTAGTGTTGAAGCATAAACACATCTCATGGAAGCTAGTGTAAATGGTAAGATTTTTGTAGCCGATAACTTCTGTAATTAAGTAGCATGTGCCAAATCACATAGGATTGAATATTTCAGTAGTTAGAAGCAGATAGAGGCTATTAGTTGTTAGTATTTCTTCCACTCAATAACACTTGGTGTGCTGGAGAGTACTGGGAGAAGTCTCCCATCCTTCTGGATTAGAAGAGAGTACTTACGGAAGAAAATGCAGCTATGTCTTAAATACTTGTCTCCAGTTTGGCTTACTTTGCAGCCTGCATGGATCTTACATAAATAAAACTTCAAGAAAAAACATGGAATTTAAAAAGTGGGGCATGGTCTCCAGTGGTCCCTTGTGATGGATTGACAAGCTTCCAGGTGTGGTCCCTTACATTCTTATCTCTCAGGAAACAGGCATCCTGTCACTGTCTACTGGCTCCCAAATTTTCACAGGAAGTCATAAACACTGCCACGGCCCTGCCTAGCATTATTTATAGTTGAATATTCACATAATGATGTTTGACCTTTCTTTCATCTCTTGTCATTGACGCATCTGTGTGTTTATTTATTCTGCCTTCATACAATATTGTGATTTGAGCTAATTGAATTTGTCACCTTTTAGTACCCAAATTATCAGCTATTGCTATTTTCACAATTGCACATGGCTCAGTCTAGACTTACTTTACTTATGGATGAGTAAATGAATCAGGTGAGTTTTAGTGCAAGTAATAAAGAGGGCCATTTAGAGGTGTATGTGTATATGTGTGTGTGTGTACATGAATGTGTGTTTATGTGGGAGGTATGAGTGCATATATAAGTATGTGTGTATAGGCCTGTTCATGTGCATGTATGCATGGACATATGTTTATGCATGCTTGCATATAAATACTTGTGCATGTATGCATTTATATGTGTTTGGGCATGTATGTGTATATGTGGATGCAGTGAGTGTGGATTACCAAATGTAATATGTGGTGAACATTGTATTCTAAGTCCACCTATGACAAGAAAACGAATAAAACCCTTGATCTCATGAGAGCCACACATTTACAAGACAGTATATAAGATGATAGTTGCTGTGAAAAACATCTCATGAAGTGAAATGGAACACAAGGAGAACCAAGGAGTTCATTTTATATGGGACCAGGCGGCAATTAGAGATGTGGTGGCCAGGGAAGTTTCATTCAGGCTCTGAAAACTGAACAATAACCTGAAAAAGAGACAGATCATAAATCTTGCAAACACTGGGACAGTGTTTCTCCGTGCCAATGAGTTGGCAAGTGTAAAGGTCCTAGGGAGAGAAGGAACTGGTTGTTCTGAAGAGAAAAATGGAGACTAATACGGTTGGAACCAGCTGAGGAAGGGACAATGGCAATGGATGAGGTCAGGAAATAACAAGCCAGATAAGGGATGGTTATGAATTTGATTGACTTAGGAATATTATTTGATGAATGATGGAAAAGTACTAAAAAGTTTTGAGTGGAGAAGCAAAATGATTTGACATTTTACTCTTACGGGGTGACTCTGGTTAATGTGATGGAAAAAGCAGAAAGAAGACCAACTATAGAGATGGGATATAGCTTAGCTGGTAGCATTTTTGCCTATCTACAATAAGTTCTGGGTTAATGATGGAATCTAACTGGATACATCAAGTGTTGTAACATATATTTGTAACCCCAGCACTGAGGAGATAAAAGGAGGAGAATCAGAAATTTAAGATCATCCATCCATTGTTACAGAATCAAGACCTACCTTGGGTAAATAGTACCATGGAAAGAAAGGGTAGGCGGGAGAAAGAAGAGAAGAAGGAAGAAAGAGAATAAAGAAATATATAAATAAATGCTGATAATTTAAATACAGTAATTGGTCTTGGTAGATGTTTATGATGTAAATATTTATGGTTGTCATTCCACATTACAAAAAAAAACCAAATGTTTAACTTAAGTAAAATTCACTTTTTTTGGTTTGAAGTTTTATGTCTCTTCCAAACAAGCATGTGCATCCATGCACACACATGGACACACATGCACACACACACACACACACACACACACACAGAGAGAGAGAGAGAGAGAGAGAGAGAGAGAGAGAGAGAGAGAGAGAAAGAGAATTATGTGTTGCTACCTGAATTATGGTCTATAACTTTTTATCAAAATGCAAAACACCCAATGCCTTCTTGCAGTCCAATTCTTCCTCCAAATATGGTTTGGAAGGTCCTTCTGGCTGTGTGTTGCTTTTATTGGTTAATGAATAAAGAAACTGCTTTGGCTTGTTGATAGGGCAGATCTTAAGTAGGCAGGGAAAACTGGACTAAATGCTGAATGAAGGAAAGTGAAGAGAGAGACACCATGGAGTCATGGCCAGAGTCAGACTTGCCAAAACTTTGCCGGTTTGTCACTTCCATGTGGCAATACACAGACTAATGGAAAAGGGTTAAATTAATATGTAAGAGTTAGCCATTAATAGGTTAGAACTAATAGGCCAAGCAGTGATTTGCATAATATGGTTTCTGTGTGATTATTTCAGGTCTAAGATAGCTGGGTGGCTGGGAACCAACAAGCGACCCCCTCCCCCAACCCAAACGGAGGACAAGTCTGCTTTCTTTCACAGATGAAACTGTCCATTCTGACCCTACTTAAATCTGACTGTTTTCATTTGCTGTAGATCTGTGGAGATTTATTAGCACAGTTATTGTGTTAAATTTTGTGAATAGACCACAATCCCTTTATCTATTCTCCTGCAGAAGATTGGTTTCAGATTGGGGCAATTGCAAATTAATTCACAACAAATAGTCATCTGAAGATTCTGAATGAACAAAAGTTTTCATTTCACCTGCGTGTTGCTAGAATTGTCAGACTGTGTTGTTAATGTGTGCCCAGCTTCATAAAAAAGCAATGAGTACTCTCTCCCAAAGCCATTGCACTATTGCCATTCTGAGAAAGAACACATGTGAATGACAGTTGTTCTTTCTAAATTTTATTTTAATCTACACACTTCTGGCAGGTAGTATAGAATTTTGATGTTAATTTCTATGTCATGATCTGTTGTCTCTCCGGTCAGTTGTGGGTGAACGCTTATTTAAGCTTTTTGTTCATTTTAATTGCATGCATATTTCTTGATTATTCAGATGTGGAATTTCTTTATTATTCTACATACCTGACTTTATAAGATATATGCTTAGCCAATATGTTCTCCAACTGTGGCTTCTCTTTTTAGCCTTTTACCAGTGTTTTTAAGAGTGTATGTTTTAAGTTTAATTCAATCTAAAATACAGTCTTTGCTGTCATGGGTTATCTTTTTTAATTTATATCTAAGATATTCTTGCCTAACTATTCCATGTTCAATAGACGTCTCCCTTATGTTTCCTCTGAAAGTTTTGCTTTTCTTATTGTTTGTTTGTTTTGTACTTGTTGGAATTTATAGAATGAAAAAAACAATTTTTACCTGCCGTTAGTTGCCCAAGTGTTATGCGCATTGCCTAGAAAGACTCTCGGGCACTTTTTTCCATTTTCTCCTTAATATATTCTGAATAGGGTTTTGTAAAAATTAGTATTTATAAAACAAACAAACATGGCATCCTTCAGAGAATGAGAAGCTCTGAGACCAGACAATGGTTATTTAAGATGAAAAGAGCAAAGTTTCCAGGGCAAGTGAGGATAAACATCAATGATTTTGTACACGAGCCAGAGAAATATTTGGCTTGGAAAAAAAATGAAGAGAGGTGGAGAAAGAATTTCAATTTGACCTCCAGCTCAAGAACTTGCCGAATTGAGTCTTTTTCCACGGGTTTAACACAAGAGGAGGGAATGAGGCTAGGGTGTCTTTTCCCCAGAGCAGAATGTCAGTGGATCTTGTATTTCCTAGAGTCTCTTCAAGCATACTTTAAACACAGTTTGTTTATACAGTGATTCTAGGAGCTTTGGGACATTGCCACAGGAATGGCATTCCCTGGGCCCATTGTCAAAGTGGCACTGAGCAGAACCAGGCAGCATACAGGGTAGACCTTGGAGAAAGATTTTTTTTTTTCATGTTTGGGTTGTCTTTTTCTAGAAGTGTTCTTTCAACTTTCAGAAGAAAACAGAAGACTGTGTTGAGAAGTGAGAAGTGAAGAAATGCCTTGCTTGTCCAAGCTTGTATGCAGGGTTTGAGTTCTAGAACTAAATTAAATTTCAGGGAACATATCCTGGTTTAAGAGCAGAGTTTCAAATCCTGCCTATATACCAAGTCATGGGCCTTGTCGTACATACACGACATAGTCACCAACTGATCAAAAGGAATGAAAGTCTCTACTGTTGACATGTCTCAGAATGAGAAGGAAAAGATTAAGCTTTTGTGGGGCTTTTGATTCTTGTGTTTATTAGTTTACGTTATCACAAAAATAGCCAATTATTTCTAATGAAAAGTTGGAAGGCATATGTCAAGGATCCTTGCAGGGAATTAAAATTGAATTTTTTTCCTTTAAATTTTATGGAAGAGTTTCACAAATGAAATGCAAAATGATAAGCAGCATAAACACTTTATGTAGCATATTGTCTTAGTGCACATCCACCAAAGAACTAGAGAAGTTACATGTCTCTGACTAGTACATAAGGACTCATGTTGACAAACCTGGTCTTTAACAGCCCTAATTTTCAGTTCATTTACGTCAAGAAGATTTGAATATCACTCATATACTTTTTTTAGAAGTCAACATGAAAATTACATTACAAAGGCTGGAACGATGGCTCAGTGGGAAAGAGCCATCTGCTCTTGTGAAAGACCAAGCATCATGTTCAGCCCTCCACAATCACCTGTAACTCTAGCTCCAAGAATCTGTCACTCTCTTCTGACTTCAATCAGTACTGCACATATGTACACGTGCACACAACTAAAATGAAAACAAATCTTTAAAAAGAAAACTGTCATTCCTGAAGATTTTCTCTTGTTCATTCCCTTTTCTCACATGATCTTCAGCCTTGTCAATGGGTACAAAACTAGCCTCAACTCGTCTTCAGGGTATAGCACCAAGGTAATGTCACATGACTTCCAATCTGGCTCTGGTTGCAATTGCAGTTGTCACTTGTGTTTTAAAACATTGTTTGCAAAAAATATGTGCTCAGAACTTACAGTCCATTTTTATTTTCATTCCACTCCATGAATTTAGAAAAATTGCATTCGTACTTTATATATGTATAAATAAGCTTGGAGATGAAAAAATTGCCCAAATCACTTCTCAATTCTGTAAAAAAATCTATACCCTGAGACCCCAGTTTTCTATGTAGCATAAAATGTCCTCCAATTACCTATGCTTCCGTCTCAGCCTCTCCAGTGGGGTGCAGAGGTTAAAGTGCTACACTAGCTTAATCCCCTGTATTCTTGAGGGTTTGATGACAACCATCAATCAAGGGATCATACATAGTCAAAGAAGCTTAAGTTGAAATCAGGGAGACCTCACAGAGTAAGGGCACTTTTCATCAAATCTGATGACTGCATTTCACTTCCAAGGCCCGTATAATGGAAACAGAGAACCAACTCTCTCCCATTGTCCTCTTTCCTCCAAATGCCTATCACCTTGACGTATGCTTCCCAGCAACCTTTGCAAACTAAAATGAGTAGAAATATAAACAAAACAAAAATAGTAATTGAAAAGCAAATGAGAAAAGCCTCATGTTTAGAATAAGAAGAGTCTTCTTATGAATAGATTGGAGTGGATGATGAATTTTAAAGTTATCATTCCCAGATATCACATGGGAGAGGATTGTGGGTGATATTGTGACTGACTGCTATGAAGAAGTCTAGCAGTGAGATGGAATAATCCAAATATTGCCAAAAAGACAGAGTGCCACCTACCAGCCTCAACTTTCAGTTTTCAACTACTCAATAGTTACAGGACTCCTGACATTGTTAACTCCACCCTTAGGCAGGGATTGGTGGCAGAACATAGAATGGGTTCCCTATGGAAATGTCTGGCTGATCATGGAACTCCTATTGATGAGGCCAAGACATTCTATGGTTTCATAAAATAAAGCATATTTCATGGAGGAAAACTTCCCACTGCCTGTTTAAAATAAACTTACTCAGTTACGCAAGTGAAAGCCTTGCAGAAAGAAAGGAAGTGGGATGGAGATGCATTGGATGCCTGGATCCAGTGGAGGTGTGCAGAGCATGTCTGCTCATCCATGTGGAAGTACCACTGAACGTCCTCTCCTAGTTTTCACGCCACTTGTTTTCACATCTGTCTGTAGTGTCTACGATGAGTCATTTAAACTGCAGTCACAGCTGTTTTTAAATAATTTTATGAAAGCATATAGAACACATATAGAATGACAACTTTGTTTTCTCTACATTTAAAATTTCTCATGCATGTTGGAGCAGGATCAATATCAGAAAGCTCACTGAGCCTTCACTCCTAGCAATAGGCATGCAGAGTCTTTGGAATTTTCTAGAAGAAAGGAAAGCTTTGTGATTAAAAGCACAGCAAAGCCTGACTTCTAGGAAGGGTAGGCTGCTCAGTTCTCCCTGCTCTGATTTAGAACGTGAATGTGTTTATCATGGAAAGTTACTGTATAGTAATAAAGACAAAAATGTGTTCACTTTCTCTCTGATTCCCTCTGCCCTGTTCCGATCTACTTTATGCCACACCCCAGGAAAGTAAGTCTTTGCCAAAAACCTTAAAAATTAGAAATAAATTGCATTTATAAAGTCACATAGGCAGAGGCTTCACATGGCAGGATCTGTATTTCTTTACATTATTTATTTATTTTTTCCCTTCCCCACTTTAAAGAGTATTGCCATTAAGTTTCTGCTTTGGAGGGAGATGTGCACTCAAAGGTTATGCTGATAATCAACTATCGTATCTTCATTCTGTTTGGTGTCCTAAATAAGTCTGCAAAGTCTACAGTAAAAGGATGGAAGGAAGAGCTTGGCATTCTGCTTCCCGTGTTCCTAGCCTTCTTCTGGACCAAAGCTAAGTGTCTAGTTACACTGGTGCACAGGGTCCCTGTGAACTACTGTAGCCTGCAGGGGCTGAGAGATGATGAGAGATGCTGTCTGCAGCCCTTGATCTTGTGTGTGTGTGTGTGTGTGTGTGTGTGTGTGTGTGTGTGTGTAATCCTCATTCCCCTAGATTGGGTAGTCAGTAAGCTTTCCTGCTTTTGCCTCATCTGCACTGTTTACAAGCAAATGCCACTGTGCACAGCATTTTCTTGGATGCTGGAGGACTAAATATACCTTCTTCTCTATGTATGGCAAAGAGTTTCCTAATTGAACCATCTCTCCAGGCCAGATTGAAGACTTCCAAAATAGAATTGTGAGATGGGAGTCTCTTACTGAAACACTCTTCAAAAATAATTCTTAAATAACCTTTCTGTAAAAATGAAGACTAGCATTTCCTACATTTATTTTAACATTTTTTTTTGTATGAGTAAGAGGGTGCGATTAGGGAGGTCAGAGGACAACTTGCAGGACGCAGTGTTTCCTTCCACCAAGTGGGCTCCAGGGACCAAATTCAGGTGTTCAGAGTTGGCCCCAACCACCTTAACTCACTAAGCCCTCTCACGAGCCTAGAACTTCATGTTTTCAACACATATGATCTATTTGTAGGTCTTGCATTTCTTGAAACTTTGTGAAATTATCACACACACACATGTACATATATACCTATTCCTGAGACCTTAAACAGCTATGTTCTCTTTTGTCCTTGAACTCCAAATGATCTTCTTTCCAACCACACTTGAAGTTAGAGTTTATCTTTCTCTACCCTCCCATGCTGAGCATCATTTCTCCCACTTTTTTTAAAATCACTGTTCCTAAAGAAAATAAAATTTTATATGTAAACCAAACTCCGTGGGAATCCAGTCTTCTAAACACCAGGATTCCATTTTAAAAAATATTTTTTAATAATTCCAGGTTAAAAAATATTAGCAATGACAGTGCAAAACACAGCCCTCACCTCAATGGGAGTAAGAGAGAGTCTATTATTAAGTCAGACATGAGTGACCATGTCGAACTAACAAAGATTTAGGCTGACCCACATACCATGCTCCAATGTTGAAATGATTTCATGATGATTTATATTTATAGAATGAATGAAAGTCCTAAATCAAAGCACTTTTCAAACATAGAGGAGGCAACATTTGACCGTCTGGTTTTAGCATATTCGGGACATTTATGCTGTGTGTCTTGTATGTTATAAGATTGCACTCATAACGTTTAGATTGGTGACAGATAGTAGCCTGCCAAGTTAATACGTTTTAAACCCTTTAACCAGACAGTCACAGGACCTTTGATCTGACACAGATGTGGACAATGAGTTACTACTAAGAGGTTGAAAACTAACCAAGGCATTTTGGCTTTGGGTCTGCAGAGTTCCAATTCTCCTCAAACACTGTTCTCATTTGGCAGTCAGCCTTGTGGAATTGTTAACACAGGTAAGGCATTTTTCAATTCACAACAGGTTTCTTTAAAGTAGGATTTCTTACAGCTTTTCACCCCAGGCTTTTGTAATCACAAAACTCCAAGAAAGAGATACCATAAAGCATTCTGTTTTAATTTCCTCAGAAAGCTTTTGCAAACATTTCCATATTTGAGACTAGCCAAGCAGAAGCCCTGCTTATCAGCTACACACCCTACCACCAGCCTTGTCTCCAGACCTGAATGGGTTCAGAGTCCTGAAGGGCATTTCCTTTTTCTACTTGATGATGGTAACACAATAAACTAGAAGGATATGTAGTTTGTCTGTTTTGTTTTGTTCCTAATTTCTGATGCCTATTTCACAATATTGCCCTAGAGCCATGTTCTGTAATGACAGGAAAATAACATTGCACATTGCACCAATCTATGAAATTTAATAACAGAAGGCCATAGACATTTCAAGCAAATGTAGTTCACATAACAGACCAAAAGGTCATCTTTTCCTCTTGATCTGACCAGATTCCTAGGTACTTTGCGAGTTATGTTTTTGCAAGTCCACATGTAGCAAAAGGGAGGATCTAGACCCACCCACAAGCTGTGAGGATGCTGCCTGAACCTCAAGAGAAAACTAGGAGGACACATGCTGAGGGATTAAGAAAACTCAAGTAGTAAGGAACATACTTTTCATCGCTTCTTTTTCAAATGAAGCTACAATTTCCATAATAGAAAAATATGGCTGCCCAGCATTATTCACACTTGATCAAGAGTGGCCAATGGGCTAAATTGCAGACAAACTATTGAGTAGTTCTGTTTAGTTTCAATTTGGTCATTCAAGGTTTTTACTCAACTTCTTAAGTAAAGTTGACATTAAAAGTAGATAATCTAGTGTGACTTTTGTTTGTCCTTATGAGCAGCCTGTGAGGAATGAAGGAGACTCTTGCATCCCCCACTTTGGCACTGAAATAATGGAAATCCCTAAATTGGATTGTCTCTGAGGATCTCATGTTGGAGGAAGTAAAAAAAACGGGAGCTGGTGCAAGCCAGAAGAGGAACTTGCGTCAGTGAAAGCAATTTGCTACTCTTGAGACCACTTTGCAGGAGAGACTGGCATTGAGACAATGGTGATGGCTCAGGATGACACTTTTAGGAGGAATGTTTAGTCATGCACAGAACTCTCTTTCCACCTCTTCATACCTGAATTTCCTGTTAGGAATCTGTACAAAGACTTTTGGGTTGGAGATGAGGGTGGTCACCTATGCTCTTTCTTCCTTTTCCCTATGTAGCCGTATTGAATACGCTTCTCCTTTCTGCTCTGCTTTATGAACTGCACCTTTAATTGGACTTTGAGGATGATGGCCAATCCTGACTTCTTGGGGATAAGTCAGAGCCTAGGCTTCAAGCCTGGGTTTAATTCCATAATATCTGGACTTGAAGAATTATATGCTAAATCAGGGGTAATGTTGGCCATGGGATTTTCTTCTGTTTTGAAGTCAATTTATCCAGGGAAGACTTGCATGGGAAGTGAAAGTGAGAACTAGTGTTCTCCTTGCCTACCTGACAGCTGTCTTCCCTAGAGTTGTGTTTTGCTTGATTTTAGGCTTCACTAGATTCCAGCTGTGAAGTTATTTTGAGGGTTCAGAAAGTGAGTATTCAGATGGCACCTTTGCTAAAAAGCATTGACTTTTTACTTGAGACCACAAGCTGAAGATGTGATATCTGTGCCTGCATGGTATGTCTGGTTCATGTACTTACCTCTACATGTTGGCATGCTAATGACACAAGGAGGGTCTACCTAGTCTACCTCATTTCTTTCCAAGGGTGAAGGCACTACGACAAATCATTGTCTTAAACCTGTAGCTACCTGGATTCCAAAAACAGAAGAACATTGCAAGGCACATCAACCCTTCTCCAATGGGATCTTAGCCATGAAATGAGGAAGATGAAGCATGGAACAAAAGTTATTGCCTAAGAACCAACTTATCCCCTCCAGCAATGAGAACTTCCTCAGAGGAGCAGAGACAGTGATGAGACAGGACCACACTTAGATCATGAAGGCATCACTATGCCCCCATCCTTCCTCTATATTAACCCAGGACACAAGCCAGTATCCAAAAATCATACCTGAGGTCATTGGAAATTTTCCATTGCTCCTCTTCCCAATATGGCCACACTGAATAAGTACTGTCTGCAATTTTCAGTATTACCCTTATCTTCAGCTGGTTCATTGGTAGGAGTGGCTGATTGTGGCCTGTTAGGCCTCCTGAAACCCAGACTTCTACCTAAGAACTCCATTTGCAACCTATTTTCTTGAATTATGTGATTTATCTAAGTATTTATGTGGGTATATTTTGCAGGTCCAATGCAACCACAAGTATTTGACCTGGTATCAATAATCAGAAGTGTATTTAAGTTGATGAAACCTATGATAAAAACTGTGAATTCTGAACTATTTTTAACCTTGGCTTTATTGTTTTCCAGTCCTCATAATTGGAACCAATCTAACAAACTGTTGCTTGGTGTTGACATCAAGTGTCCTTTCTTAGTTAATAGCTAATAATGATTGGTAATTAGCAAATAATTTAAATGTAAATAGATTCTTCTGCATGGCCTACCAATACTTGAAAACAATTTGTTCTCCTAAACAGTTCAGAAATTACCCAGACAGTCTGGGCGATACCCTTAATTTGTTTGGAAAAAGTATTCTTTATGAGATGTGCATAATGAAGACTGATTCTTTCCTGAATTGTAATGTTTTGAGCCAATAGACTTGTGTATAGGATGGAATAGGTATTGTTTAGCGGTAACACAGGGGAAAAACTCTTCAGAAAAAAACTGTCTCAATAGGTGACTTGATTTCTCAGAAAATTCTCCAGCTTAGGAAGTAGATCTGTCTACTCTGTTTCCCATGGTAACATCAAATCAATAGGTGGAGAAAGCCAAGAGAGGGAAATTAATTAGGAAGTTATGAATCTGGATAAGAGCATTGGAGCTTCTGGATGAGAGCTATCAAAGTCACCAAGAGAGGGAGGAACCATGCAGCCATACAGAGGTTGGGCCAGAGCATGGAGACTTCAGAATGGGATTTGTTGGTTTGTGTATGAATTGAAGGGAGTGAAGAAGTGGAAGATGTTTTCATGACTGGCACCTGACTTCATAATTTGTCAAAACCTTGACTCACCACTGAAGGGACCTACAGCAATATTGCTCAGTTTTAAATTTACCACAGGCTGAGAACGAGAAAGCACATTTTCTAACAGTAGGAAGTTCATATGATTAAATTCGAAGACAAAATTTTCATAGTTACACACTAAGAAAACAAATTTGGAGGAAATAAAGATTGAAATGTGTGTGTGTGTAGGGTGTTTATATATGTGTGTGTAGGGGTATTTATAAATATCTGTGTGTGTGGTATGTATCCATATATCCATATGCATATGTAAGGAGTCCAGAGTTTGATATTAGATGTCTTCTCTTATCACTCCCCACACCTGTCATTTATGTGGGTGCTGTGGATCTGAACTCTACTCATTTTTCTGTAGCAAGTGCTTCATGTCCTCACCCAATAGATAACATTTGCCTGAATACCAGTCATACTCGTGTACCTGTATATTTACACAAATAACTTACTTATTTTAATATGTTTTGTATCATAATTTTTCTTTAATTCTTATGATTTTTTAAAGGCAATTTCACTTTATATGGATACTAGCATCTCCAGAGCAAAGCTTATTGTTAGTAAGGACAAGGTAGAGGCCTTACCACTGACACTGGCACTAATGTGAAGTTCTCTATAGAGAGGTGACTATAATATTTGCTCTGTTGGAAGGAAGAGTCAGATAATTTTCAAATGAAGCAGTACTGAAATGTGTCAAATCTGTCAGCACACACAGAGGTATTATTGATTCTTAGATTATTAGTGTGATAAAAATGTTTTACACCTTGAGTTTTGCAACAGTTTAAATGACACTAGTGTTATTTGCTATTAAAAGTTTTGGTAGATTGACTTAAGTATGAAGTCACTTAGGCTTGGATAGTTGAGGTGTTAACTTCTTGACAAATTTCCTTTTCTCCCACAGAAATGTTCACCAGAAATGCTCTGGCTGCAACTCCTGGGACATGTGTCCATCTAAACATAGTTTTCACATATTTGTAAACAAATTCAAAAAATTGGCTCTTCTTGTTTCCTAAAGTGTCTTTAAATCCCATGATTGTCATGCCATAAAAATTCCTACTTATTTGATTGACAGTTTTTCCACTTCTTTCCCACCCTCTCTCTATTGCCATCTGTTAATCCCTTAATTAGATTAGCTGATGTTCTGCTTAATAAAATAACATCCTTAACTTTTTTCTTATATTAATTTTGCTTTTTTAAAAACTGATGCATTGTTTCTGCCTTTCTTCAACTTTTAATTTTGCATTTAAATCATAACTTCCTTATACATTTTAATGCAGGTGTTTTGTTTGCTTGTTGATATTTGTTTCCATGTTTTACTTTCATTAGTACTTTGAGAGTTTTGTATACCATGTCTTGATCATATTCACCCTTTCCCAACACCTCATAGATTCATACACTGCTTATCCAACTTTGTATCCTATTTTTAATAGTTTTTAAAGACCAGTTTGTGTTGCAGGAATATTCTTGTATGGGTGGTCTTTCACTGGAAATAGGGACATATATACATGTATGCTTTATAAATGTATTTTATTGGAAATATATTATTTTGGCTTACAATTAATATTGGCTGAATATTCTAAATATGGCTGTCTACATGCTGGAGAAACCAGGAGCATCTCATAACATAAAATTAGATGGCTCATTATTTTCAATCCAGCACTGAAGGCCTGTAAGTTCTGGGTTAGCCACTAGTATCCAATACTCACTAGAAAGCAATGAAACTAATGTCCGATGACCTCAGAAGGTGACAGCACCAACAACAAACACTCACACTCATGAAGAAGTGAAGCAGGCAGGTGAGATTGCTTTCTCTTTAGACCTCTTTATATCTTGGATATCTCTTATTTCAGACTCTGCCAACATCCTTGGAAATACAACCATGAATTGTCTCTTTGGTGGTAAAATCCTGTTGACAATCAAGATGAGTCACTGTACAGCATTAAGCAGAGTTCAGAAGGTAAAGCTGCTGACACCAAGCCTCATCATATGAGTTCAATCCCTGAACCCACATTGGGGAAGGAAAGAACCAATTCTCAGAGGTCATCCTCTGACCTCTACATACACAAATAAGTACATTACATTGCAAAATTTTATAAAAGACGAGGCATCACAAGTACTATTTTCATTGGTATATCTTATCAATATTCTTCATTAGCTAAAACTTAGTCCAGAGAGAGTTAAACATTTGAATGTTGTATCACTTCAGTTTCATTGCGTAGCAGTTAGGAAGTGTAGCAAGTATGTTTATATTCTTACTAAATCCACATTAGATGAAGGGATGGTTCAGTTGGCTAAGAACTTGCCCTGTGACAGCAATGACTTGAGTTCTATTTTGAAAACCCAAAGACACATTGTGTGTATGTTGTTGTGTGATATTTGATTGTGTTCTGACAAATAAAACTTGCTTGGAGTCAGGGTGGAGATAGCCACTAGCTGACCAAAATTAACCACAGAGGTTATGGAGGACTGACGTCAGATAGGAGTGGGAGTAGTAAGGTGGGGCAGAGAGGTTCTTTTCTGGAGGAAGCAACGGAGCAGGTGGGAAGGACTGGTGGTTTCGCTGCTTCTCTGAGCTTTCAGGCTCTTACACCAATATCTGAATCCTAATTATTATTGATAAAGAATAAGTAGGATAATGTGTCAGTATGCTAGCACATACCTGTAATCCAGTGTTGAAGAGGTGGAGACAGGAGCATCCCTGGGGTTTGATTCCCAGTCTTTGTAGCCTAACCAATGAGGTCTAGGACCAGAAGAGATTCCTTCTCATTGGGCAGTGGTGGCATGCATCTTTAATGGAGCACTTGTGAGTTCAAGGCCAGTCTGGTATATATAGAGAGTGCCAGGACAGGTTCCAAAGCTACACAGAGCAACCCTGTCTCAAAAAACAAAAACAAAACAAAAACGTAAATAAAAATAAAACAAACAAAAACAAACAAACAAACAAACAAAAAACCAAGATCCCTTCTCAAATGGAGTAGATGACATTCCAGGGAACAGCACTTGAGGATGGCCTCCACATGCATGCTCACATATGTATATCACATAAACACACATGCACACACACATACACATGAAAGTGATTTTATGTAAATGCATATGTAGAGTCTCTAATCACAATTTGAAGGTATTGGAGTTTGGAGTGATTCAATTTAGGTCTCTGGGGAAGGAGTCTCTTTGATGGAACCTGTGCTCTGGTAAGAAGCAACAACAAGAAAGTTCTGAGTCCACAGAGATGACCCCAACTAGGACCCTGGGCAGTGGAGGAGAGGGTGCCTTAACTGGCCTTGTCCTGTAGTCAGACAGATGACTATCTTGAATATCACCATAGAACCTTCATCTGGCAACAGATGGAGATAGAGACAGACAGAGACCTATATCAGAGCACTGGACTGAGCTCCCAATTCCAGTTGAAGAGCAGAAGGAGGGAGAATACGAGCACAGAAGTCAGGACCATGAGGGGTTGGTCCACCCACTAAGACAGTGTGCCTAAGCTAATGGGAGCTCACCAAATCCAGCTGGACAGGGACTAAACGAGCATGGGATCAAACCCGACTCTCTGAATGTGGCTGACAATTGAGGCAGACTGAGAAGCCAATGATAATGGCACTGGGATTTGTCTCCACTGCATGTACTGACTTTTTGGGATCCTATTCTATTTGGATGCATACCTTCCAAAGCCTGGATGTAGGTGTGGCGGGGGTGGACTTCACACATGGCAGGGTACCTTGCCCTCTCTCAGGACTGGAGTGGGAGGGGGAAGGGTGTGTGGGAGAGTGGGTGGAAGTGGGAAGAGGGGAGGAAGTAGAAATTTTGATTGTTATTATTTTTAAAGTAATATAATAATAATAAAAGAAAGTTCCATCTCCCTGTCTTGTCATTATCTACCAAGAAAGTGATCATATACATATAACTTAGATCCTTGCCAAAAAGCAAATTGCTCAATATCTTCATCTTAGATTTCCCAGTGCCAATATCTTTGAGAAATCAATGTCTGCTCTGTTTAACCCAGACAGCCTGTCACCTCTGCTGCGGTACAAAACAAAGTTTCCTTAAGTGCATTACAAAATGTATCAAGTGTTTCTACGAGGCATAATATATGATCAATTTTTATAAGGGTTCCATTGGGACAGTGCATATTCTCTAGGGTGCAGAATTTAATATATGGACAGCAATGGCTTTATTACCAAGGTACAAATCTTCTGCACCAATACTTCTTTGCTTGATCTGGTGTTCACCAACACAGGCAAACTAGAGTTTATAATTTTCTCTTTACATCCATCTCATTTTTTCATACTTCCTGATTTTCCTCTTGTGACTTCTGCTCTGTTCTTATTACTAATCTTTATATTACTTCCTTTCCTTTATATACCTTTTTGTCTTTTAATCAATTGTAAAATACCTGTGAACAGCAAAAAGGATGCTTTCTTTCTTTTGTACTTAATTTTGCTCGTTTATTTTCATAATGAAGGTGACACGTCTGTTTCATATTAATAAGACTTATGCGACAAAGTCATGATAGTTTCCATCTATAATCCTAGCACTAGTGACGCTATGACAATAGAATGACTATGAATACAACAGTAGCTTGGGACATAAGGTTTTCAGACGTCTTGACTGCAGAGTGAGACAGGACCTCAAAAACACCAACAAAGAGGAGGAAGGAAGGAAGGAAGGAAGGAAGGAAGGAAGGAAGGAAGGAAGGAAGGAAGGAAGAAAGAAAGGAAGAAAGGAAGGACAGACCTTCTTATCCAAGTATGTCCTAATCAGACATAGAAACTACTGACATGTTCATCCTGTTTTTCCTTATCTCCAGAACTTGAATATACACATTTTGGCTGTTAATTAGTAACCCAATCTCTGCCCTTTTGTTTCGTAAGCACAGGAGATCTAGGACAAATCTCCAAAGGCCTTTCCTCTAAATTCAAGGCTCTTGTTTTGATGACCCTTTAAAAAGAATAGTAGTCATAAATACAGTTTTACCATGCCCTGAAAATACAGTTTAAAGTCCCCACATGCACAGACTAGAGGAAAAGGGTAATGGCTTCTTTCTTGACTGAACAAACTGGCTCTCTAAGCCCTAAGTCAGGGACATTTGCAGCACCACTCCCCACCCATCCCCCCTCCAGCAGTCTATGGTCTGGGAAGTCTTCTGCAGCCAGGCCACCCCACCACTATCTCAGGCTGCATCAGAGGGCCCCAAAGGCACCGCTTTCACCTGCACTGATTGGAGAAAAAGGTCAGTCCACCAATCCACAGCTGCATCAGAAGCTCCTAGAGGCACAACCCTCACCTATAGCTACTGGAGCAAGCACAGTGTAAGAGGCCCTTAGAGACACAGCCCCCACCTCCACCTATTGAAGGAAGAGCCACACAGCCAATCAGCAGGCAAGACTACTTCAGCCAGACCACACCACCACCAGTCCCAGTGGCATCAGAGGCCAACCAGAGGCACAGTCTCCACATGCACCAATTCGGGGAAAAGTGGCCCCCTGAGGCACAGATACCACCTGCCCCAATTAGAGGAAGAATCCACACCTGAACCTATAATTATCCTAAACCCAGATGGATAGAAGGCAGTCTAGAAATACATTCAACAACATAAAAGGCAATGTGGCACTACCAGAACCCAGTGGTTCTTCAACAGCAACACCTGAATATCCCAACAAAGATGATGAAGAAAAAAATCTTAAAATAACTTTATGAAGATGATAGAGGCCCTTAAAGAGGAAAAGAAAAAAATCCCTTAAAGAAATTGAGAAAAAGACAAACAAAAAATTGGAAGAAAATAGTAAACTCCTTAAAGAAAGTCAAGAAAAACAAGCAAACAGATGAAGGAAATAGTTCAAAACTTAAAAACTGAAATAGAGGCAATAAAAACACAAACTGTGGGAATTCTTGAAATGGAAAATCTGGGTAAAGAAAGATGAACCACAGATGCAAGAATAACCAACAGAATATAAGATATGGAAGAGAGAATTTCAGGTGTTGAAGATATAGTAGAGAAAATAGATTCATGCACCAAAGAAAATGTTAAATTTAAGAAATTTTTGGACGTCTGGGATACCGTGAAAATACCAAACCTAAGAATAATAGGGACAAAGAAAGAGGAGAGTTCCAGCTTAAAGGCACAGAAAAAATAGTCAACAAAATCATAGAAGAAAACTTTTCCAGACTAAATAAAGAAGGACATACCTATGAAGGTACAGGAAGCTTTCAGAACACCAAATAGACTGGACCAAAAGAAGAAATTCCTTCACCACACAATAATCAAAACACTAAACATAGAGAATTTTTTTGATAGAGGATTTTGTTCTAGTTTTAGAGCCTGTCATGGAACTAGCGCTTATAGACCAAGCTGGCTCCAAACTCACAGAGATCCACCTGCCTCTGCCATGTGCTGGGATTAAAGGTGTGCACCACCAGTGCCCAGCAAACATACAGAATATTAAGAGCTACAAAAGAAAAAGAATAGGTAACATATGAAGGCAGACCTATCAGAATTATAACTGACTTCTCAATCAAGATTCTCAAGGCCAGAAGGTCCTGGACAAACATTTTGCAGACACTAAGTAACCACAGATATTAGCCCAGACTGCTTTCAAATACCATAGAAGAGAAAACAGTTATTCCATGACAGAACCAGATATAAACAATGCCTAACCACAAATCTAGCGTTACAAATAATCTAGTATTAGAAGGAAAATCCCAACCCAAGGAAGTAAACTACAACATGAAATCACAGGCACTAGATAATCTCACACCAGAAAATCCCAAAGAAGGGAAACACAAATACACTACCAACAACAACAACAAAACCAGAAAAAATAATAGGAACAACTTGGGGGAAAAACATCCTGAATGAGATAACTCAGACCCGGAAAGACAAACATGGTATGTATTCACTCATAAGTGGATATTAAATGTAAAGAAAGAATAATCAGGCTATAATCCCTAACTCCTGAGAAGCTAGGTAACAAGGAGGACACTAAGAGAGATATGCACAGATGCCCCTAGGAAGGGGAAATAGATAAGGTCTCCTGAGTAAATTGGGAGTTTCAGGGGAAAGAGAGGAAGAGGTAAAGGAGAGGGGGTTGAGAAACATGATGGAATGGGATGGTTGAGTTGGGGGTGGTGCAGAGAGGGAGAGCTAGAGAAAAGATATAAAGATAGACGGAGCCATTATGGGGTCAAGGGGAAACGTAGTGCTAGCGAAACTCCCAGGAATTCACAGGCATGACATCAGTTAAACCTCCAAGCAATAGTGGAGAGGGTGCCTGAACTGGTTTCTTCTGTAATTAGATTGATGACCATCTTAACTGTCATCATAGAACCTTCATCCAGGAACTAATGGAAGCAGATGCAGAGATCCACAGCTTAAGTACTGGTCTGAGTTCCAGGGATCTAGTCAAAGAGAGGGAGGAGGGATTATATGAACAAAAGGGTCAAGAAAATGATGGGAAAACCCAGAGAAACAGCTGACCCAAACTAGTAGGAGCTCACTGACTCCAGACTGACAGCTGTGGAACAAGACCAATGACCGAACAAGACCCTCTGAATGTGAGTGACAACTGTATGGCTTGGGCAGTCTGTTGGGTCACTGGCCAGACTTTATTGACTCAAAATGGGAGGACTTACCCTTTCTGAGGAATGGATAGAAGTTTCTATGGGGGGAGTGGGAGAAAGGGAGGGAGGGGAAACTTCAGTTGGTGTGTAAAATGAAAAAAAAAGCTTTAAAATAAAAAAAGGAAAGAAACAGAAAAGTTTATACCAATCACCCAATTTTCTGGTGTTTTAGATGAATTTCCAACATTCTATTTTCTACTTGAAGCACTGAGACATCTCCCTCATGAAGAAATTAAGTAATTTATTCTCGAGAAGATCTAATGAGATCTTGATTCTGACATACACCTATGCTCTATTATTTCATGTCCGTCTCCTTGCCTTTTTTAAAAATGTAATTTATTAGTTTCTTATATTGGTAGCTAATCTGATTCATAATCTTCATGGCCAAATGATTTTTTTAGATACCTCTTTCCTTTTCATTCTATTATTATTAGGATGATTATTGCTGTTTTTATTGCTGTCACGAGGGTGTGTGTGTGTCTGTGTGTGTGCGCACACATGCGCACTATGCCATGTTGAGACCAGAGAACAACTTTATGCAGTCAGTTCTCACCTTTATGAGGTTTCCAGAAACAAACTCAAGATTTCCAGGTTTCCTAGGCAAGTTCCTTTACTCTCCAGACCACTTCACCAACCATTCACTTATCTCTTTCTAATCAAAGCTGTTACTCCGTGCCCTATTCTTAGCATGTCTGGGTTTTGGCCTTTCCTCCACTATCTGAACATTATCTGACTGTGATAGATGGGACTTTTACCTTAGTTAATTTTCTTTAAAATGAGAATAATGTGTAGAGTTGCTATAGATAAAGTATAAGGAAACATAGATCAGTTGTATATAAGTAAAAACTGAAAAACTGTGATTCATTCAGGTGGCCTTTGCTTTGCTACTTCATCCTTCCAATACTCAATTACTCTAACCTAATATGTTTCATAGCTTAAGAACTAACTAACTTTAAAAATCAACCCTTGCTTAATCCCTCTTCTAGTTCTCTATTGAGAATATTTTAACATTCATGTATTCTATAGTATGTTCTTTGAGGTTCTATTTGCTTCTGTTTAAACCATGTCTACATTGCCCTGAGAGTTGAATTAAGATCAGTACTTATCAAGTAGCTCTCATGGTTAAATCCCACAAGGTAGACTTCATTTCCTTTAAGAGAACACCCAGAACTCTTAGTGTTGCTAAGGAAGCCTGGAATGACCTGGGTCCTGATTTCCCCTACAGACATACCCCTTCTTGTTTCATATGACACTCTCTTCTTTTTTCTCATGCAAGCTCCCATAGATATTCATCCTCACCTCTATGCCTTTTGACATTATATTCTCACTGTAATAATTTTCATCTTTAGTGTTGCTTTTCCTACTAGGTATTAAGACTAAAGACCTGCTCTATTTCCTTTGCTAATTAGGATGCAAATAAGAGTTCCCTCTTCTGTTTTCATAATGCTTTGGGCCTCTCTTCTTGTAATAGGTGCTCAGTGTCTAGCAACTGTTCATCAAATATGCCACACCAGTGGAGTGTAGTCTAAGTGATACAATAGACTTTTCCCTGTCAATATTGTCATTGCCTGCTAACCTCACATATCATTTATGAAGGACAATGAGAACTCAAAGTAATCTTTTGAATGGAATAATGAATAAGTGGATAGAGGGAGAAAACTTATGAAAATAGTCTATCACTACAAATGCTCATTAGAATTGCTCTATTTTCCTGACAGAAATTTAGAATCTACATGGCAGGTAAATTTATGGATTGGTATTCTTAAATCATATACCAGATACTGTTCTCAGCACTATAGATAACTTACCACATTTCATTCTTATAAAAGCACTCTAAAATAAAAGCTACTACCATTCCTACCTAAAGGGCTGAGAGTGGAGATATATCATTTGCATATTGTGCAGGAAGTGAAAAATAGAAAATGGTAAAGCTCTTCTGCTGAAGCTCCAGTTCTGCCTGATATTACACCAGACAAGATACGTGCAATCACATGTCTACCGTTAAAATACGCCATCAGTCGAGAATGAATCCGGTTCACAAATTCTTTAGCTTCATGACTCCAAGGGAGAAGCAAAATATGTGAAGATCTTTGGCACTGTACACTTTATCTTCATGCCCTTTTCATGATGGCATGCTTCTTTGGATTCTCTGCCTTGGTCCACACACACTTAACTTCACATCATTATTGCTAACTTACATTCATCTGTCCTTAATTATTCATGAAAACATGTCAGTAAATGATACAGGGTGTAATTCAGTTGGTAGAGTACCTACCTAATATGTATGATAGCATGGGCTCAATCCTTAGAACCACATAAACTAGGGTCACGGTGCATGCCTATAATTCTAGCTCTAGATAGATAGTGTCAAGAGGACCAGAAGTTCAATGTCATTTCAGCTATACAGCAAGTTCAAGGTCAGGCAGGCCTACATGAGACAATTTCGCAAATGAGAGATTTCTGGTAGTGTGTGGGGTGCTGGTGATAATTTCCTCAGTCATTGTTAAAGCTGTCATTTTTAGGTAAATATTTAATTTATGAGAAAAATACAGCAAACACTTAAGTGTTTTAAACACAGACACAGGAGACCATAAATAAGTACACATATATTGAAGAAAAGCATAAAAATCCTCAGGTGCTAGCGAACATGAAAAGTAGGGAGCTGGTACATAACAGTAGTACTGAAATTTTTATATGTATCATCCTCTGGCTCAAAATATTCCTATGTGAATAGAATTAACTCTAATAGAAACATACTGAACAAAAGGTGAAGGAGTCTCACAAAATGTAAAGCAAGAATTAATCCAAATGTTTGGTGAAATGATAAGGTACAAGACATTTTTTAAAGTATCTGTCTTTTTTTCCCAGTATTTATTCCATTCTTTCTATTACAATCTTTGGATTACCATTTTCTTGTGATTTCTGGATTTATTCCTAGCCTATATGGCAGGTTATTTGTCTGTATTTAATTGTGACACATGATTGATCTGTAATTTCAAGAATAAGTACAGGAGTTGGCATCTATCAGCAACTTTTAGGAGCTTTTGAATTTGGGTTTTATATAGTTAATTACTACCGTGTGTCAGATGGTTTTCTCACATCTATTGGCATTAATTTTTAAAAATTTATATTTAACAAGGTAGACTTCACAAGTTAAGTGAATGCCAATTAACCTAAAAATCTGAACTGACTTTGATATGCAAGTCATTGCTATCAAATTAGCATTCTCTACGGATTTAGTAGATAGCTGTCACCACAATGGAACCTAAGCATCAATTTTAAGCAATTTATTTTTTAAGTTTATAATATTAGTTTGATTGTGATTATATATCCCAAATTTATATAATTTTGTGTCAATTACTGAGAAGCTGGATGAATTTTGTGTATTATTACATTTTAATCATCTTTATAATTAACATTTAATTTGTACCTTTTTTTCTCTTTTTTCCTCTTCCGTCTATGGAATGCATTTCTTTGAGTTTGTCACACATATTTTAAGCAATTTGCCTGCCAATTTAATGACATTTTATTTTTCTAAGTGAATTGACTGTTGGGGATATAGACCCCGGAGATTAAAGTCCCATGTGTTAATAAGAAGAGCTTACTCCCACACAGCTATTGCTGCTTTCCATTTTTTTCCATCATGACCCATCACCTTTCTGAGACAAAACCTAAGGTTTCAAAACCTAGTTTTAAAGCAATTGATGATGCTATTTTGGCATTTCTGATATGATCCCCATTCTCTAGGACCCAGTCCACTAGGTCAGCATAAAGAGTTATCTGTGAAACAATAGAAAATGATTTATAGGTTTTGATTGTCTGTATAACAGGGAAAAGCTGAGCCAGGCAGTGGATCCTCCATGTTGTCACTGGGGAAACAGGAGATGCTCTTTGACCATTACAATCACTCCACTTATTTTCTCTCCTGTACTCATTTCAGGTCTTTTTCTTTTTCAATTAATTTGGAATGATTTTGTTTGAACAATAATTCTATAGAAGCTTTATTATTATAAATTGTTATCTTAATGGGCAAATTAAATCTTTTTTGACTTCCATTAGAAGGGAGAAAAATATGCGACCAAAAGTTAGTAGCAGAAGCAGTTGTAAGTAGTTATTTTTGCATGAAATGAGGGAGAGATTAAAGACTATTCTGTATGAATATTCTCTGTGTGATATGTAAATGTAGACAACTCCTGATGTCATGCTCCAGCACAGAACTTATACATATGCATGATGACAGTGCATTGGGGAATATTGCAGAGAAGTTCAAGGAGAGAATTTCCAATTACGTTTATGACTGCAAACGTGTACTAAATGAAACACGGGGCATTTCTAAAGCTTTCTTCCCCCTGGGCTAAGTTGACATATCAACATACTTTTTTTTCTATCAGATCCATGCTGTTTGAGGGTAGTCCCCTTTATCCAAATGACTTTTAGCAGATCTACAGAGAGGTTTTGAAAATTCACTAATCTCATTTAAGTTATAAGACATAGAAAAGGAATCTTAGTCCATTATTCGTAGATAATATGGTGGTAACTTAGCCATTACTACTGGGAGTAGGAGCCTCTGTGCACATGGGATTTTTAGTTAGTATATCTATCACTACTCAAAGAATATGCTGCATTGTCATTTATTTTTTTATAAAAGTTTATTAATTTATAAAAGTTTCCATTTCTGCCCCTCCTCCCAACACCCTCCACTCCCCCCACTCCCTCTCCTCCTCCCTCTCCATCCCTAAGAGCAGTCAGGGTTTCCTGCCCTGTGGGAAGTTCAAGTTCCTCCCCCCCTCCCTCCAGGTCCAGGAAGGTGAGCATTCAAACAGACTGGATCCCAAAAATCCAGTATATGCAGAGGAAACAAGTCCCAGTGTCATTGTCAATGGCTTTTCAGAAAGACCCCGAGCCAGCCACATTCAGAGAATCTGGTTGGATCTCGTGCTCGTTCAGTCCCAGTCCAATTGGCCTTTATTTTTTTATGTTGATTGTATAAAACCGATCCATCATGTGAAAATTCTGTTTGATTTAAAACAAAAACAATATTCTTTGTTGAACACAATCCAATCTATCTTTATATATGTATATATATTAAGATATTATCACTATATATACATGTTAAGATATATCACTATATATATATATATATATATAGTGATGAATATATGTACTCTTAAGTACATTTACATCATGAGTTTTAGATCAACTATTTGCTGGTGAAGAAACAATAAAAACTACCTAAATTCTTTAATTTCTTCTTCTTTCTATCTTCTAACAGTTCAATGAGACACTAAACATGGAAATTAAATTTGATAGAAACAAACTTTCTTATAAATTAATAGATCTCTTAAAATTTTCAAGTATTGATAGTATTTATCTGTTTTTTTTACCATAACCTTTTTTATTTTATTATGTGGTAGGGAAAAATCTCTTTTTTATTGTTTTCCTTGAGCTATATATTTTCCTCACTTCCCTCCATTCTTCCCCCTTCCCTTCTACCCTCTCCCATTATTCCCACACTCCCAATTTACTCAGGAGATCTGGTCTTTTTCTACCTCCCATGTACATTAGACCCATGTATAGCTCTCTTAGGGTTTTCTTTGTTGTCTAGGTTCTCTGGGGTTGTAAATTATAGGCTGGTTTTTCTTTGTTTTATGTCCAAAAGTCACTTATGAGTGAGCGCATATTATATTTGTCTTACTGATTGATATGAGGTTTTTTAGATACATCTATTTGAATGCAAATTTCAAATTATCATTATTTTTCCCCATTGTATAGTACTCTGTTGTATAAATGTACCATATTTTCTTTGTCCATTTTTTGGTCAATTGGCATTCAGGTTGTTTCCAGGTTCTAACTATTATAAATAATGCTGCTATGAACATAGTTGAGCACATGTGCTTGTGGTATGAATGAGCAACCTTTGGATATAGACTCAAAAGTGGTATTTCTGGCTTCTGAGATAGGTTGTTTCCTAATTTTCTGACAAATCACCATACTGATTTTCAAAGCATCTGTACCAGTTTACACTCCATCAATGGAAGATGTTCTCTTTACCTTATGTTCTCTCCAGCATAAGCTGTCATCAGTGTATTTGATCTTGGCCATTCTTACAGGTGTAAGATGGAATCTCAGAGTTGTTTTGATTTGCATTTCTCTGATGGCTAAGGATATTGAGCATTTTCTTGTCTTTCGGCCATTTTGGATTCATCTGTTGATAGTTCTCTGTTTAGGTCTGTACCCCATTTTTTATTAGATTATTTGTTCTTTTGTTGACAAATTTCTTGAGTTCTTTATATGTCTTGGAGATCAGCCATCTGTCTGATATGGGGTTGGTGAAGATCTTTCCCCATTCTGTAGGCTGTCGTTTTGTCTTGTTGACCATGTTCTTTACTTTACAGAAGCTTCTCAGTTTCAGAAGGTTTCATTTGTTGATTTTTGTTCTCAGTGTCTGTGCTGCTGGCGTTTTATTTAAGAAGTCTCCTCTGCCAATGTATTCAAGTGTACTTTCCACTTTCTATTCTATGAGGTCTAGTATGGTTAGTTTTATGTTGAGGTCTGTGATTGATTTGAACTTGAATTTTGTGCATGGCATTAGATCTGGATCTATTTTCATTCTTCTACATGTTGATATGCCAACATCATTTGTTGACTATGTTTTTTTTCCATTTTATATTTTTTGCTCCTTTGTCAAAAATCAGGTGTTCATTGATATGTGGATTAATACCCAGGTCTTCAATTTGATTCAATTGATCCTCCAGTTTGTTTTTATACCAATACCAGCTGTTTTCTGTGCCTCGGCTCTGTAGTAGAGTTTGATGTCAGGGATTGTGATGCCTCCAGAAGTCCCTTTGTTGTACAGGATTGATTGTTTTGGCTTTGCTGTTTTTTTTTTTTGCTTTTCCATATGAAGTTGAGTATTGTTCTTTTGAGGTCTGTGAAGAATTTTTCTGGGATTTTGATGGGAATTGTATTGAATCTGTAGATTGCTTTTGGTAAGATTGCCATTTGCTGATGCTATAATAATTTACGTAAGTGACCCCAAAAATTCTACCAAGGAACTCCTACAACTCATAAACATCTTCAGTAACGTAGCAGGATACAAGATTATCTCAAAAAAGAATCATCAGCCCTCCTTTATACAGATGATAAATGGTCTGAGAAAGAAATCAGAGAAACATTACCTTTTACAACAGTCATAAATAACATAAAATATCCTGGAGTAACTCTAACAAAACAAGTGGAAGACCTGACTGACAAAAGACAAAAGAAATTGAAGATGACTCTATAAAACAGAAAGATCTCCCATGCTCTTGGGTAGGTAGAATTAACATGATAGTATTTATTCTTTAAAGTTACTAGTCCTAATTTCTAGAACCTTCTGATAATGCTGATTGTATGGCAGAGAAGAGTACAAGCAATGGGATTAGAGTGGTCAGTTTCTCAGTGCTTTAGGTAATGACAGTGCTTTGCATTGTCATTGAGTGGGGAACTGGACATGGTATATGTAAAGATAAAAAAATGCCTTATATTATGTTCTGATTACTGAATAGCAATTTATAAACATTTTATTTTTAATAAAGTTCTTTTTAGGAAATGTTGAAAAATATTTAAGGGAGTGATTGGGGATCCAAATAAATTTAAGTGGATGAATAGACATATATGTATATATATGTATATTTAGTATATACATATATGTATATTCAGTATATACACATATATGTATATTCACTATGATGCAATACATATTATTAAAATGAGGGTAAGTTTCTCTATTTCCAATTAAAATATGTATCAAACAATAATCCCATATAGTTCATACTAATAAAAATACCTCCAGTACATAGGATTTTTAAATTAAATGCAAGGCAAGTGTCCCAGTGCAACAAAAACCCCACAATTTTCATATAAGCTGACGAGCCAGCTTAGCTCTGACAAGATCGTTTTATCCAAAAAGATTATGGGACAAAGTCACATCATAATTTTGACCTTCCTGAATTCCTTGCCAAAGTTTATAATGAAGAAAAGATATCATTTTCTTGATGTGAAATACTTGTCCATTTTGGATGAATATATTTGCTTTAAGGACAAATAGAAAATCCAATAAAGTAAATATATATTTGCATGTAAAGGCAGTACCTCTGGGGAGATCAGATATTTCTATTCTTAACCTGTAGATGACATGACAACTTGAGAAGAATAGAAACATATATCAAAAGACAGATATGCACAATGAAAAATGGTCCGGGTTGAAAACATAGGCCTACAGAGCTCAGGAAAAATCTCAAGAGCCCTGGACTCCAAGAAGGCTCACAGCTACATAGAAATAGGTAGAACAGGAAATCTACATAGAAATAGGCAGAACAGGAAATCTAGACCTTGCTAGCTGCTATTTATATGAGAAAAACACATAACAAAGAAAATAGGTTCCAGAGACCCAGAAGATGCTTATCAAAATATTCAAAGACTTTGGACATAGGTCAGTTAGAAGAATGGTGCCCTAGCACACACGAAGCCCTGGGTTCAGTCTCCTGCAGTGCATGAACTAAGTAAAGGCACATGCCAATTATCCCAACATCAGAAGGTGCAAACAGAAGAATCAGAAGTTCAAGTTTATCTTCAATTACATAATGATTTAAGCTGCATGAGACCCTATCTCAAGATAAACAAACAAGCAAAATAAAATAATCCCTGTTTAATACCACTATCCACTCAAGAGCAAATGCCATACCAAATTTATACAAACCTACTACTGAAACTATGAGTGAATTTCCAACTACCAAACGGCAGCACCCTAGTTTACTCAGACGCACGGATCACAGGAGGCTCACAGGGCTACATACAGTATTGAAACTGAAATAGTCCTGAGTACGTTGCTGTCACTGTCCACATGCTCTTACGGTCCCTGTAAGACACAAATACAACTGAGGAGAAAATGTTAATAGAATTGATATTCTAAAGAATATACCTTGGTAAAAATATAATTAATTTGAATTCCTACTAGAGTAGTAACAGTAGGGTAACAGTTTAGTTCCATAGATATGATTAGCACATTGATGTATCAAGAAAACCCAGAGGAGCAATAAGAGGAAGGTGATGCAACTTGAGTTAAAAAAAAAAACAGAAACAAACAAACAAGCAAGCAAGCAAGCAAAAGCAGCTTTTCAGAGTTCTGTAGGGAATGATTTTTTGATGTTTCTTGATACACAGTAAGTTCCATTTTTAATGCATAATTTTATCTGGGTTTGAACTAAAATGTAGTAAAATTATACATTTTTATAGCTGATGTGTTTCTTAGTGTGAAGTCTGGTTAGTACTAATTACGCTTGTATTTTTGGAAAGACAGAGTACCATTAGGAATTGGTAAGATAAAAATTTCTCAAAATATTGATCTGTGATGGTTCTTCTAAGCATTTGCTTTTCTGAAATTGCCTTTTGAAATCAGGCCCTATGTTCCATGGTTAAGTAAATCATCATTTTGAGAAGTGTTTTCTGTGTCTCCTTATTTATACTGCAAGACGTTCACTTTTTTGAGCACTAGAGTGATGATCACTAATAGGGCCCCACCTTTTAGCAACGTGGAACCTACTTTTAAAATAGCATCGATTGGTTTCAGTGTGTTGATAGGCAGTGGACTTGTACCAGGAACATGGTGCTCATGGGAAGGCCAGAGAAGTGAGTTTTCTCTTTTATTATGGGTTCAAGGAATCAAACTCAGGTGGCCAGGCTATCAGAGCAAGCTCTCTCAACAGCTGAACTTACAGGTCCTTGGAATCCAAATGTAATGTGACCTGGAAAGTATTCTTCAAGTTTTCCACAAGGTCACACAGTATTAAACAGAAATATTTATATTAGAATGATTTCAGAAGGGTATATTTCAACTGACTTTGAAGGAATCAACAAAACGTGCCTATTTAGGAAAAGAACCCTAATTTCAAAAATGTAGAAAACCTTAAGAAATATCTAAATATCAAAAAGGAACTGTGTGTGAAAGAGAGAAAAGAGAAGTTTCTACATTTGAGCCAAAACATATTGAGGAGTATGTCAGTTAGAGAAGATGGGATTGGGGCAATCATTTTGTTTTTGATTTTTTATTTTATAAACTTAATATTAATTTATAAAAATTTCCACTTCCACCTCTCCTCCCAATACCCTCCCACTCCCCCCACTCCCTCTTCTCCTCCCTCTCCAGTCCTAAGAGCAGTCAGGGTTTCCTGCCCTGTGGGAAGTTCAAGTTCCTTCCCCCCCCCTCCAGGTCTAGGAAGGTGAGCATCCAAATAGACTAGGATCCCCTAAAGCCAGTACATGCAGATGAAACAAGTCCCAGTGTCATTATCAATGGCTTCTCAGTCAGCTCCCATGTCGGCCACATTCAGAGAATCCGGTTTGATCACATGCTCATTCAGTCTTAGTCCAGCTGGCCTTGGTGAGCTCTCATTAGATCAGTCACCTTGTGTCAGTGGGTGAACATACCCCTCGCGGTCTTGACTTCCTTGTTCATGTTCTCCCTCCTTCTGTTCCTCATTTGGACCTTGGGGGCTCAGTCCAGTGCTCCAATGTGGGTCTCTGTCTCTATTTCCATCCATCATCAGATGAAGGTTCCCTCTGATCCTGACTTCCTTGCTCACGTTCTCCCTCCTTCTGCTTCTCATTTGAACCTAGGGAGTTAAGTCCAGTGTTCCAGTGTGGGTCTCTGTCTCTATCTCCATCCATCGCCAGATGAAGGTTCTATGGTGATATGCAAAATATTCATCAATATGGTTATGGACCAAGGCCAGTTCAGGCACCCTCTCCTCTGCTGTCCAGGGATCAATCTGGGGACCTCTTCTTGGACCTGGGATGGGGCAATCATTTTGGTATCAATCATTTTATGCCTCCACTTCAATGACTGTATGTCACCAGAATCAAAGAAGACTCCCTTATCACGAAACTTTTGAATGAAAACTTTATTAAGAGAGGCAAACTGATTCACACAAAAGTAAGAAAAAATGTTTAAATTACTCTTTAAGCCATAGGAAAATGTCTTTATGAATTCAAACAGAAACGATAAATCAAAACGTAAATTTTAGTCCTGATAAGATGGTAATGAACATATGCACATCTCAGGACATAAAATATCTTGGGGTTACTCTAACCAAGGAAGTGAAAGACCTATTTGACAAAAACTTTAAGTCTTTGAAGAAAGAAATTGAGGAGGATACCAGAAAATGGAAAGACCTCCCCTGCTCTTGGATTGGGAGAATCAACATAGTAAAAATGGCAATTCTACCAAAAGCAATCTATAGATTCAATGCAATCCCCATCAAAATCCCATCAAACTTCTTCACAGACCTTGAGAGAACAATAATCAAGTTTATATGGCAAAACAAAAAACCCAGGATAGCCAAAACAATCTTATACAATAAAAGAACTTCTGGAGGCATTACCATCCCTGACTTCAAACTCTATTATAGAGCTACAGTATTGAAAACAGCTTGGTATTGGCATAAGAACAGAGAAGTCGACTTATGGAATCGAATAGAAGACCCAGATATTAACCCACAAACTTATGAACACCTAATTTTCGACAAGGGAGCTAAAGGTATACAATGGAAGAAGGAAAGCATCTTTAACAAATGGTGCTGGCATAACTGGATGTCAACCTGTAAAAAAATGAAAGTAGATCCATATCTATCACCATGCACAAAAATCAAGTCCAAATGGATTAAAGACATCAACATTAATCTGTCCACTTTGAACCTGATAGAAGAGAAAGTGGGAAGTAGTCTACAAGATTTAGGCACAGGAGGCCTCTTCCTAAGTAGGACCCCAGCAGCACAGACAATAAGAGAAACAATGAATAAATGGGATCTACTGAAACTGGGAAGCTTCTGTAAAGCAAAGGACACTGTCAGTAGGACAAAAAGGCTGCCTTCTGACTGGGAGAAGATCTTCACCAACCCCTCATCAGACAAAGGTCTCATCTCCAAAATATACAAAGAACTCAAGAAACTAGGCACTAAAACTCTAATTAACCCAATTAAAAAATGGGGTACTGAACTTAACAGAGAATTCACAACAGATGAACTTCGAATGGCCAGAAGACACTTAAGGTCATGCTCAACCTCCCTAGCGATCAGGGAAATGCAAATCAAAACCACTTTGAGATACCATCTTACACCTGTCAGAATAGCTAAAGTCAAAAACACCAACGATAGCCTATGCTGGAGAGGATGTGGGGTGAGGGGAACACTCATCCATTGTTGGTGGGAATGCAAACTCGTGCAGCCACTGTGGAAATCAGTGTGGCGGTTTCTCAGGAAACTGGGAGTCAACCTCCCTCAGGACCCAGCAATACCACTCTTGGGAATATACCCTAAAGATTCCCTAACATACTACAAAAGCATTTGTTCAACTATGTTCATAGCTGCACTATTTGTAATAGCCAGATCATGGAAACAACCTAGGTGCCCCTCAATAGAAGAATGGTTAAAAAAGGTGTGGAACATATATACATTAGAGTTTTACTCGGCGGTAAAAAACAATGACATCTTGAATTTTGCATGCAAATGGATGGAAATAGAAAACGCTTTACTGAGTGAGGTAAGCCAGACCCAAAAAGAGGAACACGGTATGTATTCACTCATAAGTGGATTCTAACCATAATTAAAGGTCTTTGAGCCTATTATTCGTGATCCTAGAGAAGCTAAATAAGAAGATGAACCTGATGAAGATTATTTAGCTATCCACCAGGAGATCCTTCGTCTGGCGAAGGACGGCTATGCAGTCGGAGGCCCACATTGGAGCACCAGATTGAGCCCCCCGAGGTCCGGAGGGGGAGCGAAAGGAGGAGGAACATGAAAGACGAAATCAGTACTGCGAGGGATGCTATCACCCACTGATACAAGGGAACGGATCTGATGAGAGTTTACCAGGGCCAGCCGGACTGGGACTGAACGAGGACGTGATCTAGCCAGATTCTCGGAATTTGGCCGGATTCTCTGACGGTGGCTGGCCCGGGGTCTTTCTGAAAAGCCATTGACTATGACACTGGGACCTGTTTCCTCTGCATATGCTGGATTTTGGGGATCTAGTCTGGACGCTTGCCTCCCTGGACCTGGAGGGAGGGGGAGGGAGCTGGAGCTTCCCACAGGGCAGGAAACCCTGACTGCCCTGGGGGACGGAGGGGAAGGAGGGGGGGAGTGGGGGGAGTGGGAGGGTGTTGGGAGGGGGAGCGGAAATGGAAACTTTTATAATTTAATAAAATTTACTAAAAAAAATGAAAAATAAAAAAAAACATGGTTACTTATAGTAAGGCTATCAGAATTATTGAGTTGATGTGTTCCTTGTATGCACATATCAGTTACTAACTAATAAGGTTATTTGCGGTATTATCTGCTGTATCAGACATATGTGGTTAATCCTAGCAACTACTAATAGTAATAATCACTGCCATCACTATTGTCTTCCCTGGATCTGGAGTTAAGATGGTTTTGAGCTGCTGGACAGGGGTACTGGGAACTCAGTTTTGGTCCTCTGCAAAAGCATCAAGTGCTCATAACAACTGACCTTTCTCTCCAACCCAAATGCCCATCATATTAAAATCGAAATTGAGGCTGAGCATGAGGTAATTACTTCTTAATTGTTTCTGCTAAGTCTTCTAATTTCAGGTCTGGTGTGGATGGACCTTCCTGTCTTTGGTAAGATTTCAGTTCTAGCCCCATCACTACTTTTCATTGCATTGCAGAAATGCTAAGGACATCTGATAGAGCCTTGCAGAGATCACTGGGAAGAGATCTTGTACTCTAGGTAATGTAAAGAGAAAGAATATCATCCCAGTGGACATCATAGCCACTTGTATTCATGAGAGGCCATTCTAACTGATCACACTGCCTTGTTGAAGAATCTTATTCGAAGATAAATTTATTATGGTGTTTGTAGGAAAAGTGCTATTCAGAGTCAGTCTCTGTTGAACCATCTAATGATAAAATCACATGGCTTTTGAGGTTTAGAGATTTTTTTTCCACTCCCAGAGCTTGCACAGCACTTAATTGGCACTTAACCTAATATAGAATGTATCAAAAATTAAGTAGGCATTAATTAGGAACACAAAATGTGAAGTAGCCTTAAAAAGTTAATTATCAAATTGGTAGAGCTATCTGTCAGCAGCCTCACATAAGCACCCTGTGAAAGTGGTTTCATTTTTTAAAATGTAATATGTTTCTTAGGATGTGATTACACATACAATGTATGGTTGTAATTTTGAGTTAATTGCATAGTAGTTAGATTAACTTTTACATCATTACACTTTAATCAGTGTTTTTCATCATTAACATTCATTTACATTCGGGGCTTCTGAGTTCTTCCTTGCATTGTCTGCTCTCTGCCCCTCTTGCTATGTGTTGACTTAATCTACCACTAGCTAAAGCCCTTGATAAGGGTGAACTTCTGTATTTTCTCACTTTAGGAGCCCTGGAAATGGTCTATGAAACAACTATGGTGATAGTCTCTAACACCAGGTGATACTACGGAGTGCCATTACCTTTATCATAGAAGAAAGGGGAGATGTTATCAGGGGGAGATTATAGCATATCCTGCAAGTGATAAAACTCTCCATCATTTAAACTTTGGTTTTAGTGGAGGTTTAACTTTGAGAGGAAAAGAGAGTATTCATTTCACTTCCTCATAGGTGCTTTCAATAACATAGAACACACCAAAAGCTTTGGGAAAAAAAAACACTCAAGTTTTTAAAAAGCATATAACTGTTCATAAATTTGCTCATCCACTAAGAAAGAAATTCCTCATACAATGATATTATAGGCTTTGACTAGGCTGAATCTATCAGTAAGAACAGTAAGAATTGGGAGCTTTTGTCTTTAAAAAAATTCCTTTATTAATGGAACAACATATGTAATGATCTTTTCTATTTTACTTTTTTTTGAGGCAGGCTCACATGTATTTCAAATGATTTTGGGGTGGTTATGTAGTCAAGGGTGGTCTTATACTCCTGGTCCTCCTCTGTCCACCTCCTGAGGGTTGAGATTACACCTGTGCACCCCTGCACTTGGTTTGATGTGGAGTTGGGGACTAAACTCACTGTTTAGAGCATTCTGGACGTGCACTCTACTGCCTAAGTCACATCATGAAATGTGTGTTATGGTGTTATATGTTATTAAATACTAAAATATTATACTCTTCTCCATTCCCGAAACCTTTTTACTCTCCTTTGGGACAGTATTTTGTCATGTTTTCTGGAAACTAGGACTATAGACTCATGTCATGGTTTCAGGACCATCAGTAACCTTAAACCCTCGCTTATTCAGCTGCTACTTTCATATAGAATTGGAATACTCTGTGGACATTTTCCTATTACCTTCACTTCAAGGCAATACTGTTGTTGAATTAGGCAACTATTTGATTACATGTGTTTCTGTATACCTACTCCTTTATCGTTTCCTTCAACCTTCCTTCTTATCTCTTGTGGTCGCCATTTGGATTCACTTAATTTCTAATTTAAAAAAGTTGTGTTAAGGTTTAGCATTAAACTCTTTCAGGTTTTGCTTGTTCGAAGTATCTCTACCTCACCTCCTAGAAAGATTGTAAGAACCAAAAGAACACAAAGTCCACTATGAAATTGCATCTCCAAGAAATGTCAGAAAATTACACCCAGCAAGTCTCAACACATCTGCTTGAAGCCTGGAACAAGAAGGACATCGTAAGTTACACTACCAGGGAAGGGAAAACCTCTCAGGGGCCCAACCTATACAACTAAGGCGACTAACAGCCAAGAGTGGTCTGAGAGGAGCTTCTATTTTTATTAAGGTATTTACTTTAAAGTTCTTTTTTAGCTGTTGACTTCTTATCATCTAGAAAATCTATTTTTGTGATTATGGGTAGTTCTTGGTACTGGTAAAAGTTTCTGGGTATGTCTATGAGTTCATGCACATTCACAGTGTGGATGGGCACTATGTGTTCTTACACAAGTCTCAGAGACAACAGCAATAATACGAGGGAAAGGAAGTTCTTTTCTCTTGTTCTGAGAAGGGGCATCCACCCTTTGTTCTGTACATCAGTTTCCCTACCTCTCAAATCTTGGGCACAAATGGAAATATACTTAGATTCTGTTCAATTTCTCCAGTGAAATGTTCTATAATTTGTTTGGAAAATGACTGTTCCTCAGGGTTGAATTTCCTGGAACTGGAGTTACAGAATAGTATTATTGACCATTTGGGTGGTAGGAATTGTATCTAGGTCCTCTGTAAGAACACCAAGTACTCTTAACCAGTGTGCTATCTCACGAACCCCTTTCAACCTATTCAAAGATAAATTATTTTCTGATTTTTAGATGATAACAGACCAGGAGAAATTTAGTTTCACTACTTCAAATTCTCTCTTTCATGCTTTGAAATTAAGAAAATCCCCATCTTTGTACTTCAGAGAACTGTCTCTCTTGCTTCCAAATACATTAAACAGATAGACAATTTGATTCATCAACTATGTTTTTGTGAAAATGCTTTGTTGACATGTGGCCACAACAGGTGTTTTATCTATTTTTCTATTTCTTTAGGCTCCTTTCATGAAGCGATTGAAAAATCTTAGATCCTAGTAGATACTGCCTGGCTGGCAAAGCCTGTAGGAGCTCCCATCATGATGGACGAACTCTTGATCCTGGTCTTTGCCCTTTATTCTCTCTTATCTTTTCACATTTGATTAAATTCCTAGCCCAGCGTTCACAGTTTGCTCGGCCCTCTCACATCAATAAATAATCAAGAAAATGACCTCTCAAGCTTGCTTACAAGCCAATCTGATGGTAACATTTGCATAATTGATGGTCTTCTTTCTTGAGTACTCTAGCCAGTGTCACATTGACAAAAAAACTAGGCAGCACCATGATCAAGTGTCATTATTCACTGGTGGCAATGATATTTAAAATTGGTTAACTGCCAAATAACCGTGATATAAAATATTTTGTTAACTCTTGCCAAAATTTAAACATGTTTTAATTCAGAATCTTATTCTCCTAAATTAATCTCAAAATTTTATGTGCAGAAGACTTTTGTGCACAGATGTTCATTGTGTAATATTCAAATTTAGAAAATAACTGAGTGCAATTATTCAAGAAGATACTTGTGAATTTTCAAGTATCAGATATCACAAAACAATATTTGAATAATTGACAGCAGACTACATGGAATCTGAGGAAAATTCGAAACTGACCCTTAAGAAAACCAGTATATGTGGAGAATACATCGGTTTCCTTTACGAGTAAAATAATATGTGTCCATGTAGAAATGTTTGATAAGCCAAAATGTCCCCCTGAATCTCTAACAAAACGAGAACTCTGCTATGACAACTGATTGTGGTTAGTGAGAGACCATCCTCTGCAATGGATTCTATGTGGTTTTCTGTGATTTAAAGTTTTCTAAGTGATGATTTATTCATGTGTTGTTGTGTAACATAAGATCGATATGGAGAATGATTAAACCTTTTAACGAAATGGGCTGTAAGAAGAAGAAAGCTTGTAAGGCAGAGGGAGTTGCCTCTCTGAAGAGAAACTGAGAAATGATGAGAGTCAATGATGTCAAGTTGAAAATATTTAGAAAAATAAAAAGAATTGGGCAAGTTGTGAAGATTGCTAATGGGCTCTGGCTGGGAGATCCATTCTAAACTCTCTGGTCTACATTCTCATGGTTTTGTAGAAAAAGAAATACAGATAGCTTGAGCTAGCCAGACACTGCTTGGCTGCATAGAGAAACAGAGAAAAAGCCTGCACTAATAGCTTTGAAATTTGCATGTGGAAGAAGTCATCTTTAGGGCTGGAGAGATGGCTCAGAGGTTAAGAGCACTGACTGCTCTTCCGGAGGTCCTGAGTTCAATTCCCAGCAACCACATGGTGACTCACAACCATCTGTAATGAGATCTGGTGCCCTCTTTTGACCTGCAGGCATACATGGAGGCTGAACACTGCGTACCTAATAAATAAATAAATAAATCTTTTTTTTAAAAAATGTCATCTTTAAGAGGAGGAACAATCATTTCGTATTTTTTAAAAAAATCCTGCATGTTTTAATATTCAGAACTACACCAACCCTTGTTTTCAGTTCTAATATATTATTTACTTTTTTTGCATTTTCACTATGAATTTTTCAAGCTACGTTGACCATTCAAATTATCCTGAGCATTGAAAAATAAGAAATGCAATTTATTTTAGACTTGGAAACCTTAACCATTTTGAAAATGGAGAAAACAAGGTGTGTGTAAAAATAGATATTGTAATAAAGGTTGCCAAGAATAAGTCATTCAAGACAGTTTCAGTTTGGTTGTTCTCTTTCCCTCGCTGTCACATTTGTACATCTAAAGCACATTATAGTCTGATTAAAAGGGTTTCTGAGGAGTACAAAGATTATTTAAGGTAAAAAGATAGGCTCTGAGCTCATTTGATTTCTTAAGGAAGTGTGTATGTAAAAGTGACTATTTTCTAGAACACTCTGGGTTGAACAGATAATCTTGACACCCTGAGTACCTTGTTCCCTGCAAGGTTTATCAGTGACCAGTGTTGAGAGACACTTTTCTCTGTAAAGAATCTATTCAGTAACTCTAACTGTGGGGGACAAAGGTCACAGCATTTAAAATGACATCCACTGTTGCAAACAGAGCTGTGATGTCATCTCCTTTCTAAAGCAAATCAAAGCCAGGCAGTGGTGGCACTGGCCTTTAATCACAGCGCTTGGAGGCAGAGGCAGGCAGATCTCTATGAGTTCGAGTCCAGCCTGGTCAACAGAGCTAGTTCCAGGACAGGCTCCAAAGCTACAGAGAAATCTTGTCTCAAAAAAAAACCAAACCACACCAAAACAAATCAAAAACCAAAAATAACAGCAAAAAAAAAAAACAATGACTACTAAAGAAAGGTTCTTCTTGTATCTTCTTACATTAAACAAAATTAAATATAAGTATACCCTGAAAACTGTATAATTTCAGTATCAGATTTTTAACATTTCTCTATTCTTTGTAAGGATAAATTTTAGTCAAATTCCACAAACTTTGATATCATTTGATCTCTGGAAATTTGTTTTACTATCTTAAAAAAAGAATTAACACATATGCTATGTGTGTCCCCAAATTTAAGTGAGGGGCATCTATCTGTCTCTCTGTCTGTCGATCGATCTATCTATCTATCTATCTATCTATCTATCTATCTATCTATCTATCTATCCATCCATCCTTCTATCTATCTATCTATCTATCTATCTATCTATCTATCTATCTATCTATCTATCTATCTATGTATCTATGTATCTATCTATCTCATCTCCTTTTCTTCTTTTCTCTCTTCCTTTCTATTTTCTTCTCTTCTTGCTGTCTCTCTCTCTCCCTCATCTTTTTCTTCTTTCCTTTCTCTCTTCTCATCTCATTTTCCCTCTTTATTTTCCTCTGCCCCTCCTATCTTTCTCCTATCTTCTCTCTTTTCTCCCCCCTTTTCTTTTCTCCTCACTGTCTCACTACTCACACATGTCCACACATCACCTCTTCCTCTCATATATAGGAAAAATCTAAATAGGAATTTTTAACTTATTGTGATATTTTAGTAATTATTTTTGAAAATGACAGAAAGAACACTTGACAAAATTTTGTGTTTAAATAATCTGTGAAGTGAAAAGAGTTCATTTCTCTTGTGAGTCTGTGACCATCTGTGTTCAGTATTGGGGAAGAAGGGCTTATATCATCATGTGAGTGATTTTCTATATCTGCTATGCAACTTAGTTTGGAATACGCCAAAAATGTTTTCCATGGACAAAATGTGATCCACTTAGAGCCTGGTCCTTGTTCTCCATGTAGCCGGTACATTAAAATCCTAATTCTGAGAATATTTGAGGTGGACATTAGGAAGATCATTAGGTCACGAGGGTATGGTCCTCAAGATGGCTTTGTATCATTATAACAAGAAGAGGAGACCAGCCAGGTGAAGGACGAAGACCCATAATCTTAGTACTCAGGAAGCTGGCACCAGCAGACTTCTGTAAATTTCAGGTCAGCCCTGGCTATATGATCAGACTCTTTATTAAAAACATTTTTCAGTTTTTGAGAATGAGATGTCTCTAGATAAAAACAGAGGGTCCTAGAGCCAAATCAACAGGCTTGAAATTTTCACCCCAGAGCTATGGGGAATAAATATTTGTATTCTAAACCATTCCTTCTATGGTAACGATTTTCACATTAATTTGTTTATTTTGTGTGTGTATAGGCTGGGAGGAGGGTGCATACCTCTGTTGTGTGAGGTCAGAGTACAACTTCTGAAAGTCAGTTCATGGCAAGGGTTCCGGGGATCAAATTCGGATTGTGAGGCTTAATGGATAGCTCCCTTACCTGCTGAGTCATCTTCCTGGCCCTGTCCATAGTAATTTTTATAACTGACCATGGTAACTAGCATCGGTTCCATGTCACCACCACACCCCATTCCTTTATCCCACATCAGCTGCAGGGTACTCTAGAAAGAACATGCCGTGGGTACAATTTAGGGTAAATTGTGACTGAGCTTTAGCTTAGAAGCTTCCTAATACATTAACCAATGCATTGTCAGTAAATAGTGCATAAAGCTTTTGACACCAAACTCTAAGCCATGTATTATTGATGCGACAATGTTAGAAGAATGGGATGTTAAAGACAACACACAGCAATAGCGACAATTCACACTTGGAATTGCAGGACTCATTAAGACGACAGGAGGATCGAAAATTCTAGGCCGTCGTAAGATGTAAATCAAGACACTGTCAAAGAGAGAAGAAAAAAGAGGGCAAGAAATATAAAGGGAGGGAGGAAGAGAGAGATGGGGTCAGTTATGAATTACATTCTGACCCTAAAGTTACCAAGTAATCTTTCCTTCCTATGATGACTCTTAGAACAAGGTGTATGATCCGTGAGAGATCATCATTCTCCCCTTTACCCATGAATCAAGAGGAGGATTGCTTGAAATGACAAATAAAGTCTCTTACAGCTTGTAATTCCATGCTGTTCTTCCATGTTGCTAAAAAAATTCTCATGGTCAATAAGCTTAAAAAACCAGAGCATACACTGAAAGCCATTCCAGCCGTTCATACTTGATTTACTTCTTTGGAAGTTTATTTACATGTGACCAAAAACAGGACAGAAAAGTAAAAGTGAGTGTCTAGAAATCTGTGACTCCACTGTCAAAACACCTGAACATGTGAACAATCTCACATGAGAAGGGATTGCTTGGGAAAGTCCACATGTACTGGCGATGACAGGACTCTTCCCTTTATATAAACAGAGGTGGGACTATTTTGCTTCTGGCCCAAGATATCACATTTCCTTGTGCTATGCATAATTCTTTACCCATTCTTTCCTGCTTGCCACATCATGTAGCTTATAGCTGGGAAGAGTAACTATCATCATAAGGCCTATCTCTGCACAGAGGTCTTTAGCCCAGTTTTCTTCCAATTTGTTTTTTTGAATAAGTCCATAAAGTATTCCCCAACAGTACTGTAAATTGTACCAACTTTCTCTAACGACTAATGAGCTAAAAAGATGATATTTGTTATTGTATTTATACTAATATTATATACTTCTGTTTCGTCTCATTGTTTTTCATTCCCCTAAATTAGCCTTGCCTTTTTCCCAAGGGCACATAACAGATACAAGTCAATGATGAATACTCAACAACAGTTGTTGAAGTGTTTTGATTTTCTTAATCACTATACTATATTTTCATGAACAATTGATCTAGTCACTAAATAAATGGTTAAAAAAAAGTGATGTCTTTGAAAATAATTCACACAGCACCTTGCTGTCTGTGTGTGATTCTGATTGATGATTATACACAGATATGTGGAGCCAGTCTCGGTCAGCCCTAATCAAAATTGCCACCGAGGAGAAGCATACCATCTCATCCGTCCTGAATATTTTGTCCTAATCCAGTTCACTTAAGGCCTAAGCACATATTCCACAGCATATGAAATACTTAGAAAATATTTTGAAGTCAAAGAAGAAATTAGTTCTTATTTTTAAAGTTTTTGATTGTGAGGGTTGTGTCTGTGAGGGCAGGCAGGCATGCGTGTGCCTGTGGAGTACAGAGGTTAATGTTGGGGACTCTTCCTTTGATGTTTTCTGTGTTGTTTGTGAGAGAGGGTCTCTCTCTGAACCTAGAGATCATCATCAGCGAGAATAGCCAGCCAACAAGCTGTGGGTCTCCACCTGCCTCTCTGACACCACACTGAGGTGACAGGCGGACAGGGCCACACCCTACTGGGGATCCACACTCAGGCTCTCAAGATCGCACAGCAAACTCTTTGCCCACAGAACTATATATACCCTTAGCCAAGCAGATTTCATTTTCAAGAGTTTTGTTTGTTTGTTTGTTTTTTCGGGTTGGGGTTTCCCTGTGTAACAGTCCTAGCTGTCCTGGAACTAGCTCTTGTAGATTAGGCTGGCCTCGAACTCACAGGAATTCACCTTCCTTCGCTTCCTGAGTGTTGGGATTAAAGATGTGCACCACCACCTCCGAGCCCATTTTCAAGAGTTTTATAGTGAAAACATATTAAAATTTTGAAACACAAAATATTCTTCAACTTTTATTACCTGATAACGTCAGGAATTCTTATCTACTTATCACCACCTTTGGATATGGTTTTCCCATCATCTCTCAAGTACTATTTCAACAGCATTTTGAGAAAGAAGATAAAATTACTATCGTACATATCATTCTTCTTTTCTCAATTGATTTTTTTTTTGGTCTTGTGTATTTTCTACGGAATTTATTTGAAGTAGATACTTTAGGAAGCTTTTATTCATATTCACCAAGGTTTGATTCTGAGACCAGATTATTTTAATGAATAATTGTTGAAAAAATTAACAGCATAATTTACTTCAGGTTAGATGTCCTAAGCAGATTGCAATGGCTGGAGATTACAAAGAGCAGTGTTGTACAGAGACAGTGAAGTAGCTAGAGGGAAGAAGGGAGGGGAAAATGAGAGAAAGAGAGAGGGGGGAGGGAAGGAGATCAGGTCAAGCAGCAAATGAGCAAATAAGTTGGGAACAGCATTTTATATTTATAAAATGCCAAATTTTGAGAATTTTCTAACAATATGACTCTTATATTAAACTTGACTGGAAAAACACAGTTCTAAGGAAAGATAAAATGATTTTGAAAAAGTTTCCTACACTAGTTAATAAAGTATTACTTTCTTTGAATGGAAAAAAAGTATTTTAATTTAGAAGTTGATGGACAGTCTTGAGAATTGCAGACTATTGGTAATCTATAGCACCGAGGTTTTATAAACAAACTGCTCGCTAATCTAGTACTTGAGAAATAAATTCAAATAGTTTAAAGTTACAAATGAGAATAATGGTTCTCAACCTGTGTATTACAACCCCTTCGGCAAAACTCTATCTCCAAAAAATATTTACATTATGACTCATAACAGTAGCAAAATTACAGCTATGAAGTAGCAAGAAAATAATTTTATTGTTGGTTGTTGTGGGATAATCTTTTTGTACACTGTCAAATGCATTACTGATTGGGTTCATAAAGAGTTGAGAGACCAATAGCTAGGCAGAATTTCTAGTCAGAGAGGACTCTGGGAAGGAGGCAGAGATGCCAAGAGATCCAGATCAAGAAGAATGGTCACTATGGAGATGAGATAATAAAGCAAAGTGGTAAATAGTAAGTTAATAGAAATGGGTTAATTTAAGTTATAAGAGCTAGTTAAAAGTCAAGCCTAAGCTAAGGCCGAGTTTTCATCATTAATATAAGTCTCCCTGTCATTCTTTTGTGAGCTGGTGGCCCAAAGAAAAATCTGTCTATCGCTGGGGGTCACCACAACATGAGGAACTGTATTAAAGAGTCTCAGCATTAGGAAGATTGAGAGACACTGAATTAGAAGGAAAATATAATATGATAAATTTTAACATATCAGACATGCTATTATTTTTTTCAAAGTTTATTAAATTATGAAAGTTTCCATTTCCGCCCCTCCTCCCAACACCCTCCCACTCCCCTCCCCTCCTCCCTCTCCATCCCTAAGAGCAGTCAGGGCTTCCAGCCCTGTGGGAAGTTCAAGTTCCTCCCCGCTCCTTCCAGGTCCCAGAAGGTGAGTATCCGAACAGACTGGATCCCAAAAATCCAGTATATGCAGAGAAAACAAGTCCCAGTGTCATTGTCAGTGGCTTTTCAGAAAGGCTCCAGACATGCTATTTTTTTTTTGATTAGCTTCAGCTGAAAACTAAAATGTGAAATGTCCGCCACAAGCTTCTGTGTTTTAGTGGTGTTGTTTGAGAGGCTGTGAGAACTTCAGGAATTAGAGCACAGCCTTAGGAGGTTGGCCAGTAAGAGCAGGCTTTGCGGGTAACAAGCAAGCCCCATTGTCTCTGGGCTTCCTGAGGGCCCACACAATGTCACAGTGTCCTCATGCCCAACCACTATGAGAACCCCTACTATGAAGGCTATAGCTTCCCAAGCCTAGAGGTAAAGTATATCCCCTCCAAGTATGCCAAATCACACACCAAAACAAACAAACAAATAAATTTTTAGATATTGAAAAAAATACTAATATATTGGATTACTTAATGTTAGCTATTAGTCTTATTATTTCGGGGTGTGTCTTAAGAGCATTTCTGGATGAGGCTAGCATTTGAATCTCTTATGATTCTGAGTGAAGGCTAAATGGTCCCCAAGTACATTGTCCTTATCCAGTCCACTTAAGACCTAAGTAGAACAGAGAGGTGGAAAGAGAAAACAATCTCTGCCTTTCTGTCAAAACTGCTTCATCTGCTTTCTCCCCATGACATAGGATTCATGCCATGACTCATTTCTCAGGATTTCAGGTCTTCAATTGCGATTTACCCTACAAGTTTTTCAGATTCTCTGCTTCAAGTCCTTTGGACATCTAGGATTATGTAATCCTGGGAGTTAATTGCTACTCTCACACAAACTTCTCTTTTTTCTAAACTAGTTCTCATTTATTTTTGAACCGATTCTACAATATAGTCATACTCAAGGATGCTAATGACTTTATTTCCAGCAGGTAGCGGCCCATAGTGTAAAGTGGTAATAGAAATACCAATATATCACACATGGATATTGTCAATCACTTAGAGGATAGCAGAGAAGTCAGTGGTAGTGTATGCTTCAGAATATTTTTAGAAAACTGATTATAACAAGGTTAGCTGGATGCTCATAAAATCACTGAAAATATTGGTAAAGAAAAAGATGAGCCCAGGAACTTGAATTCCCTCAGAACTTGCTTGTGTTTTGCAACAGTATTTATTGGGTCAAATCTTCATTAGGAAATATGTTAAAATCAACACAATTTGCATATCATGAACTCTAATAGTCAAGTGAAGGTCAAAGAAAAATTACACTTTACAAGGTAGATAATACACCATCCAAGAGCCCTCTCATTTTGCAAAGTAAAACCTCCTACAAGTTAAAACTAAATCCATGGTATGGCAACTTTGTACTACATTGGGACACAAATGTAGTACAAACTTGAATTTTCAACCTTGGTTCAGAAATTAAACATGGTTAATTTCAGCATTTACTTTTATAAAACAGTCATGAACCCATAATTATAAGGAAAACAAGTTGATGGATTCTGTGCGGGTTCAAAGGTATATTTAACATCACTCTTATTGAAAAAAAATGCAACTCAAGTGTGGTTTTACTTTAAATTCCAGCATTTTGGAGGCAGAGGCAGGCAGATCTCTGAGTTCAAAGCTAGTCTGGTTTACATAGAGAGTTCCAAGACAACCAGTTTGCCCTGACTCAAAAACTTAAAATTAAAAAGGTGTTTGCTTAACCAATTGGTTAAGATGCAAATATGACAGACGAAAAAGAAAAGAAGAAGAAGAAGAAGATCCATAAAACTAGTCACTGCTAGCACTGGATGTATTAAAATTGTTGATGGAGGGTTCTGCTTCGAATAAGCGCAGTGTTTGCAGAGGTAAGTATTAAAATATTATGGGAAATTAAGGGATAGCCATGAGTAAAGTGTGAAGAACGTACCATGAAAGATCTGCTGAGAACAACCAGTGAAATATTTATGACCCACCTCAAAGCCTTCAAATCAGTAGCACTAACAATGGAAGACCCTCGCAGTTCTAAAATAGAGAAGTATTCTAAAATGTTAGAGAATGGTATAGATGGCAAAGATCATTGTTTACTTCAGTGGTGTTAGTGGAGTTCATTGAAAAAATTAGAAAGCTCCATTTTTAAGATAAAATTGTAAATCTACAAAGCTTTTCAGTGAGTTTTAGCTAAGTCTTGCAAACAAAAGTGTTTCTCTGAAGTCAATGAGTCTGCTCCTTTTCCTCTTACTCTTCTGGTACAGGAGGACACATGGATAAATCATGCATGGCAATTCTCTGACTGGGCCAGCTAGAGATGGGCACAAAACCTTCCATGCCTTGCTGCCAGCTCAGCCTTCTGACCACTAGTGGGCAGGCACAGTCCTCGGTTTTGAGAAAATTTTCCTCTCAGTGAAGGGACCCATGGGTCAATGACTTCAAGACCAGACTCAGTACTTAATCCAACCAGTTCATTTGGCAATATAGACTGTAAGTTTACTGCCTAGTCACTAGCCCCGAGCCATCACCTTCACCATGAAGGTGATTCCACCTGTGAATGAAGTATAAAATAGTGAGCAATGAGAAGATGACCAGATGTTTGCCCCTAGCAGAACTTTCATTGGTGTTCTCTTTAAAACATTTATTTGTTCTTTGTTTCACATCCCGTATTTTTCTCTCCAGCCCCTCTCTCTGTCTCTCTCCATCGCTCCCTTTGTGTGTGTGTGTGTGTGTGTGTGTGTGTGTGTGTGTTTAAGTATTAACTCTCCTATTTAAAATTCGCAGACGGTGAGTCAGACCTGCTCAGTCAAGCTCATGGAGAGTCACTTACTGTGTTGTGTTTTGACTAAACTTCACCTTTGAGGAGGTTGGAGGACAAACATCAGAGGAACACTTCAGGGTTGTGCATATGCATACATGCATTCCATCAAGGCACACGTGTTTGTTGGTATGTCATTTCATGCCCTGATTTCCCAGATGCAGAGACAGAAGGGAGATGGACAGATATATAGTTATATACATACTGGGATAATGCTCCTCTCTCTGCTTCTCTCTCTCTCTCTCTCTCTCTCTCTCTCTCTCTCTCTCTCTCTCTCTCTCTTTCCTGCAGATAACTGAAATCTTGATGTGTCAACATCTCATTACTTTCTTGAAACTAGAAAGAAATAGCAGCTTTGGAGTTGTATACAGTGGGCTGGAAAGCCTGTTGGGTATCTTCCTTTTCCATTCAGAGCAGACAGACTGGAAGTCTGGATCCTAACATGGCAAAGAGAAAGCACTTCTCAGGATGACTGCAAGTCTGTCCCTTCACAGTTCTTATTCTGTGCCTCAGCTCATCTGAAAAGTTCTGTGCTCACATTTCCTTTCAACTCACTAGGATGCTTCTTGTGTGGGTAATGCATCTTGTCAATATTTCAAGTAAAGATGGCTACTTCTAATTGTTAACTCTGTTATAAAAATGATATTTGAAGTTTACTTATGTATTTTGTTTTATTTTGAGACAGAATCTTTTTCAGTGCAGAGTGACCTCAAAACATTAGAGAGTTGAGAATAACCCTCAATTTTCAGCCCTGTTGCTTTCACCTTGCAAGTGCTGGGATAACAGCATGCACTATCATGCTTGGTTCCTGTAGACCTGGAGATTAAAACTAGGACTTTGTGCCTGCTAGATGAGCACTCTACCAATTGAGTGATTTCTCAACATTGCAGTATAAACTTCACATGGTTACAAACCCTAACTATAGATAGGCAGGCCTGAACTAGTTGGGAAAATACATTAAAGAAAAAAAATCCAGTCTTCTTAAAAAATTCAGACTGAAGATAAACAAATAAAAAACATAAATAGTTCCTTTGAAGGGAAAATTCCCATTAGGTGACTGAGAATACCAGAAAAATTTTAGGAGTGGCTTGGTGTCTAAAGTCATCTGGATTTATTCATTTAACTATCGTTTACTATGAACCCCTTATGTACCATTACTTCTGGGGTCTTTTAAATTGAAGAAAAGTCTGTTATGGATCTACCTGTGTAGATTCCAGCTTGGACAACGAGGGTTGTGCAAACAGACAGTCACTGTTTAGGAATGAGGAAAGGATTATGAAAACCCGGATGCTGAATGACTGATTTCTTGTAACATTCACTATCTGATGTGGCTTTACAGAGGAGGTGACCCATGCAGATCTTCACAGTAAGCAGGAGGTGACTGGCTGAGCAATCAATGAACCAGGGAAAGAAAATTTTGAAGATTGGAAAGGGAAGGTTCAGAGAGAAATTCCTTTTCAAGGTGTCATTTAATGTCAGCCAGCTCTGGTCTGTGCTCCAGAGACTAAAATGTACCATTCATTTGCACTTTTATTCTTGTCCCATCCTAATGCTAACTACACACGGGAGAGCATCTACAAGTAGGAAGAAGAAAACCAGTATGTTCCCTGTCACATTAACTCACCCATTTGCTCTCTGTCTGTCTGTCTTTCTGTCTGTCTGTCTCTTTCTCCCTCTGTTGCTTAGTTTTCCATTAGACATCTGAGGACAAGTGACATGCTCCATTTAAACACTATGATTTACAAGTCACCATTGTTGAGGACACTTCAGGCTTTCTCAGGTTGCTTTATCTAAATCCCAGAATCCTGGTGGGAGATTCTCACTTGCCAAGCTGATTCCATGCATGGGTTTGAAAATAAGTCAGATACGGAACTATGAATCTGGAAAATAAACCCCAACTCTTGGGAGGAACATTCTTAGACTACCTAGACTGTGGCTCAAATTCTGCAGCAAAACTTCCCTGCTGTATATAATAATTGTACTCAGAATGTGTGGATAAATTACACTCTCACCTTCTGTAAAATTCCAACTTAATTTGGCTGAGGTGGCTTTTTCTTTGTTTTGTTTTGTTGTTTGTTTATAATTATTCATTTGGGTGTTTATGCAGAAAAAAGAAAAGAGCATTCTGTCAACGTTTCCAGAAAAATGTATTTCTCCTCAAACAGGAGGGCAAGAGGTAGATTTTAGAAGATAATTCATTGTGGACATCTGACATTTTGTTTATCTCTCCAAACTCACTGGCTAACAATAGGCTAAAAAAGGAAAAATAAGGCCATTGTGCTAAAGATATACATGATAATGAAATTCATTTTTCTGGAAGGCCTAGTCTTCCTGTGGTCAGATCATCAGGGACTTGCAGATATGAAGGGCTGGTAAGGACCTATAATTTCTCCCAATATATTTCTTTTATGGAAAAGTAGTAGACTAGTGCTGTTAGCTTCTGAGTGTTGTTTCACAGATTCACTATTTTCACACATTTTATAAAAAAATTAATTGAAATTGAATTATTTTACTTTTTGTTGCTTTTTCTCCCTGTATTCCCTCCCACTCTTATTATTAGATGTATACACAGACATACAGACACACACAGACACTCACACACACACACACACACACACACACACACACACACACTTGTATGAGTATATGCATGTGTGCATACATACAAGAACATAAATACGGATGAATTTTGATTTTGTAGTTTGTGTGTACAGGCCTTCTGGACTGACCACTCTACATTTGGAGTATCAATAAGAGGGTTCAACCCTAAGAGAGCAAAATTCTTTTTCTTCCACAAGTCATACATTGTCTACAGATCTTTGTACAGCAATGGGACCCTGCAAAATCTCCTGCTTTGTAACATTACCATGTTCATTGATATGGTCATCATTCCAATTTTGTTTATACACTCATTTCTAGAAAAGACTGCTTTATACCAGACTTATAATATATAGTGTTTCTGTACCTTCTTCTCTGATGTTCCCTGGTCCATAGTTGCAGTTGGTGTAATGTAAATGTATCTATTCACTCTGAGCTTCCCACCAAAAACTGGTTTCAGTAGCATGTTCAGTTGTGGTTTGCTGTGACAGTCTCTGCTTGCTCTAAAGTAAAGAGAAGATTATTTGGTGAGGGACGACAGCTACACTTACCTAGTTTTCTGTGGTCACTCTTTGCTTTATACCCACATCTAAAGATTTGGATCTAGGAATCTCAAATGAGAAAGAACATGTGGCATTTGTCTTTCTTGGTCAGTGTTATTTTCCAGGTCTTTCCATTTACTTGCAAATTTCATTTTTTATTTGAATAGTTTTTCATAGCACACATGTACAATATTTTGTTATCCATTCATCAGTCTAAGGACATTTAGGTTGTCTAGATTTCCTAGCTATTGTAAATACTGCATCAATGAACATGCCTGAGAAAGTATCTATGGAATAGTATGTTCAGTCTATGCGCTATTTGCCAAGGGCTGTATAGATGGATCATATAGTAGATTTATTTTTACTATTTTTTTTGCTTAGGTTAGAAAGTTATAAGAAAACTGATATTTGATTTACTTGAATTATGTTATACCAATTGTTGAGGAATAGTTTTACCTCAATATTTCCATTGGCATGTTAGTATCTAAACTGAAAAAAGTACTTTAAATTCACATCCAACAGAGCTCAAACTTGTATTTATGAAACTTCAATAAATGCCCACCTCTGAATGGTATGTTGCATGCTCACATAAAGTACCACCTAGACGTTTCTGATTGGTGGATACTCTTCTCTCTGGCAGTGCTGAGGTTGTTCTACCAAATTCTATACTAAATTTCTGTGGTCCACATGAAAGAGGAAGTATAATATAGAATTTCATTTGGGAAGATTTTATGGGCCAGACAAGGAGGTAGTAGAAATCATTTTCATCCACACACATTCGGGAAGATATATGTTATTCACAGGCTACTATCAACTAACAGCACTTGGCAAACACAAAGAGAACATAAGAGTCACTTGGCTTAGTATCCCTAGGTGCTAATAGTAACAATGGAATTGAATAATTGTTGTATAATTTGATTTGAAAACCACTTGGACACAGTTAAATCCCTATAAAATTTTCTATGACATGCAAACTTCATGCTATTTTGTTGTTTACATTAAATTAAGCATTAAGCAGCCTATAATACTATATAGTACATAGACACACACATGAGTACACACACACAAGATATTCATTGAGTCTTGTTTTATAATTGTTCAGGTTGTTTAGAGATTAAAAAATAAGCAATAAGAGCAGTAGAAATGATGCGAGGAGCTAATTTGATGGTCCATGGCTATAACTCCAACACTTAGAAAGCAGGGGAGGGAAAACTGATGTAAATTTGAGGCCAGTCTGGGCTACACTTCTAGTACCAGCCCAGACAGAGGTACAGACAATGACCTTGTGTCAAAGCAAATAAGCACCAAAAGAAGAGGAGAGAAACAGGATCTGAAGACACACACCACAGCTTTCCTACCTAAGGCCATGTTTTAAATAAAACTAGTCGATTTATGCTTAATATTTGTATAAATTGGATGCTGCTGGAAACAGACACTGAAAGAGCTCATTGTTAAATAAAATGATGAACTCTCCAGGCTTCTTACTCTCATCATTTGGCTGTGTTCCTGTGCCTCAAAATGCTAAAACCATCCTACGCATTCTACAGATTGTCCTGGCTAATTAAATCTATATTTGTTGAAAATTTTAACTTGTGGTTCTGCTTGTTTATTTTTACTAGAAATTATGGTAAAGAATTCATCTTACTCATAGGGGAAAGAAAGCATACAAAGCTATACTATTTATGGTCAAGCCCAGTGCCCTAGACTTCTAAATGTACTTCTCACCACAGTCTCTGGAGGAAGTGTTTATGGTTTGAATCCCAGGAAATATTGTCAGATGCGGTCTGGGAACACCAAGGAACAGCACACTACCACAGGGTTAATGTGATGGATTATGTCATTCCTCATTTTTAGCAGATGTCAAAAGAAGGAAACTCAAACTGCCATTCCACATACTGAACTGTTTTTCACTTAATAGAAGATCTTTGTGAACAAATTATGATTGTGGCTAAGTTTCCTGAGCTAAGCAATGGGCACTCAGACCACTTCTGAATTTTCAAGAGAAAAAGACGTGAAAATATGAGAATTCCTAGAAGAGAGACTTGTGTATTATGTTATTTCTTCTTGCTATAAATGACCACAATATTTAATTTGGTGTTGGTAAATGGATTCTAGGTAGGAAAAGTGTTGTTTTAGAAATACAACCACATGTATAGCATTCAAAATTCTAAAATTTATACAGCCTTAAACTGTGTCTTTATTTTTTTTTTAGTAAATTTTATTAAATTATAAAAGTTTCCATTTCTGCCCCCCCTCCCATCACCCTCCCACTCCCCCCACTCCCCCCCTCCTTCCCCTCCGTCCCCCAGGGCAGTCAGGGTTTCCTGCCCTGTGGGAAGCTCCAGCTCCCTCCCCCTCCCTCCAGGTCCAGGAAGGCGAGCATCCAAACAGACTGGATCCCCAAAAACCAGCATATGCAGAGGAAACAGGTCCCAGTATCATAGTCAATGGCTTTTCAGAAAGACTTCGGGCCAGCCACATTCAGAGAATCCGGCCAAATTCCGAGAATCTGGCTAGATCACGTCCTCGTTCAGTCCCAGTCCGACTGGCCCTGGTAAATTCTCATCAGATCCGTTCCCTTGTATCAGTGGGTGATAGCATCCCTCGCAGTACTGATTTCGTCTTTCATGTTCCTCCTCCTTCCGCTCCCCCTCCGGACTTCGGGGGGCTCAATCCGTTGCTCCAATGTGGGCCTCCGACTGCATAGCCGTCCTCAATAGAAGAATGGTTAAAAAAGGTGTGGAACATATATACATTAGAGTTTTACTCGGCGGTTAAAAACAATGACATCTTGAATTTTGCATGCAAATGGATGGAAATAGAAAACGCTTTACTGAGTGAGGTAAGCCAGACCCAAAAAGAGGAACACGGTATGTATTCACTCATACGTGGATTCTAACCATAATTAAAGGTCTTTGAGCCTATTATTCGTGATCCTAGAGAAGCTAAATAAGAAGATGAACCTGATGAAGATTATTTAGCTATCCACCAGGAGGTAGGAAATAGACAAGAGTCCCAGGTAACCTCGGGTGCATGGGGGAGTGGGAGGGTCGATGGAGGGGGAGAGGGCTAGAGAGAAGGGAGTAGGGGAGGAACGGGGAAAGCTTGGTGGCCGGGGATGGGGGGGGAGGGAGGTAGGATGAATATGGGATCAGGGAACAATATATTTCAACTAAGGGAGCCATTTTAGGGTTTACAGGAGACTTGATTATATATGGGATCCCAGGTCCAAGGAGAAATCCCCCAGATTGCTCTCTGGACAGAGGAGAGGGTGCCTGAATCGGCCGTGGCCCATGACCATACTGATGTATATTTTGCTTATCACCATAGATCCTTTGTCTGGCGAAACTGTGTCTTTATTAATGCTAGGTGAAAATGCTACTCCCAACTGTGTCTGATAGAGAGAGAGAGAGATAACAGGGAAAGAGAGAAACAAAGAGATGGGCTTTGTTCATTTACTTTAATTTTATTGTTTTTGCACATGTGTGTGATGTGCATGTAACCAAACTTGTGTGTATAGGAATCCATGTGTGTGAGGTAAGCATGCATATGTGTACATATAAATGTAAAGATCCAAGGTTAACTTGGGTGTCTTTTCTCATTTGTGGATGTCCACTTTATTTATTGAAGCAAGGTTCTTGATGAACATAAAGATCATTGACTCTTTTCAGTCTACCCAACCATTTTGCCTCAAGGATCCCTTATTTAGGGATCCTAGTCTTTTGAGTCCTAGGATGCTACCATGTTTGCCTAGTTTTATAAAGTTTCTTGGGGTTTTTTAAACTCTTGCGTTCAATTTTCTGATCAAGCATTTTATCCACTGAACTATCTACCCAGGCCAGGTGGTATATTTTAAGGATGTGTGCATATGAACAGGATTTGGAGAAAGTGAAAAAAAAAATTCTTCATTTAGTTAAAGACAATCAGTTGTCTTTGCTAAATGCAGCATGCTATTAGCTGTTTCAGCATTTTCTTTCAATGTAGGACTGGCTGTGCTGACCACCTCTGAAACAGGGCAAAGCAGTACCACCCACCTGCTATGTGCAGTAGTACTCATAGCATCCTTTCCCGAATCAAATCACATTGATTTGGGAGATGCCATGGTGATTCTGGAAATTTGACAAGTCTCAACTCAGGAAAGAGTGCTGGTTCCTTCTTTATTAAATGTGTAAATGGTTTCTCACATTTGAAGCATACTCTCTTTGTGTTTGACATACTTTCCTTAAGGAAGTATGAGGTCAGCATAGGCTGAGATGCTGCACTGGGCAGCATGAGTGATGATGTCCCATTTCCATCTAATCACACACCTGCATTTGTGTATCCACAAACCCCCAGGAAGAGCAGGGTTTGGCATCTATGTTATAGAGTGCTTGTTTAAACGAACAATGAAACATAAGCTCCGTAAAGGGCTGTGTCTTATTTTAACTGGAAAATATCATGTTAGGATTTAACTCTAAATAATTCCTCCAGTGTTGTCCGAAAACCCTAGCTCAAGGGCAAACTGGTTTTAATGTTGTAACTTTGACAATCTCCAGCAGGGTAGACAAAGGTTTCCTATGGTACTGCAGGCTGCCATCCTCCCTCGTGTGTCCTAACTCTGGCTCTGTTGCTGGAAAACAACTACAGTGGATGCTTAAGTGAAGAAGCACAGAGTGTTCCAGCAAGCCCTTGACACACACTAAAACAAGTGTTGGCTTGGATTTGGTCCATGATTCACAGTTTGGTAAATCCTGGAATACAGCAACCTTCTCATCATATGTTAAATGCAGTTCTCCCATCACTGGGACTCCAAGAATCCACTCTCAAGTGATTTGGGACTGAAACTCTCTCCAAAATACAAATAAGAAATAGGCCTTTGTCCTGCTGTATTGAACAGAACCATGTCACTGACATCTCCTCCTGTGCCTTGTGGGTACCAAGGACCTGTAGGAATTGGGAAATGAGTGCATCTGTTAACTGATAGCTAAAGAATCTGAAGCAAGAACACAGAGTTTTGGTTCCACATGATGCTCTATTTAATAGGACACTGCAGAGAGGCTTAATGTTCAGCACAATGAGGGATAGACTTGAAAATAATGACCTACTTTCTCTCAGCAAAGCCAACTTTGAAAGAGGATGATGTCTACAAATGAGGCCTCATAAAAGAGTATAATTAAACACTGATGCTCTTTGGAGTGAAAGGACTTTGAGATAATGACTACAGTGGTACACACTGTACCAAGAGAACAAGATGTCACAGTTCTGTGTTCGCAGGTTGATTTAATCTGACAGGGCTTTTAGCAGCAGTGAACTTGGTTTGTCAGAGCCTACCAGCAGAGCCTATGTGCTCCACAGATGGAGCTCTATTCATGTTTTATAATCATACAAGTGTCAACTATCAAACTTCTGGCTGGCTACTCTTAAGGGAAGCATACACCACATATGCCTTCATTTTATATAGCAAACTGTAAATCACCCTCTTTACATAAAGTCTTTAAAATTCTCTGTATAAATAGATGGTTTTGTTTTTGCTTTGGGAGATAATGTCTCACTGCAAAGTTCTAAGCACCGATTTTCTTAAATACAATTAACCCCTAGTAGTTTTCAGTTTCATTTCCCATTAGCACAGGAAAGAGAAGAAGGGACTAAAGCCCAAACAGCCCTGCAGACAGATGGAGCTCAGAGGCATTTCTGTCTGGCTCCTGAGATTAAGATGAACAGGTCCTGTAAAACACAAAACAGTCATGCTTCTTACAGAACTCAAAATTTCAGGGTCCTTAAGTACTCATCAAGAGACCAGACACCCTTTCTAGTGTACGGTCTAGCTCTGCTTTCTGTCACAATAGTGTGGTAGAATATTTTAGGGCAAGGTGGTAAGACCAGCAAAGACTGACTAGTCCTACTCTACTTTTTTGGAGAAAGGTTTGTAGTCAACCCTTTACCAAATGACCCTTCAAAGTCTCTTTCCAATTTCATTTTAATGTGTCTATTTTCCATACTCTCCACAGACTTCCTGCTCATGACAAAGTCATCACAGTTTGGGAGGTATTCCAAGATAGTCATGAGACCTTGACTCCATTTGTAAAGATGCACCTTCTTATTTTCATCTCTGTCCTATAAAATATAGAACTCAAACGGTTGCCGTTAGCCAGAATGCCAACAGTTATGCAATGGTAAAAGATTTATAAAGTTTTGTCAAGTACACTGCCTCATTTAATGTTACTCACTGGGACTAGTTTCTTTGCTTCAAGGAGATGGAACCTGACAGTCAGGAAAGACATTGGATGACATTCTAAAAACCAGTGCAAGCAGTAAGCAGGATGTTCAGACTTCTAACCCGAATTGGCGTCTTACTTTATCTCTATGTGTGCACCTTCTTTTAGGGAATCAGAAATATAAACTAATTACCTGTGGTCTAATACGTAAGCCCTAGACAAAGCTGCTCTGAGGAGGACACGGGGAGTGATTCTCTTCTTCTCTTGTCCTTGGTATAAAATCAGTAACAACTGCAGGCAGGCAGGACTCTCTTTCTTCACATAGAGCAGAAAACAGCAAGGGCTCTTCCATCTGCATATTAATTAGCTCAGGCATCAAAAAAGAAGTCAAAAGCAGTTCTCCAGACTGGAAAGATTTAGCACGTCAGCCAGTGTCACCCATTTTCATTGTTGAGCCTGCATAGGTCATTATCCAATGGCAGTGAGAAACAGTATTTTGAAAATCTAATGACATCAATAGAATAAATTGAGACCCCTTAAAGGTTGATCTCAATCATTTCACCATACTTTTCTCCCCCTCTATCGATCACCTGACTGTTTCCTTCTTATCTTCCCCACTCCTGCCTCATTGTCTTTTGTATCCCTGGCCAATGGCAGCCAGGCTACTCTATTCCTCTAAATAGTCAAAACTTACTCCTTCCCCTAGTTACAGCGCCATTCAAATGATACCCTTTGTGACCATTTCCACCAGATGTCCATCTTGGTTTGCCAACTTGTTTTTTTCTTAGCATCGTGTCACTTTTAAATCAAGTTGTTGATGGAGTGGAACAAGCCTTAGATGTTTCTTTTCCTCTAGGAGACTATAAGGGCTCTTGGCATAAAGACTGCTTGTGTTTCACCAGCATCAAGAACACTGCATGCCAGAAAAATTATATCCAATACACATATGCTTGAGTGTATAAGTACAGTAATATATGTACCTTATTAAACAAGCACAGTGAGTTCACTCTGGAAGGAAAGAAAATAAAGTGTAAGCTCTATAGGGATATAGGTTACTTCTGCCACTTTTGACCACCATAAACATCTTTACCTAAACACATATTCTTTCCAAAAACCCAGGTGAAGGCTACATTTACAGTTCTGTGGTCTCCTGTGATTCTGAGGCATCTGAAGGTTATTAGGAATCTAAAGTTCATAAGCTGTCACCCTTTGCAGCTACTTCAAGTTACTATGTGAACAGGAAGTTGGAATGACCCAGTTCTGCATCTATTAAGGACACAACTCTTCCAAGGAAAATACTCTGACTTTTTGATGAATCCAATAATAGTGACAAGAGTCGCTTTGGGCATGTTCACTCTTTAGTAAACATCTGTGGCAATTTGAGAACTTTAGTCTATTTGTCCAGTGGGTGCATTTGTGTGTCTGTGTGTGCGTGTATTAAAAGTTGTATTTTCACATACTTCAAACGATGCATTGCTTTGGCTGTGGAAGTAGCTCAGTTGCTAGAGTGCTTGCATAGTATGCAAAAAGCTCTGTATTAAAGCCCTTGCATTGCAAGAAACCAGCCAATCATTATGCTGGTTGACACGCCTGTGTTCACAGCACTCAGGAAAGGAAGCAAAGGTGGGAAGAGTACAAGTCTAAAGATACCTTCAGCTGCAAAATGAGCTGCAGGCTAGTATGGATTACAAGAGGCCCTTAATCAAAACATATCCAAAAATTAAGTTGATAAAAATAAACATAAATAAACAACAACCCACCTCAAAAAACAAAACAAAACAAAAATGGTACTTTGCCAAGTAAGTTCAATATGCAAAAGATGGCTATTATACAAAAACAAGGTTTAGTTTAAGCATATGTGACTTTGAAATTCTGAAGTATTTGAGAGGAATGGTAGGTTTAATGAAGCTTATATCTGAGATATGCATTAGGCTAGAGTTGAACTTTGCTTAAGACCTGGTGATTTAATGAACCCGCAAAAAAAAAAAAATCACATTTTCCTCAAGAGGAGAGAAGGTACTTGGCATATTTCATCATGAAATACAAAAGGATCTTCCTGAAAACAAGCTAAGCAGGCGGATCTACGGGATAAAAGTAGAGATGAAAGACCTATCTTTGAAACCACCAATTTGGATACGATTGCAAAGAAAGCTTCTGTTTGCATAAATTTATATACTTTTCTGTTTCAATCAATGTAAGGCAGAACTGTGAATTTTGTCTTGGATTTTTTTCTTTTTTTTCTCTATATTGCCTTCCCACAGCCGTAATTTCCCTCTTGGTGATGCCCATTTTCACTCCCATTTCGTTGGTAGAGTATTTGCTTGGAAAAGGTACACACGTCATAGAATTTATTTTTATTTACACGTTTGTTTGCTTGTTTATTGAGACAGTCTCACTCTGTACCTACTATAGTTCGGTTCCCATTGCTGTGATAAACACTATGACCCAAAGAAACTTGGGGCAGGCAAGGGTTTATTTCATTTTATAGCTTGTAGCCCATCATCCAGAGAAGGCAGGGCAGCAACTTAAGGCAGGAAATGAAGTGGAAGCCGCAGAGGAATGCTGCTTACTAACTTGCTCTACAGGTTTGCACAGCCTGTTTTCTGATACAACCTAGGGCCGCCTGCCTGGGGGGGCACTGCCTACAGTGAGTTGTGCCCTCCTACACTCGAGAAAAAGCCCCCACAAACTTGCTTAAAGGAGATCTTATGAAGGCCTTTTCTCCATGAAGACTCTAAATTGCCAGATGTGTCTACGTGTGAGTCAACTTAACAAACTAATCTGCTCAGTGCCCTGGCTGGTTTTAGTGCCCACTGCATTGATCAAGTCAGACTCAAAAGTTATGTTAATCCTGTCTCAGTTTCTAGAACGCTTGAATTATAACCATGTACTACCATACTCAGACAGGACACAGAATTTTAAAAGATCAACTTATATTGTATATATTTATAAAATTTTCAAAGAATAAATAAAGATATTCATAAAAATAAAGAAATGGCTCTTTAACATGTGGGCTTCTTTCAGATATAGGTTGCAAAGGGGACTCTTCAGCAGAGATCATTTTCATATCTGTAGAAGGGGCTGGACGTGAATTGCCCTACCTGGCTCATACATAGGCCTGACTGTAGCACTGAATTACTAAATTAAAGTTACTAGACCTGGAGGTGGCAACTAGATAATGGCCTTCTCATGACAGTGAAATGCATGGGCCTATGTATTTATGCACAGAGTAAATGGTCTTTTTAAGTCATGAGAATCCAATTCCATTGTCATTATGTCCATTGTGCCAAATGACTTGTAAAATAAAACAAATGAGATCTCCAGCACCTAGCAAATGAAGACAACTCCCTATTCATCATCCCCTGCAAAACTGCACTCCGATGCTCTCTAAACAAGGGAGAGAGGGGGTTAGTTGTGACCTTCCACCCATCAGAACAAAGAGTTATTCTTGATTCCACTTCACTGCTTTCTGGCTAGCACAGCACTTTTTGTATTGTCTTATTTCCCTCTGTTCATAAATCAAAGTCAGACTCTAAAGAGTGATAGGACCTACTGTACCACTGCTGATTTACAGAGCCCACCTCTTTGGTGGCCATGGAAGCTATTTTTACCTGAATAAGAGGCAAACGTTGAGCTAGATGAAATGTGTTAATTCCGTGAGCCTTCCAAAGAAATAGAAGCAAGGGGTCTTGGGCAAAGTTTGATATATGCATCAGCAATGCATCCCTTTGTAACTTTGCAATCCATGTTTACTCAATATCAGAAGAGCAGAGATGAAAAGAGAAAGATGCAGGACAATGGGAAAAGCATATACAAAATGTTGCTGAATTCAAGTGACAGGTCTGGACTTGGATCCTGCAGATGTGCTTTCAAAGATTTGAAATCATTCAGCCACTATGGGACACAAACTGCATATATTATTTTCATATGAAAAAAAAGCAAAAACTGCCAATACAGGGGTGAAGACACAGTTTAGTTGGTAGACTACTTCCCTAGCACTCACAAAAGGCTGGGTTCCCATCACAGCACCACAGAAATGTGACATAGCAGTGCTTGCCTGTAATCTAAGCACTTAGGAAGTACTAGGATCACAAGTTCAAAGTTATCCTTTGCTACATAGCATTTTCCAGGCCAGCCCGAGACATATGAGACACTGTATCAAAAGTAAAATAAAGAAGATCACTATTTAAATATATAGAGCAAATAAGCTTGGAAACTTTCTGAGGTTCTCTGCCATTACCGCTGGATGATAGAACCAACAGTCTTTGTTTGGGAGTGTGGTAACGAATCTTGGTTAGCAATTAGACATACCTTTATGGCTTGTCTACAGTTTCAGAGGTTCGTTAATGCCGGAAGTAGACAGGAATGGTGCTGAAATAGTAGCTGAGATCTTTGTATCATGATCCATAGGTAGCAGGCAGGAGAGAAAGAGGAGAGAGAGAGAGAGAGAGAGAGAGAGAGAGAGAGAGAGAGAGAGAGCCTGTTATGGGTTTTTGAAACTTCAAAGCCCACACCTAGTGACAGGATTAGGACTTCAAAAAGGAACACCTCCTAGTCCTGCTCAAGCAATCCATTAACTGGTGACTAAGCATTCGAATATATAAGCCTATGGGGTCCACTCTCATTCAAACCACGATACCTGTGAAAAAGGAAGTTTAACTGAGGAATTAGGTCTATCATATTGTTTTGTGAGCATGTAGTTAGGGCATTCTCTGATTTTCTCTGATTGTTAATTGATGTAGAAAAGGCCAGTCTGTTATGGGTAGTATCAAACCTGGACGTATGGGCCTGGTTTGTATAAAAAAAAAAAAGAAAAAGAAAACTAAGGTGAACCTAGGGGGAAGCCAGTCAGCACCCATCCTCCACGATTTGCTTTAGTTTCTATCTCCATGTTCTTGCATTGAGCTCCTGCTCTGAATTCCCACAATGGCAAACCGTTACCTGGAAGTATGAGAGCAAATGAATATGCTCTAGACTGGAGAGATACTTTGGTGGTTAAAAAGCATTTGCTGCTCTTGCAGAGAACCCAGGTTTGATTTCTGAATTCACATGACAGCTTACAACTATCTGTATCTCTGGTTTCAGGAGATCCAACGCCCTTTTCTGACTTCTGTGCCAAAACTTTCCTTGGGGAAATGCAACACAAACATCTGCTCACCCCAGATAGAAAATCCACAACAGAACAAAGTGTGGATACTACCAAAGTCCAACTTGGTGAACCAATAAGTTTTGTTGGGGTCACTTACAGGAATATGAGTGAGGGGTTACTTACCAGAACAGAAATGACAGACATCTATATCATGAAAGTCTAACCAAGAATGGGTGCCTACTCATGAAAGCTGGGTGCCTGGAACACACTCCTAAGCCTATAAGCAGCTCAAAATTAGGATAGTGTCCTTTCCAGGTATCTCAGTTGGTCTAAACCTATTGCCAAAAGCTTGGCTGCTTCTCCTTCTTTCTGGTCTCAGTGTCTTGTTTGCAGCTTTTCTCCTCTGAGGATCTTCACAGTTCAGTTTGTCTGAGAATCTTCTTGGCAGCTCTGTTCCTATGGTGTACTCCATTAGGGGAGGAACCTGGTGAATCTGGTTGGTTTCAGGGACTTCCTAAAGGTGTTTTGATTTTGTTACCTTTCTGCTTAAGGAACTTTCTTGCAGGATAGAATGTTTCAATCTCTGAGGAGACTGTTAAACATGTGGGCACAGAAACCTTTGTGGTATATATACACACATGTAGACAAATACTCACTCACACAAAATAAAAGCAAAAAATTTGAAAAGAAAAAAATAAAACCCTTTCTCCCCCAAGGTTCTTTGGATTCTGGTGTTTATCACAGTAACAGAAAGGAAATTATGACAGGGAAGGTTGACTCACTCTTCCAAAGCAGCCATAACTGATACCTTTGATGCCTGTCGCTTTGGATGGACTGATGTTTGCAATGAAGGGTAGGTAAGTCAAAGTACAGGAATTTTGGAGTTTGACAAACCTGACTATGAATCATTATGCAAATGTCCTTAATTTACCATGCACCACACTTATAAGGTTTTGGGCCTTCCGTCAGTGAGAAAGTACACCCGTAACAAAACTTCTGCTTTCATTTTAGAACACCATTCATGAACAAATGGGCTCTGGCCAGCTCAAAGGTGGTGAACATGGTTCTGGCAGGCCTTACCCTTAACCCCAGTTCCCTCTGCCTTGCTAAAAACCAGTAGATTACATTCTTGAGGTTAGCCACCAAGTCCTAGTCCCTTATTTGTCTACACCCTTCTCCTGAGGTTAACTACTGAGTTTCAATTATCAACGTATTGAAGCTCAGCAATCAAAACCCCCTTTAAGCCTTTCTTGTCTCACCTAGTTAACATGCTCAATTAGAATTAAGCACCTCTTCCTAGTGGGGCTTCCTATTTTAACTTTATAAACCACCATTTGCCTATGAGCTACATCTGTCTCCTCTTTATCAAGAGGCAGTCCTTTGTCCTTCTGGGACAAATATTCTTCCCCCCACTCCCTTTTCCCTCAGCCTCTATCTGCTGTCTTTGTCTCTTCTTCCCTGCCTTCTGTCCCTTTGGGGTAAATATATCTCCTTTGTATTGAGACTTGGTCTTGAGGTTCCCAATTTGATACTTTTCCTTTCAATAAGATTGTAATATTTTGAGTTCATGATGGAGCTGTGACTCCGTTGAAAGCAGAACAGGATCAGATCTGCTGTGTTTTGGTGGCTTTGACAAATTGCCTGAAATTGTCAATTCTTTGATTTCTTGTTATAGTAGTACTTTTTATTTGTTCATTGTAATTCTTATTTACGGAGCTACCAAGTTTATGTCAGGAAAGTATCTTACTGCTTTCTGTGTATATTGCCCATTGATAGGATCACACCAAGCATCAGCTGCAATTTATATCTCTGACAGGTCAATGGTCTTGGCTAAAAATAGCAAAATTCCCAAGCCTTGTCTTGTTCTCTGCTGTAGGGTCATCATCATGGGTTGGCTACTTCCAAATCCATTGGAATGATCAAAACTATAGTGTTTATCCATACCACTAAGCCGTAACCATTGAAAGTGTGCTGCATCTTTTTTCCAAATGTAATCTCATTAGTTTTACTATCCTCTTCGTGCAAAACAAGAACTACATGTTGAAATTTGTTTGCAGGTTTACTGTTTCACTTTGTGCCTTTGGCATAAGCAATAAACTCTAGAGTCTTGATCTCTTCATGGGCACTGACCACTGCTTCATGACCTTTAGTACCTGCCCAACAAAACCTATAAGTCTTGATTCTCTGAATTACATGGGACTAAGCTTAAGCCTTTTCAGTATAACCTGAAAAATTGAGGTCCCAGATCTTATTCACACCAGAATTTACTTCCTCACATTTTCCTGCTTTAACTTCATTATTCTATTATTGTGTGATATTCATTCTTCTTTGTCAATATAACCCGACTTATTATAACCACCTATGGGATGCCTCAGGTTTTGTTGAAGAAGATTTTCCCAGAATGTTTTAACTGAGGAGCGACTATATATCCAGAATTCACGTAGCAACATTCAGAGTTTGGGGGCCTTAACCAAATAGGATAAAGAAAGCAGAACTGGAACTCACCTTTTTCTGTGCGGCAACAGTGTATGCAATGAGACCAGCTACCTCATATGCTTGTCGCCACAGTGTTTGCCCTTCAGCATGCTATCTTTACCATGATGGACAGCACCTCCCCTTAAACAGGGAACCAGCCTGAATCAGTCCTTCTTTAAGGTGACTTGTCAAATACTTTGACACAACAACAAGAGAATTTGATATTCCATAATTGAATTAAAATGAAAATGATTTACCTTTACAATTATTATACTATATATGCTCTACATATGTGCGTACATGTATAAATGCATTTAAATATAGTCATTCTACTTATTTGGAGAACCCCTATTCCCATCTTCTGTTCCACACTTCCAAAAACCTAAGGATTTACTGAAGTCTTACTTCCATGCTGTGTTAATGCTCAGTCTCACAGCATATGGTGTCCTACAAAATACCCTGAGACTCATGAATACATCATATTCCTTTCAATCAACAAGTCATCTTGGTTGCAAATGCAGTACAGATGTGATATTATATGTGGAAGCCAGTAGAAATGTCAAACCCAAACCACCTTGAAAATAAATGCTTTCTCCTTCATTTTTAAACCACACACAGCTTAATACATGGAGGCACTTTCCCACGAAAAGTACTTAACACACACACAGAGAGAGGGAAAAGTGAGAGACTTTGCCTCTTCAACTCTGCTCTCTTTCTTTGACTTACTGATTAGATGGTATTCAAAAGACACATTCTGCTTTAAAAGTGTTATCATCAAATGAAACATGAAAGTAGAAGAAAATGGAGTCTTTGGCTCTTGTGAAGGTCAAAGTGTTCCTTGAAACAGTACACCTAAGTGTTTTCAAAACTACAGATCTCAGGGTCAGGGTGAACTTTTTCTTAGTACCAAATATTTCACTTAAAATGTGAAGACAGCCTGATGACCCAGCGTTTTCATTGAGTTTATTTATTTTCATTGAGTAAGATGTAAAGAATAGTGTCCTGAGTTTTTCATTGGGTGCAGGGAGGCAGCCAGTGCGGTACACAGTCCTGTAATATACACATCCATTTTGCAAATCAACTGACATTTAAAAATCTGTTGAGCCATATTGATGCTTAGCCCCCATCCCCGCAACCCTGTATGTATGTGTGCTAAAGTATATGGGTGAGTGATCAGTGACAGACCACAACCCCAGCCTGTGGAACCTCCCCTAACCCATAGGAACACATGTCTTGAATGTCTGAAATAAGGATTTAGGGGTGTTAATAATCGAAGTATGAGAAATACAGAAAATTCCAGGTGGTCTTTTTTTAGTGTTTTGAATAACAAATGGTCTGAAATGTATTCCTATGATAGCAGACTACAGTGGGAGAAGAAAAACCACACATCCAGCCAAAGCCGGAGCCGAAGAGTGGCTGAGTGAGGCTGTCTGCAGCTGACAACAGAAAGGCAGACCTAACTTTCCAGGAGTGAGAACTCCCATATGTCCAGTTAGTCCTGACACAATTCTGGTGAGCTCTGGACTTTTGTGTTGGTGCCAATTAAAAAGAAATCATAGCAAATGAAGATGCAGCCCCCATTAGAAACTGCACGCAAAGATAGGTGTCATGCAGACCTTCTCTGGGGGCTCCCCTTGTGTAGCAATTTCCTGCACCTGCAGAGCATACATTTTAATTTCATCTGGCATTCTTTCCTGCTGCCTTCAGATCCTCTGCACCTAGGGCCTCAGGTACGGATTTTCCGGCATCATAGGTGGTATGACAAAGGACAGTGGCTTACCCTATCTACTTGACGAACCTTGATCCAAGTGCCACAAATTATCCGGAGATCACAGCAGCACATAGAACATGTGGCTCATGGTTGGAATGTGACATGACAGGAAAACATGATCAGAGAACGGTGCTCTGACTCTTGAGAGTTCTGCCTTTATCATCATTTTGCTGCAGAAGGCACCACTGATGGGCTGACTTCTGAACTCAGTGAGTGTTTGAATGCATTGCTTTCCTCATTACTGTGAGAAAGTTCCTGACACAAGCCACCTAAGGAAGGGGTGTGTTGATTCAGGATTTGAGAGGATATTGTAGTCCCTCGTGGTGGAGGAGGCCCAGTGACTGGTCACAGTGTATATGATGTTAGGGAACAGAGGGATATGAATACTGTCACTCAACAGGCCTCCTACTTTTTTTTTTTTTAAAAAAAATCATTAATCTAAAACTCCATCCTGTGGAATGGTGTTTTCTATATTTAGTGTGACTCTTTCCTCCTCAAAGAAATATCTCCAGAGTTTGTTTTCCTAGGTTATTCCAGATTGTTAAATTGATAATGAAGATTAACCGTCATAATCACCTTATTGGAGGCTTCCAAATGGAGATGTGGGACAGCAAGACAAGATGCCTCAGTGGGTAAAGTTGTTTCTTGACAAAACAGATACCCTGAGGTCCATTCCTTGAACCCATATGGAAAAAATAAATTTAAACCAATTTCCATATTCCCCCTGAAACTCAAATCTACATAGTGACACACACACACACACACACACACACACACACACACACACACACAACAATAAATGTAAAAATAAAAAATATAGAGTAGAGAAATGATGGTGTTAGATCAGATTGATTTTCAGTGTGTGTATGTGTGTGTGTGTGTGTGTGTGTGTGTCTGTGTTTATATGTTCATGTGTATGAAACTGTCATTTAAGTTTGGATTTTGGAAGGCACCTGATGTGCCATCATGTTTTATATCAAGCAGGGAAACTTTCCTACAAATTACAGCATAATTAAACATCTATATTTTAATAAGTGTGATATAACTGTAGCCTACAGACTTACTGTTGAATGGTGAGCTCCAAGATTTGCTGGATCTCTGCTTCTGATGTGGGAATTGCTATTTATGAGAGTGCTCAATCTTTTTTATGACAGTTACATAATCAAGTGTTTCTTTAACTAAAAAACTATTAAAGTCTCATAAGTTCATAAAAATAAGATAGATCACACAGTAATTAAATTTTGAGTCAGTGCTTTATCTGTGGGAGCTCTCTAAGTAATTTTGGGAGGAATTAACATAGGGTCATGTTGTAATAGTCAGACTGCACTATCGTTATGTATTAGACACACATACATGTTAAAATGAGGAAAATGTAAGAATTGAGAACCTCACACTTGTGCTGTAAGTGGAAAAAAAATACAAATTAGCCCTTATAATCAGGGTGACATCTATCAAATGAAGTTTCATGCACAACAGAATTTTCTAACTACCTGAACAGAATACATTCCCACAATCTAGTATTTCCTCATGATATCTATGTTACTTAAAAGCAAAACTCAGTTGGAAACCATACTAAAGCAAAGAAGACCTGATCTCAATATGCTGTTTAACATTTTCTTTTTTATTGAAAATAGATATTCCTTTTACATAGAATGTATTCAGATTATGGTTTTCACTCATTCAACTCCTCCCATTTCCTTCTTATCCTTTCTTACATCTGGATTCATCTGTTTCTCCTTAGAAAACAAACAGACAAATAAGAAATAATGAAACAAAGTAAGATTAAAAACAAAACAAAATAACAACAATTTAGAAACAATCTAAATGCCCCTCTACTGAAGAATGGATAAGGAAAATGTGGTACATTTACAAAATGGAGTACTACACAGCAGAAAAAAAACAACATCTTGAATTTTGCAGGCAAATGGATGGAGTTAGAGACCATTATTTTGAGTGAGGTAGCTCAGAAACAGAAAGTCAAGTATCACATGTACTCTCTCATAAGTGGTTTTTAAACATAAAGCAAAGAAAAGCAACCCACAAATCACAATCCCAGAGAACCTAGACAACAACGAGGACCCTCAGAGAGACATACATAGATCTAATCTACATGGGAAGTAGAAAAAGACAAGATCTCCTGAGTAAATTGGGAGCATGGGGACCTTGGAAGAGGGTTGAAAGGGAGGGGAGAAGCAGGGAAGGGAGTAGAGAAAAGTGTAGAGCTCAACAGAAATTTAAAAAAAAAAAGAAAGAGTTCTTTCCCCAGTGAGACTCCCTTGGAGAAACTAATTTTCATCTAGAAATGCTTATCAATTGGACATAGCTTCTGGGTTGGCAATGGGGGCAGGTGTCCTCTTCTCCCTCTGAGCACTGGGATTCTTGTCTGAGCCAGCCACAGGCAGTCCCAGTACATGTTGCCACAGACTCTGTAAGTTCATATATGCATCTGTTGTGCTCTGTTTTGAAGGCCATATTTGTTTAGTGTTCTTCATTCCCTTTGGCTCTTAAACCCTCTTTGCCCTCTCTTCCACAGGGTTCCCTGAAGCCTGAGTAGAGAGGTTTAATGAACATACCCATTTATGTCTGAGTGTTCCAAGATCTCTCATTCTCTTCACCGTGGCACTCTGTGGATCTCTGTATTTTTACCTATCTACTGCAAGAGGACGCTTTTATAATGATAGTTGAGCAAATCACTGATCTATGAGTATAACAGAATGTTGTTAAGATTCATTTTATTGCTATATTACTTAGCAGAACAGTACCGTAGCTCCCGGACCAACCTACTCTCAGGTTCTTGGCCACACAAGCAGCTTCAGGTATGGGTTCTGTCTCATGGAGTGGGATTTGAATCAAATAAGATTTGGTTACTTACTCCCACAAGCTTTGTGCCATTGTTGCTTCAACTTGCATGTAGGTCACCATTATAGATCAAAGGTTTTTTATCTGGATCAATGCTTATCTTTCTCCTTTGGTAGCACAGGCAGAGTATCTACCAATACCCTGAACAGTAGTCTGTAGGGGTGGAGGATCCTGGTAGAAGAGAGCTGAACTTCTTAAGAAGTTGTGTAGGTTTTGTTTTCAGCAATAAGGCATTATCATCAGTTTGTGGGGAGCAATCAATAGCCTTGATAATAGCCTAGGTCGTTTTGGGGTTTCCATAGGACTCTTTTTAGCCAACATTTGATTATATCTAATCCGTTCCTGACCTGGGAAATTCATTTGCTGATGAGCGATGCCCAAATGGTTCTCTGCTTCACCCATTAATAACCATTATTTGATAATTTCTCTTAGATTGCCTTAATATTGGTGGATATTTTAAGAAGCTTCTACTTCATTGGGTTTCTATATGACTCCTCAAAAGGCTGTTAGTTTTATCCGTCCTTCCCTGTGCTCCCTCTACATCTCCTTTTCCCATTCTCCTCCCCATTTTAATTTACCATTCCAGTCCTGCACCCCTCACCTATCACCAATATATCCATAGCTATCTCTTCTATTTCCCTTTCCTAGGGAGATGCATGCCTTCTCCGTAGTCCATTACTCTATACCTAATTTCTGCTGTTATTAAGATGGTATTTTGCTTATTAGTAACTTAAGAGCTAATGTCCACATACAAGTGAATACATACCATATTTGTCATTCCAGGTTTGGATTACTTCAATTAGGATGACTTTTTTTTCAAGTTCTATCAATTGACCTGAGAAATTCATGGTTTTATTTTTTAACACCCAAGTAATATTCCATTTTTCAAATCCACCAAGTTTTCTGTATCCATTCATCAGTTGATGGACATCTTGGTTGTTTCAAGTTTCCGGCTATTATGAATAGAGCAGCAGTGTGTGTGTCTAAACAAGTATCTGTATAGTAGGATAGTATGTTCTTTGGGTGTATGCCCAGGAGTGATCTAGCTGGATCTTGAGGTAGATCAATTCCCATCTTCTTGATGAACTATTTCCACAGTGACTTCTATAAGTTTTCACTCTCACCAGCCATGGATGAGTGTTCCTCTTACTCCACATCTTCACTAGCATGAGTTATCATTTGTTTTATTAATCTTAGACATTCTGGCAAGTGTAAGATGAAATTCCAAAGGAATTCTGAATTGCATTTTGCCAATGCCCAGGAGTATTGAATATTCTGTAAAGTAGCTTCCAGCCATTTATTTTCTTAAGAATTCTCTATTCACATCTATATCCCATTTTGAAACTTGGGTTGTTTCCTTGATGTTCTGGTTTCTGGCTTCTTTATATTCTTTTGTTATTAGTCCTCTATGGGATGTGTAGTTGGTAACAATCTTTATTCATTCTTCAGCCTGCCACTAGGTCAAAATTATGTGCCTTTGTCATACAAATCCTTTTGAATTTCATGAGCATTCATTTGTTAGTATGCTTAGCACCTGTGCTATCAGTGTGTTGTTCTGTTTATTATGTCATTTCCTGTGGCAATGAGTTCAAAGATATTCCCTGCTTTTTCTTCTATCAAATTCAGTGTGTCTGACCTATATGTTGAGATCTTTGATCCATTTGGAGTTGAGTTTCATGTTGAGTGATGAGAATGAATCTATTTACATTCTTCCACATATAGCCATGGTGCTTAATCAGCACCAATTGTCTTTTTTCCAGTGTGTGTTTTGGGCTTTTTTTTTTTTTGCCAAAAATCAGGTGTCATAGGTATGTGGATTTATGTCTGAGACTTCAATTGATACCATTGATCAATGTGTCTGTTTTAGAAAATATCATGCTGATAATAATAATTATTATTATTATTTACTAATATTTTAGCTCAGTGGTACAATTTAAGAGAGGGATGGTGATATTTTATCATTTATAAGTGATTTAACTATCCTAGATTTTTGTGTTTGCCTATGAATCAGAAAATTGGCATTTCAATTTCTGTGAAAAATTGTATTAGAATTTTGATGAGATAGCATTGAATCTGTAGAATTCTTTTTGCAGAACGGCCATTTTGCAATATTATCCATAAACATGGATTTTTTTTCATCTTCTGATATCTTCATCAATTTGTTTCTTCAATATCTTAAAGCTTTTATCAAACAAGTATTTCACTTGTGAGGTTGGAGTTACCCTAATATTTATATTTTGAGGCTATTGTAAAAGGTGTTATTTTCTTCATTTTTTCTCACACTCTAGTTGTCAGTTGTATATGGCAAGGCTTCTGACTTATATGTGTTATGTTTGTATGCTGCTACTGTGCTGATAGCATTCATCAGCCTTAGTAGTTCCCAGTGAAATTTTTTGTGTCTCTTATGTATAATGTCACATGGTCTGCAAATAAGGATATTTTTACTTCTTCCCTTCTTATTTGTTTCCACATGAAATCCTTCAATTGTCTTATTGATCTGGGTAGGACTTCAGACACTATATTAAATAGGGATGTGAAAAGTAAATAAATTTTCTTTTTCCTGTTTTTGGTAAAAAAAAAATGCTTGCAGTTTCTAGGCATTGTTTTTGGCTTGCTGTAATTACCTTCATTGTGTTGAATTATCCCTGTTATGTCCCCTTTATCATGTTGTAGATTATGTAAAAGGGTTTTTTTTGCAACCAATGACATGATTATGTGGTTTTTGTCTTTCTGACTATTCATACAATGGGCTATACTTATCAATTCACATATGTTGAACAATCTATACATATCTGGGATGAAGCCTCCTTGATCATGGTTGACAATCTCTTTGCAAATATTTTATGGAGAATATTTGTATCTATGTTTATAAGGGAAATTGTTCTGTAATTCTCTCTGTTGGGATTTTATATAGTTTAGGTATCAGGGTAACTGTGGCCTCCTAAAAAGTATTGGTCAATGTTCCTTTTACTCCTATTTTCTAGGATAATTTGAGCAGTATTTGTGGTAATTCTTTGAATTTCTGGTAGAATTCTGCATTAAAACTGTCTGGCCCTGGGCTGCTGCTGCTGCTGCTGCTGCTTCTCCTTCTCCTTCTCCTCCTCCTCCTCCTCCTCCTCCTCCTCTTCCTCCTCCTCCTCTTTCTCCTCCTCCTCTTTCTCCTCCTCCTCTTTCTCCTCCTCCTTCTTATTCTTCTGGTGTTGGTAGAGGAGATTTTTAATACTGCTTCTATTTTCTGGTTTATTAGGAGTTATAGAGTTATTTTAATTGCTTATCTGTTCTTGATTTAACTTTGGTAGGTTGTGTCTAGAAATATATGATACAAGAAGGTCATCTGGAAAAATCATAGTCCTTACTTTTTAAGGAACAAAACTTATCAACCAAAGACTGACTGTAAAGCAGAGTATATAAGAGAGTTAATTTTTTTCATTAATTCAGTTAACTATTGAGTGGGCAGTCCTGTGTAAAGTATATTTGGAGATGTAGGAAATAAATGAAGATTCTAAAGTCCAGGAGTGTTTCAGATTACATTACTCTATACTCTGGCCTGAAAACAGGATTCTCCAATTTTCCTTTCTATTTTCGTTCTGTCTCTAAGTACAGATGTATTCATCTCTTCTCTGTTCTTCATATATGTCAAGGTTAGGGACCAAGAAACATCACTTTATTTTCCTGAGGCCACCTCTCACATGCTCAAATAGACCTTCAGCCCCTGAACAGGCCTTTCATATGTGATTACTTTGGCCTTTGACATGCAATGGCTTCCCATGTAGATGACGTAAGTAGGTGTTGCTGATCATCAGGTACAAATGCCATAAGGTCACAGATTCTAATTATGTGTAAAGGGTTTCTGGGTTGTATTTTCAATTTCACTAAATTGTTCTTGCAAATTCTCATCTTATTTATTTGTCTTTGTTCCTTTTATGCAGAGTTAAGTTTAAATATATGCCCTCCTCATTCAGAATTGTGAATATTCAACTCTGATAATCATTGGAGCATATTCATTCAAAATTATTCAGCTCTCCCCATAGACTTTAAATCAAAACAAACAGCTTAGAACCTTCACAACATGGCTACCTTAGTTACATCTTGGTAACCATTGATCATATATCCAATGTCTTTAAAATAGTGTGTGGCAGGGTGTGGGAGTTCTTCAGATATAACCTATTCTTTAAAATAATTAAGTATATTTATCTATGCAGGTGTATGTGTCCATGTGAGTCCAAGAGCCCTCAAGAGCCAGAAGAGGATATTAGGTTCCCTGGGGGCCCGCATTATAGGTAGTTGTGAGCTTCACAACATAGGTACTTGGATCCTATCTTGGGTTCTCTGTAAGAACAATTCATGTTCTTATCTGCTGAACCATCTCTCTATCCTCCTCTCAACCATGGTCTATCATTAGCCTGGAACCAATCATGTTAGACTAGATGGTAGACCAGCTCCAGAGGTCTGCCAGCTTCTACTTTCTCAATACTGCAGTGGCAAGAACATGAATCACATCAGACTTTACATTTTAATGTGGCTGATGGGAAGACAACATATTTATCATCTGAGCTATCATTCAATTCTTAGTCTTTGAAGTTTTTTAATTGTCAGACTATGTTGTGTGATTATGTTATCAGAATCCCAGAAAACACCTATTTCTTTAGCTCAGAGAAAGTTAATTTTTCCTAATTCCAATTATACTTGCTATGAAAACCTCTTTGCCATCATCTCTTTGCCTACATATCCAGCAGAACCTCTTTCTTGACTTTAAGACTTAAAACAACAATATGAAAAGCTGTCTTTAATGACCTCCTGCTTTCAGGATTATTTTCCCACTTGGGAAAGATCATGCTATTTAACCAACTGTAAGTAGAAAAAAATACATCATGGGAAAAGATACAATTTAAACTTAAAACAAATTTTTCTTGCTAACTGTGAGTAACTAAAAATACAGGTTATCTGGATATGTGTCTCAAAGACACAGGAAACTTATTTAATGATCAATGTATGCCAAAATGTAGGAGCCTGCTAAAATAGTAAGTTATTTCAAGGGAAGGAATACTCCAACAGAAGTCTGAAGTTGCTGCAATGCCTAAAACCATCGAGGTCCTTGATTCTAGGTGGAGGTGAGGAGAAATAAATGGGTTTCATGGTGTTTGCAAAAAGACATAACATTTAAATATATTTTACTATAGGATGTTGCTGAAATTGTTTGTTACTGTTGTTTATCTCTTACTGTGTATAATTCATAAATTATAACATCATAAATATGCATATATTGGAAGAAACACTATGCTTAGTGTCTATTAGTGATCATGGTTTTAGCAGTCCACCAGGAATCTTGAAACATGTTACTCATATACAGGAAAATTCACTATTTGAATTTGTCAACTCTGTTTTATAAGAAAAGCCTTATTTATTGATTGATCTTTTTTGTCTGTTTCTTGCGAACCAGGTAGTAGAAAGTTTCTGACTCTTTTGTTTGTACCTTAAAAGTATAGGGGTTACAGCACTAAGCAGTTTTTTTGTTAGATGATATCTCTCAAAAGTAGATTAATGTAAGTGTTCTGAATATATTTAAGGAAGTCTAGTACAAGTTCTAACTTTAACCAGCTTAGAAGTAATTAGTGCCTTTTTGACTTACCATGTTTTCAATTTATAGTGAGTATATCAGACTATTACTTGATCATAAGTAAAAACATGTATTTCCATTGTTACAAAATATACTAGTTTTTATTTGATCTTTTCATTTTTGAGGCATGGTGTAATAATTTTGCCAAAATTAACTGATAACTACTGATTTTCTGTCCTCAACTTCCTGAGTGCTGGAACAACAGGCATGAGACATTATTCTCAACTATTTTCTGTTTTGTTTTATTTTGCTTTGATTTTATAATGCTGGAAAGGAAATCCAAGTCCTTATGAATTAGTATTAGAAATTTTGAAAAATTCTATTAAGATAACAGGAGTTTGGCACATGCAAATTTAATATTAGGTATTATGATCCATGAAATATAACAGGACACAAAATGTATTGGAGTTGTGTATGTGTGTGTGTACACATACATATTTAAAACATAATACAGAAAATTGGGTTACAGAGTGTAGAGTATGTCATAATCATTACCAATAAGATGTCAACTACTTTCAGAGCTAAACAAGTAGCAAACATAATAGAAATTGCTTATGAAGACTGAAAGCAAGGGTAGATTTCCCCGGTCTATGTAAATCACAGAGCATTTAAGAAGGTGTTTCTAGTTGAGTGTGGTAGTACATGCTTGTACTCTCTACAGTTGGGTAGTAGAGCAGGAAGGCTTAAGAGTTCATGGCTAGTCTTGGCTACATAGTGAGTTAGAGTCTGTTGTGCTTTGAATGTATCCTCAAGGCTCATGTGTTTGAACATACTAATTATATATCACATACTTGTTCCACTTCTAATTTCTATTAAAAGTACTAATAAGCTTGATATTATCCCTGAATATGTCAGTAGATTTGAGAATAACATTTGACTTGAACAGGTAAATCCCAACATCATCACAGAAGGAAGCACAGTAATTGTAAAAATACATGCCCTTCCCCCTACCTCTACCCTACTTTACATATACTGATTGAGAAAAGACATTTTAAATACCTCAGTGTTCAAATTTCTCATGCTAGAGAAAAAAACATGATCATCATCATCATCATCATCATCAACAGCAACAACAAAAACCCCCACAAAAACCAGAAACAACAACAAAACATTAGTTCACAGCGGGGTCATGGGAAGGTGATTGATGCAGATTTCCAATTGGAAAATATTTTTTTGTTACTGTCTCAAAGCTTGGAATGAATGGTCTAGAGAAATGGTTCAATGGTTAGGATTACTTGTTGCTCTTGTATAGGACCTGAGTTCATTTCCAATCACCCACATTGGGTTTCTCACAGAACTGCCTGTAACTCCAGCTCCAAATGATCTGGTGCCATCTTCTGGCCTCCACAGACACCTGAACTCGCATGCACATGCTCACGCACTGATATACGGAAATGATTTAAAATAAAATAAATTCTTAAAAATACTTGAATTGAGTAATGCAGCTTCTATTATTTGTGTATTTACAGTTTTAAAAATGCTGCTATGAACTTACTTGAACAAATATTTTTGTAGTATGATTGAGCATCCTTGGGGTATATGTCCAAGAGTGGTATTGCTGAGTCTTGAGTTAGGTTGATTCCCAAGTTTCTGAGAAACAGCCATACTGATTTTCAAAGTGGTTGGAGAAGTTTGTACTCTCACCAGGAATGGAGGAGTGTTCAGGTGACACTGCCTTCTCTCCAGCATAAGCTACCATTGGCATTTATGAACTTAGCCAATCTGACAGGTATAAGATGGTATCTCAGAGTTGTTTTCATTAACATTTCCCTGCTGGTGAAGGATGTTGAGCAGTTCTTTAAGTGCTTTTTTGTTTGTTTGTTTGTTTTTGTTTTGTTTGGGTCATTTGAGATTCTTCTGTTGAGAATTTGAGAATTCTCTGTTTAGATCTGTATCCCATTTCTTAATTGGATTATTTGGTATTTTGATATCTAGTTTCTTAGTTCTTTATCTATTTTGGAGATCAGTTCTCTGTCTGATGTGGGGTAAGTGAAGTTTTTTTCCCATTCAGTAGACTGTCGTTTTGTCTTATTGGTTGTGTTCTCCATTTCAGAAGGTTCCATTTATTTATTGTTGCTCTCAATGTTTGTGCTTCTGGTGTTATATTTAGGAAATTTTCTACTGTTCCTATGCATTCAAGGATACTTCCCACTTTCTCTTCTATGAGGTTCAGTGTGACTAGATTTATGTTGAGGTCTTTGATACATTTGGACTTGAGTTTTGTACATGTAGGCAGAAACTGCTTGTTTGTTTCCCACAGCTCAGACTCAAATAATCATACAAAAACTATATTAATTACAATTGGCCAATAGTTTAGGCATCTTTCGAGCTAGTTCTTACATCTTAAATTAACCCATTTCTATTATTCTGTGTATCATCATGAAGCTGTGGTTTACTGTGTAATGTTCTGGTGACTGTTTCCTTCGGTAGCAACATGGCAACTCTCACTCTACCTACTCTCTTCTCTATATCTCTTAGAGCCCGCCTATATTCTTCCCTGTCATTGGCCAAAGCAGCTTCTTTATTAATCAATGATATTAAAACATAGTCACAGCATAAAAAAGGGGAATCTCATATCAGGGACAGATATGTATCTATTTGCATTCCTCTCCATGTTAACATCTAGCTATACCAACACTGTTTGTTGAAGATATTTTCTTTTCCTCTTGTATAATCTTAGCTTCTTTCACAAAAATCAGATAGTCATAGGTGTGTTCATTAATATCAGGGTCTTCAATTTTAATACATTGGTCTCCTGTCTGTTTTGGTTTCCAATACCAAGCTATGTTTTGGCTATACTGTTTTTTTTTTCTTTTTTCCATATGAAGGTGATTATGGTTCTTTCAAAGTCTTTAAAGAATTGTGTTGAAATTTTGATGGGGATTGCAATGAATTTTTACATTGCTTTTGGTGAGATTGACATTTTTATTATGTTGATCCTACCTATCCAAGGGCATGGGAGATCTTTCCATTTTCTCTTATCTTCTTCAATTTCTTTCTTCAAAGATTGAAAGTTCTTGTTGAATAGGTCTTTCACTTCTTTCTTTAGTGTTACCACAATATATTTTATTTTATTTGTGGCATTGAAAATGATGATGCTTCTCTCATTTCTTTCTTATTCCCTTTATCATTTGTATGTAAGGGAACTACTGATTTTTCTGAGTTGATCTTATATTCTATCACATTATTAAAGGTGCTTTCCACTTGTAGGAGTTCCCTCATAGAATTTTTGGCTTCACTTGTGTATCCTATCATATCATCTGCAAATAGCAAAATTTGACTTCTTTCTTTCCAATTTGTATCCCTTTGATCTCCTTTTTTTCTTATTGCTCTAGCTAGAGCTTTGAGCACTAATCTTTTGGGAATAGATCTTTATTAGTATTTAAGTGGTAAAAGTAGAATAACACTGGCCTGTAGTTGTGGATGACCAAGAAAGTGGTCTTTTATGAAAAAATACAATTTTAATGAATGACAAGGTCATAAGAAAAAAGATAATGACTATCAGACTCATTATTATACTCTGCATAAGTAAACCTCAATAGTACCTTTAGTAACTCAGCTATTTTGACAGCGTAGGCAATGCTAGACCATTCATGCTTAGAATATTACAAAATGCCATTATGGGGTTAGGGAGAAACCTGGTGCCAGGGAAACTGCCATGAATCCACAGGATGACCCCGGTTAAGACACCTTGCAATAGTGGGGAAGGTACCTGGACTGGCCTTTCCCTGTAATCAGACTGGTGACAACTCTAATTATCCTCATTGAACCTTTAACCAGTAATAGATAGCAGCAGGTACAGAAATCTATGGTCAAGCACTGGGGTTAGCTCCGGGCACCCAATCAAAAAGAGGGAGAATGAATTATATAAGCAAGAGGTCTAAATATCATGACAGGAAACCCACTGAGACAGTTGACCTGAGTTTGTGGGAACTCAGGGACCCTAGACCAACAGCTAGGGAGTTGGCATGGGACTGAGATAGACCCTCCACATGGGGAGACAGTTGTGTAGCTTGGGCTGTGTGACCCTTAGCAATGGGACCAGGATCGATTCCTGGCACATGAGCTGGCTTTTTGGATTTCCTTTTGTGGACACTTCTCTTGGCCTTGATGCAGGGGAGAGGAGCTTGGCCCTGACTCATCTTGATATGTCATGCTTTGTTGACTCCCCATGGAAGGCCTTACTCTTTCTTAGCAGTAGATTGGGGTCCAGGTAGAAAGAGAGAAGAGAGAGGAGAAACTGTGGTTGATATGGAAAATAAATTTAAAAATTTAATAAAAAAGAAGATTACAAGATGAAATTTAATCAAACTCTTTTTGATAAAGAATACAGATGTGAGATTAACATTTACAGACAACATTCTCTTTCAATGGGTATACACAACGTCTTGTATATTCAGAAATAATATATGTTTGTTTTAAGCATAAAACATAGACATTGGGGAAGAACCAATCTCTCTTTTAGTGATTGTGAACATTCCCTTCCCCATTTAACCTTGGGTAATTGTCGGTATAGAGTATGTGCCATCAAACATTTGTCAAGTACACAAATTTACAAATAACCACTAATCCACCCACATAGACATCAGTTTGGGTTAAACAAATGTTTGCATGAGACATAAAGCAAAATCAAAGTGATCTTTTACCTTCAGCAATTTGACGAAAGGAAATTGAAACAAGGAAAATTCAATCGATACAAATCAAGCCTCTGTGTTGAACAAGCAACAAAAGAATGTAGTTGAAAGACAGCATAGCTCTAGAGTAAACATGGGGAAATTACTGAGTACTTACCCTGGATCTTCAGACAGCTCTATAAATAATCCCAAGTTCTCTACAGTTAACAACATTGTACCAGTTTTGCTAATCCCTAGTCCCCATACCTTGAAGAAATGACGCTCTCTGCAGCTTCCCAGCCTCCAATTTCTTCACATCTTGTACAGGACCAAGAGCTCCTGCATTCCTTGGAAAGACCTTACCTCTATTGTACATGTTAAGACAGCATCATGAAAAGTGATCAGTATCCTTTAAAGTCAGTGAATAGAAACCAAATGAGTTTCCGTCTCAATCCAGTCGGAATGATTACAAACAAGATAAGTATGCCAAATACTGGTGAGGATGCAGGAGGAAAGGAACCTTTGTTTGTTGCTGGTGAGAATGCATATTAATATAGACACAACAGAAATCAGTGGTTGATGAAGAAAATTAAAAATAGAACTACTATATGATTGAGGTATGCCCTTTCTGGAACAACCAGAGTCATCTTGCTTGCTATAGAGACAATTCTATACCTGTATATTTTGTATCACTGGCCACAATGATCAGACCAAGCAACTGGCTTAGATCCATCAGCACAGGAATGGATAAAGAAAAGGAGGAATAGTTTCAAATGAGCTTTTAATTATCCATAAAGAAGAATGAAATGTGGGTATCTGCATGAAAATGAATAGATAAGGTGATTATGTTAAATGAGATGAACCAGACTCAGAAGGACAAATACTGCATGTGGGACTGGAAGCCAGAGGAGAAGCTATGGCTGTAGAATGGAATGGGAAGGCAGAGATGGAGGGTAATAATAAAATATAATCAAAGGGTAGGTGAGTGAACTGGAGAGATGACTCAGTAGATAAGAAGACTGATAATTCTTCCAGAGGATTTAGGTTCAGTTTCCACAATTCACAGGGTGATTCACAGCCCTTTGTAACTCCAGGTCCAGCAAATCTCATGATCTCCTCTGGTCTCTGCAGGTACCAGATATTCTATCTACTACACATGAGCTTCACAGACATACAAGCAGACAATGCACTCAAACATAAATAGTGAAATAAAATAAAGAAGACAATTAAAAGTGATATACGTGTGTTTGTGGTGTGTGTGTGTGTGTGTGTGTGTGTGTGTGTGTAAATGCTGCCATTAAATATTATTTTGTGCAATTAAAATCAACTGATAAAAATAGTAGCATTGAACAGCACTGAAGTTTAAATAGTGCAAATATTGGTAGCAGAATGAGACCAACAACAACAAAAAGGTAGTATCCTTTTTCTTGATAAAGAAGGGATCTTTGAAATCATCTGCTGAGATTCTAACAGTCCGACATTAGCTTAGACGGAAAAATACTGAGAGGACTTCAGAAATAAAATGACAGATTGGTATTACTAATTATTTTATTTTTAAATTAATAGACAAATGGGATAGAAGGCAAGGCAGCTGGTTAGGAATGGGAAAAGACAAGATGTGGAACTTGTGTGATAAAGCCATACTATCACACTACGCCTATTGAAAGGCACCACAGAGCTAGAGAATACACATGGTATTGATATCTGAGCCTCACAGATGGCCCTCAGAGTGTTTTTTCACAGCTAGCAAATAGACACAAATAATCAGATACATTGAGCGAGCTGACTAATTTGCTAATGGAATATTTGCTCAAAGGCTGTACCTACACAGTAAAACCCTGCAATTAACCTTTGAAAACAAAAGGGATGGCTGCCTAGAAGGGTTTCCGAGCTTAATTATTGATAGAAGCTGAAGGGTAAATCCAAAGCTGACCTTACACACTCTTTACCTTTATCCCTCCTTTCTGATTTAGGCAGCGAGGTAGTTCCATCACCAACCTGCTCACATGAGGACAGGGAAGGAGAGACCTGTCGGTGTTCCCTCAATTGATCAGGACAAGTGGTTCTCAGATGCTGCCTCTCATTGTTCCTTACAGATGGGGAATCGATCATCCCATGCATAAAGTGACTTTCTTAATTCAAATTACACATTTATTTTGCAGTCATTTAAAATGATGGTAATCTGTGTTGGGAAAAATAAAACCCACAGTGAAACAATTCCAAGCAAGCGAACAACACAACTCCCCAGAGATGGCAATGGTATAGTAAGATTGAAATGACAGCAACTGAACCATGCCAGGCTCTAAGTTCTTATGGGATATGTTACACATTGCTGTTTGTTTGTGGTTGCCAATGAACAAAGAGATTAAGATATTATATTGATCATGAATTATGCATCTTCTACATAGCTGATGTTCAGTGACTCTGTGGGACTGAATGAAGGTTAGACCCTATGCCAGAGAGTAGATAGATGTACGCTGCCCTTTCTTTAAATACACTATGTTTAGATATACTGTGATTTAGTAATTAGCTCAAAACTATTCAGTGATATAAAACCAAGATCTTTAAATGGGTTGGTCTGTCATTTTATAAACCCCAGAAAGGTTTTTCTCAAATATTTCATGAACCTTTAAATCTGAATTGGATAATTATTGGAGATTGTGCTCTTCTCTGAATTTACAAGAAATCAGAAGAGGGAAGCTGTCTTCCTGGGTAAATGTTAGAGCACACTATCAACAATCAGAGGGATACAATGAGCCCTGCAAAAGATGATTCCCTCCAAAATTTCTTTCTTTTTTTTTTTTTTTTCATGTGTTTTTTTTTATTGTTGTTTGTTTGGTTTTGTTGTTCATTTCTTGTTTTTTTTTTTTTTAGTAAATTTTATTAAATTATAAAAGTTTCCATTTCCGCCCCCCCTCCCAACACCCTCCCACTCCCCCCACTCCCCCCCCTCCTTCCCCTCCGTCCCCCAGGGCAGTCAGGGTTTCCTGCCCTGTGGGAAGCTCCAGCTCCCTCCCCCTCCCTCCAGGTCCAGGAAGGCGAGCGTCCAAACAGACTGGATCCCCAAAATCCAGCATATGCAGAGGAAACAGGTCCCAGTGTCATAGTCAATGGCTTTTCAGAAAGACCCCGGGCCAGCCACAGTCAGAGAATCCGGCCAAATTCCGAGAATCTGGCTAGATCACGTCCTCGTTCAGTCCCAGTCCGACTGGCCCTGGTAAATTCTCATCAGATCCGTTCCCTTGTATCAGTGGGTGATAGCATCCCTCGCAGTACTGATTTCGTCTTTCATGTTCCTCCTCCTTCCGCTCCCCCTCCGAACCTCGGGGGGCTCAATCCGTTGCTCCAATGTGGGCCTCCGACTGCATAGCCGTCCTTCGCCAGACGAAGGATCTATGGTGATAAGCAAAATATACATCAGTATGGTCATGGGCCACGGCCGATTCAGGCACCCTCTCCTCTGTCCAGAGAGCAATCTGGGGGATTTCTTCTTTGTTTTATATGCCGTCTATATTTTTACTCATAAAATACTAATTTATGTTAATAATTATCATTTTAAAATGTAACTATTCCTGAGAAAATTGAATTGATTGCAATTAATTTTCCAAAGTGTACTGATTAAATAAACTTAACACAGGTAAGTCTCACTGGAAAAACAGGCATTTCAGTTCAGAGGCTTCTGTCCTTAAAGGGAATCTAAAGACAGCCCTTTATAGGAAGACAGTTGAAGACTGGCATTGCAAGGTGATTTGTATTTCCAAAGAGCAGTCCAGATCAGTGGGTGCTTGGGTTTAGAAGAACAATGGGGAATAACTTGAAGAGGGATGTAAACATGTAGCGGTTTATTTAGCTAACTGATTAAGCTGTGCAATTGTTGTCAATACTTAAGAAGCACAACTTACTTTTAAACAAGTCTCCCTCTTAGACTACACGATTTGATCTGTCCTCTGACATTTTTATACTGCCAACTGAGGCATCACCTCTCGGGATAGTGTGCTGCTAGCTATCAAAGAAATGACAAATTTCCATAAAGGATTAAACTGTGTATATGGGCAAAGAGAGAGCAGGCTATACTAGCCGTTTTTCTTGTTGCTTTGGCCAAATACCTGGCACGCTAGAATTCAAGAAATGGGGTGGGGTTCTAAAGTGTGAAGGGATCCAGTCCACTACGGTGAGAAGGACATGGCATCAGATGGCTCCATAGTAGGAGAGATGTACTTCTGGGACTTCTCAGCTCATCACAGCACGATAAAAGAGAAAGAAGATAGCAGACAGGAAATGGAACTAGCCTAGGAAGCCATAAGACCCTCTCCAGATGACCTCCTTCCTCCAGTAAGGCCTCACTTTGAAAAGTTCCACAACCTTCCATATTGGCACTACCAGCTGGGTACATCACACTACATTCTTGACCTTCCAGGCTGCTGTAAACCTCCACACTGCAGTCAAAGGAAGTACATATTGCTCTCAAAGAATTTGCAGTGAGATCCATACATGCTTGTAAAGTAAGTATTGACTGGTTGTGCTAAATTTTAAATACCATGTTCTATCACATTGGGGTCCTGCAGTAGGATACTACACCCAAGGGAGCTAAAAGCAAAAAAAAAAAGTTTCTTTCTGAACTCTATTGCTAGAAGTCTAAAATCAGAGGGACAGCATGCCCAGATTCTCTTTGAGACTCAAGCTAAAATCCTTAGTTATTTTTCAGTATGTGGTGCCAACAGTACTAGGCATCTGTTGGTGTGAAATTGCATCAATTTAATCCCGGCCTGGCTATTATAAGACTGTCTGTCTCTGTCTTTTCTCCTCCATAGGTGTTTTGTTTTCCTTATTAGGACATTAATCATACTGGGTAGGCACTGCAAGATCAAAGAAAGGTACATTCTAGTATCACATCTTAACTACATCTTCAGAGTCCTTATTTCTTTTATTATTATTTTTATTTGTTATTATTATATTTTAAAACAATTTTATTTTACATACCAATACCATTTTCCTCTCTCTCCTGCCCTCCCACTTCCCCATATTCCTATCCCAGGCCCCATCCATTCCTCAGAGAGGGTGAGGCCTCCTATGGGGAGTCAACAAAGTCTGTCAACGTCACTTGAGGCAGGACCAAGGCCCCTCACCCCTGTATCTAGGCTGAGCAAGGAATTTCTCCATAGGAAATGGGCTCCAAAGAGCCAGTTCATGCACTAAGGATAAATCCTGGTTCCACTGCTAATGGTCCCACAAATGCCCAAACCATACAACTGTCACTCACATTCAGAGGGCCTAATTCACTTTTATGCAGGTTCCCCAGCTCAGTCTGGCCTCAGTGAGGTCCCACTAGCTTAGGTCAGCTGTTTCTGTGGATTTCTCCATCGTAATCTTGGCCCCTTTGCTTAGAATATTGCTCCTCCCTCTTTGTGGCTGGACTTAGGAGGTTGGCCCAGTGCTGAGCTATGGATCTCTACATCTGCTTCCATCCAGTTGCTGGATGAAGTTTCCATGATGACAAATAAAGAAGTCATCCATCTGATTACAGGGGAAGTGCATTTTAGGTACCTTCTCCACTACTGCTTAAATGCTTAGTGGGGATCATCTGGTGTGGGAGGTCCTTCTGTGTATTTGTGCTTTTGTTGGTTAAAGAATAAAGAAAACTGGCTTGGCCTATAGCATTGGAGGAGGAAGGCCAAGTCAGAGAGAAGCCATGGATCTTCCACCTGAGACAGACGCTGGGAACTTTACCTAGTGTGCCACTGCCATGAAGCGATACACAGGTTAATAGAAATGGGTTAAATTAAAATTTAAGAGCCAGCTGATAAGAAGTTAGAGCTAATAGGCCGAGCAGTGTTTCATATAATAGAGTTTCTGTGTGATTATTTTGGGTCTAAGCTAACCAGGTGGCTGGGAACAAACCAGTAGCTCCTTGCAACAATCATTCTTGTGAATTCCTGGAAATGAGTGGCTGTTTTCTCACTAACCCCATAATGATTGCTTTTTTCCAAGGTGTCTCTTTCCATGCTTTCTAATTCTGTACTTCCCCCATTTTGACCTTCCTGATCACCTCATGTTCTCTGCCTCCCAACACTCCCCCCTCTACTCTTCCCTCTACCCTATACTACCCTCTCCCCCTAACACTTTGTCACTTTACTAAAGAGATCATGTTTACTTTCTTTTCCAGAGGAATCCATGTATGGCTTTTTTAGGGTTCTCCTTGTTACATAGCTTCTCTGGGGTTGTGGACTATAGGTTGGTTATTTTTTGCTTCATAACTAATATCTACTTATGAGTGAGTACATACTGTCTTTGTCTTTCTGTCTGAGTTGCATCACTAGGGATGTTTTTTCTAGTTCTGTCATTTACCTGCAAATTCAAGACATCATTTTTTTTTTACCACTGTGGAGTACATTAAATTCTTCCATTGAGGGGCATCTAGGTTGTTTCCAGATTCTGACTATTACAAATTATGCTGTTATGAACACAGTTGAGCAAATGTCCTTGTAATATAATTGAACATTCTTTGGGCTTATGCCCAAGAGTGGAATTGCTAGGCCTTGATATAGATTAAGTCCCAGTTTTCTAAGAAAACACCATAGTGATTTCAAAAGTGGTTGTACAGGTTTACACTCCCACCAGCAGTGGAGAAGTGTTCCTCTTTCTCTGCCTTTTCCCCAACATAAGCTATCATTGGTATTTTTGAACTTAGTATTCTGACTGGTATAAGATGGTATCTAAGAGTCATTTTGATTTGCATCTCCCTGATGGTTAAGAATGTTGAGCAGTTCCTTAAGTGTCTTTTGGCCTTTTGAAGTTCCTCTGTTGAGAATTCTCTGTTTAGATCAGTGCCCCAGTTTTTAATTGGATTATTTGATATTGTGATATCTAGTTTCTTGAGTTCTTGGTATCTTTTGGAGATTAGTCCTCTGTCAGATGTGTGGTAAGTGAATATTTTTTTCCCATTGAGTAAGCTGCCATTTTGTCTTGTTGACTATACCCTTTGCTTCACAGACGCTTTGCAGTTTCAGGAGGCCCCATTTATTAATTGTCAATCTCATGTCTGTGTTACTGGTTTTACATTCAGAAAGTGATCTCCTGTGACAATGCATTCAAGACTACTTCCCACTTTCTCTTCTATGAGGTTCAGTGTGGCTGGATTTATGTTGAGGTCTTTGATTCATTTGGACTTGAGTTTTGTGGTTGGGGATAGTTTTGAATCTATTTGCATTCTTCAACTTGTCAACATCCAGCTATACCAGCACCATTTGTTGAAGATGCTTACGTTGCTCCATTGTACAATTTTAGCTTCTTTGTCAAAAATCAGTGTTCATAGGTACGTGGATTAATATCAAGGTCTTTGATTTAGTTCCGTCTGTCAACCTGTCTACTTTTATGCCAATACCAAGTTGTTTTCATTACTATAACTCTATACTAGAGCTTGAAGTCAGGGGTTTGGATGCTGCGAGAAGTTCCTTTATTGTACAGGACTGTTTTGGCTATCCTGGGTTTTTTGTTTTTCCATATAAAATCGAATATTGTTCTTTTGAGGTCTGTGAAGAATTGTGCTGGTATTCTGATGAGGACTCTGTTGAATCTGTAGATTGCTTTTAGCAAGATTGCCATTTTTACTATGTTGATCCTATATATCCAAGAGCATGAGAAATCTTCCAATTTTCTGATATCTTCTTCAATTTCTTTCTTTAAAGAGTTAAAGTTCTTGTCATACAGGTCTTTCACTTGTTTGATTAAAGTTACCCCAAGATATTTTATGTTGTTTTTGGCTACTGTGAAGGGTGATGTTTCTCTGATTTCTTTCTCAGCCCATTTATCATCTGTATACAGGAGAGCTACAGATTTTTTGAGTTAATCTTGTATTTTGCCACATTACTGAACATGTTTATCAGCTGCAAGAGTTCTCTGGTAGAATTTTTTGAGTCACTTATGTAAACGACCATATCATCTGCAAATGTTGCTTTTACAGCTACCTGAAATTAAAACTTCACATATCCTTTTCGAAAGACACAGTTTAAGCCACAAAACAAACTCATTTTCAACTAAACTATGTGCCTTGACCACCTAGCTCCATTTGTTGATGCAGAGGAGTCCTGCAACGATTTGACGTGAGGCCTTTGAAACTCACGCAGCTATTGATTTGAAATGGTGAGACTGGCCTTGACTTTTCTCTTTAGTATGCCATGTTGTCACAAAATTAAGAGCTAAAAGCTATTATGAAGATATTTCTAAATAGTATTAAGTGTTCAAGTAAATTACAAAAAATAAAATTATATGAAAATTGCATGACATAATTTTGACAGGGAGAGATCTGAAGATTGAAATTCCTACAGAAGAACAGACATTTTTATGCGTTATGGTAATTGAAAGATTTGGTTTTATTTTGACACCAAGACACATGTGTTTTCAACCCTTAACCTTTTAAGTTTCATTCCAGGCTTGTTTTCTGCATTCCACCAGTTATATACAGTACCCAATATTCCCACCTTTAAAAATAAGACACTTAAGATAATCAGTGAGAAAAAGCTCTTCCCAGACTCCGTTTTAATCATGATGATGTTATAACTTCTTATGTTATTTTTTTTATTTCTCATACAATCTCAGTCAGTCTGCTGATGATTTTTTTCACCAAATGCCTGAATAATTCTTAAATTCCAGGTAACCAGTTGTCATTTCTGCTTTCTAATTTACATAAAACAAAAATTTGAAACCATTTTTTAAAAGTGTGTGAAATCATAGTGTGTCCCCTGTATTTGTAATATTGGAAATCAGATGTTTGAAGTTGAAGATGTTTAAGGTATAAAGTCCATAACATTGAAGTGGTTATATTTTATAGATTTCATTCTTCAGTACCATTGAATGAAATACCTTTGAGAGGCTAGTATTCTTTTCTAGCTATTTGTAATAAAATGTTATTGATTGCTATGCTTTCAAATCCAATAACAGTGTTAATATAAATTTCTCAAAATGCTAAATATGTAATAGCCATATAGATCTCATTTGTAAAATTTATACTCTCTATAGATACAAATGGCCTTTCTGGTGCTATGCCAAATCTAGTCCCAGCTCTGATGGCATGATTGATTATATTTCAAGTCACGGTCATTAGGGCTTTCTAAACTGTGAGATACTAAATGGCTCACTTTACTATCATCATTATTTTGTGTGGGGACATGTGTGTGTGTGTGTGTGTGTGTGTGTGTGTGTGTGTGGTGGTAGGAGTTGCTTGCACGGCACAGTGTGTATGGGGAGGTCAGAGAGAACTGCATTTTACATGTTGTATTCAGGTTCTTTAGAACAGTGGTTCTCAACCTTCCTTTGTGCTGTGACCTTGTAGTACACCCTCATGTTGCTCTGACCTTCAAATATAAAATTGTGTTACTACTTCATAAGTATAGTATTGCTACTGCTATGAGTTGTAATGTTAATATCTGTATTTTCTGACAGTCTTAGATAACTCCTGTGAAATAGTCACTCAGCACCCCAAAGCATCATGACCTACAGGTTGAGAACCACTGCTCTAGAGGAACAGAACTGATGGAATAGGTACATAATTTCAAAGATGATTCATTAGATTGGATTCTACCATATGGTTCAGGTAGCCCATCATTGGCTGCTTTACACCTGATACGCTAAGACTTTACTACTTGCTTCGTTTGCAAAGCTACACATGTCAGCGTTGCAAACTTGGCACTGAAATTCTGGAGGATTCCTGGAGTACTTCTGGTCTCCAGTCCACAGCTGAAGCCTGAAGAAGATGTAGAAGATTGACTGTAGAATCAGTGAAGGGATGTAGTAGCCAGGATAGATGAACTCATCAGAAAGTGTGGAGACAAGCAGACAAAAACAAAATTTCCTTCTCCCAGGTCCTTTTATTTGAACTGCCACTGAAAGTTGCTGCCTAGATTTTGTGAGGGTGTTCATCTTCCACTCCTGATAGTCTCATCAAAGACGTCCCTATAGGAGTGACCAGCATCTGTCATCTCAGTTGGGTCTATGGGATCCACTGAGACAATGTGTCAGTCCAAAAGGTCCGTTTTTGAGGAACTCTCTGATGGAATTTTATTACAACAGCCCTAGAGAACTCATCTAGCAACCTATAAGCAGCTAAATATAATCTGTACACTGTAGTCACATATATGCGCATGTATGTACACATGCATGATTGAATAAATGAGATGAAACAGTAACTAAGGTACTTTCACATATAACACACATAAAGAAATGTAACAAAATTACTTTGTGGAAATACTTTTGTTTTATGACTTAAAACATTAAGTTTAAAGCTATTGATTCAAACTACGAAACAAAATCCTACCGATAAATATGATGAAATTATATGTAGAAAATATCCAAAAACAACTAGACACATAAATTCTAGGGCTTGGTTAGATTTCCTATGGCCCTTGTATGCATAAACACATTATTACTCATTTTTACTATGACTATATATTAGCAAAGACTTCAAATGGGAACTCTCTGGCTTATGGTCCTTTGAGCACTCATAATTGCCTATAAATCCATGTTACACGGTTTCTGTGTTTATTACCATACGAATCCATTTGATATAAGCGATGCCAGTGCAGTGTGTGCTTGCCTGAATATACATGCACAGACAGGCAGCTGCTTGGGATTAAAAAGCCTGATTTCTCACAAGAAATATGTTAACAGTGTGGATGCTGGAACAGATTGTAGTCACACCATCTATGTAGGCCACAAGTCACAGGGCCATATGCTGCGATGTTTAGAAATCCAATTTATTGCCAGCACACATCACCATACTTAGAATATATGACCATTGTTTTATTCACTTCTCCCTTAGAATGTCTCATTGGATTTTCACGGAATGGAGGAATTGGGGCTTGTGTTTAGGGAAGGACAAAATTTAATAATGACTTATTTGGAGCAGTTGGGGTTGATGAACATTTTTTTTCATCTCTACATACATTCTTTATCATTCTCGTTGCTGTGACCTGATACTTGATAAGAAGCATCTACAGGGTAGAAGAATTTGGTGTGACTCAGTGTGTAAGGCAGATAACATATCTGGCATTGATGTCATGACAGGAGTGGCTCACATGTGAGTCCGCCAGAGCTTCATCACATCAGGGTGGATCAAGAAACTGAGAAGAGAATGCTGCTACTCAGCTTTCTCTTTTTACACCTTTTGGTTAAGCCCAGTATCCAGGGCTAGCCTTCCCTTCTCAGTTAATCTTCTCAGAAATGACACATCTTCACAGATGTTGCCAGACCTGTATCTCTTAGGTGACTCTAAACACCTGATCAGCTTGATAAAGAAGATTAATTATCATGCCATCTTTTCTCAATAGTGTGCATTTTTAGTTTTTCATATATATATATATATATATATATACATAATTCAGTGTAAATAACTATAACTATCACACACATGTTGGTAGGAATACAATCTTATAAAATGGAATAGATAATACTTTCAATGCATATACATGTTGCCATCACTTTTTACAAATTTAGACACCATTATTTTAACACAGTTTGGAAGATAACTTACTTAATGAAGTTTATATAGAGGGAAGGAATGTTAACCAAATTGAAAGTATGAAAATGCATTCATTTACTATGTTTAAGCCAGTCATTTCTATTAACGTTATGAGGCAGAAAAATGCATGCATACATATAAATGTTCCTGAACTATGTATTAAAATATGTCTAAAAGACAATTTTTCACTTTTTTCATTTTATTTGTAATTATTGGATCCACATTATTTCTGTTAATGAATACTGTTCCACTCTAACATACTGAAGAATGTGACTGTCCACACCTAGTGCTCCTTAGATTTCATGTGCCACGTTGCACAATTACATACAGGACGTGACTGCCAGGGAAACCAGGGAGAGAACAAAGAGAGAGGTGTCACTAGTTTTGACCTGGGAGTTTTCTGCAGATTATCAAGGATGTTTCAAGGAAAAATATTTTTTCTAAACAATAACTAGAAAAACTGGAGCATAAAAATTATAAAAAAGAAAGAATACCTGATTACCACGGTATTCTGTTTGGTTTTCTTAAAGAACCAACAACCTGGTGCTTTATATCATGTGGGGGAAAATGTGAAAAATGATCAAGTCCTGCATTTCCACAGCTCTGATGACTTATACTAATATATGCCTTCATCTAAATACAGATTTCTATTTAAAATTCCACATGCAGGGGTATTATGAATTCCACTCTAATGGATTCCAAATAATTGCCCTTTAGAAATGATGAATAGCTGTTTAAACCTACTGATAAGAACACGCTGCTCCTTGCCAAACAATAGACCTTCCATATTTGCTGTGTCATATGTGCCTGGAACTAGTTTATTAATTTTTTATTGATATGCAAACCTGAAGTGATGACAAATGGGAAAAGACCCTTCCCAGAAAGCCCCCGACATATCCCTAGCAGAAAGCTGCTGCTTCTGTGTGTGGCAAAGAGCAATAGTGATAGCATGTCTGAGAGAAGGCCAGGCCCAAGATTCTTCTCATCTTTTTATTTACTTATTTTTGTGCGTGCAGTTCAAACTGAAATGTGTCTAAGCTGGTCACAATGAAGAACTGTTTCCAAATCATGAAGGTGACGCTGCTTTGGTGTCTTCTGCTGCCTGTCACGCCATAATCTCACAGATTTTACTGAGACGTATCCTTTAAAATGCAGCAAAAATATTTAAATTAAATAAATATCACTTATCTTGTTTATGTAGCATTGCTGGGGGGGCGTTGACTTTGTTTTGGTATTATATTCTTTATAGATTGAATGTTTTTTTATACTAGTCAAAAATAGTGTTCTGTCAGTCATGGCTAAAAGAGATAAAATAAAAGTTCCCTTATGTGGAAGTAATTCAAAATTCATTTTTGGACTGTTAACATTTTCTGCAGAAGTAAGCAGTTTTACTTCATAGTTTAATTATTACGTCATTGGGGTGTGGTCAGTTAAAAAACACTTATTTGTGTAGGGGAAACTAAGTTATGACAAACAATAACAGGGAAAAAACAAATTAACTGTTATTCATTCTATTGAAAGAGTATCCCTTTATCACAGTCAATTTTAAGCCTTTACCTTTCAAAAAAAGGAAGGAAGAAAGAAAAGAAAAGAAAGAAAGAAAAAAACGAAGAAAATGAAATCTATGGGAAAAATTACCTGTGCTCATCACAAAGTAGAAAAACAGTCTTCTACTGGAATTGAAATGTGGTTCAGAATATATGAGATCTTTTGCTCCCTCTGGGGTGATTTATAAAGTCATTATGCTCAGGGTAATATTTTATATTTAGAACAGTCCATGTATGCTATATGTACATTTATATATGGAATGCTCTGCTTATGCAGATAAACACATATAAATCAGGAAAACTACAGGGAAATGAAGATTTCCAACCTAGTCCCAGCACACCCTCCAGAAAAATATACATTGCACATTAAAAACACATTTCCCACCTCATCTCTGTCATCAATATTAATAAGATTCGAGCTCCATTCGAGAGAAAAAAATGCTGCTGGGGGAAGAAGAGAGAGGAGGCGTGGAAGCCAAGCTGGCACCATTGTTGATAACCAAGTAGCACTGTTGCTATTGCCACCAAGTCTCAACTAAGAGTAAAAATAAAGCAGAGAAAACAGTTTTATACAATATAACTACTAAAATTACAGTGTAATGAGTAAAGACTGCTTTTAATTTCTCCTATTATTTGTATATAAATCTGGGGGTGGGTGTTATTTGAAGGTCATCTTCTTAATAGTAATGCTGCCTTTTATCTCCAGGACCTTTCTGTCATCCTTTGGGTCTGTCGTTCTTCCTCTACCCATGGGTACCCACAGAAGAAAGGCCCCTCTGTTTGCATGCTTGCCTGCTCACTGCATTTTTTTGCTGCATTCAGCTGACCTTTCAGGTCTCTTGACTGTTGCTATACAAGTTAGCTTTTGTACTCTGATGACAGGTTTGCTGCAGTCAGACGGTTCCTGAAAAGACAATCCATTGGCATAAACAATGCCATCCTAGGATGTCTACTGGGAACACAATCCAAATTCACTCAAGCAAATCCTCCTCATCAACTCTTATTATTTTTTTCCAGCTACCACCTCCTAAAGTTACCATCTGTATGCTAAAATGTGGCTGAGAATTTGAAGGATTCCTCCTCTCCTTTTTCTGTGTGCCCAGCTTTCTCAGACAATCCAAAAATATATTTATTTTTCCAGCTAGTCTGAATTAAACCCACAAATAGAATGTGGTATATACAATGAGGACCACACTGGATGCTAAATGCTGGTAGGGTCAGCTCCACATCAGCTGGCCAGCATCTTACCAGCTCTCTTCACAGCCTCATCGGAATGCATATTCTAGGCAGGAACTTTCCATCCACAGTACCAAAAGAATTGAGAAACACAAAAGGTGAGGTTCACCTCAGTAACTTCAAGTCCTTACCTTAGTTTTCCACATTACTAAACTAGTCACATTGATGGCAAAGCATGAGGCGTTTCTAAGCGTCTTGAAGCAAATCCAGTCTCAAAAGGGTCCTTTGCAGAAGTACTTAGAATTTTTCAGGTCGTAAAGATGCGGAGATTATAAACATGTGCTTTGCTAAGCAAAAGGCACCTCCTCGCTTATCTAAAATCATGGATGTAATTTTGTTTCAATCTTTTTTACTTCATGGAGACAATAAATATTATGATCTACTGGGTACCGAGAAATAGCAGAAATTCTACCAACATCATATTACCTCCTGTTTCCTTTATCTAGCACAAACAAAACAATTCAATATTTTATTAGCCTGCTGGAATTTCCAGTCTTAGCACTGTCTCCCCCTAAAAATATCATGTGATTCCTATAAATATGACTTTCCATAAAAAGTATAAGACTTCTTAGAGAAATAATGAATGTCTTACCTGTGGTAGTAAAGAGTAGAATGTGACAATTAACGAGAAAGAAGATACTTCTTTTTTATTTAACTAATTAAATAATTAATTTGAGACATGGCCTTACAATGTAGTTTAGGTTGGCTCTGAACTTTCAGAAATCCCACCTCAGAAACATTAGTGCTGAAATTACAGGCATGTGTCACAAGAATGCTGTATTCCACATTCTTTACATATACATGGTTTGTTGATTTTTAATAAAATATGTATATTTTACACTTGATTTTTTAAATAAAAGACTAAAGTGATACATTAATGAATATTTGCTTTAAACCAAACTTTTGGAAAAAGTCTTCTGGGCTAAGGAGATCGTTCAGTTGGTCAAGTATCTGTTTTACATGCATGAAAAACAGGGTTCAAGTCCTCAGCATGCATATAACAACCTAACACTGTAACCAACATCTGTAATCTCAGTACTGGGGAAACTGGTGAGAGACAGGAAGGTTCCCAGGGTCACTGGCCAACTGCTTAAGTCAACACTCATTGAACTTCAGGACCACAGAGAGATCCTGTCTCAAAAACAGGATAAACAGTAACCAGGAACAGACACTGACTTCTCTCCTGCCCCCTCCCATGCACATACACACATATCCACATGCCCTCACACTATACACTATGCTCTGGACTCTCCTGCATCTAGAGCAAATGTTCTCATTCAAGTGGAAGGGGAAGGAAGAGAAAGAACTCCTCTGCCCTGCCAACCAGTTAATGTGTGGCACCTGAGGGATACGAACTAGGATTACTGGCAAAAAGACACGGTAGAGTCCTTTTGTGATGGTTCATTGCCAGTCAGTCAAGGAGTGTGAGAGGACTGGGGCCTAAAGCTTGTTCTGAGCTCTTTTCCCTAAGCAGCCAGTCAGTCAGTCAGTCAGTCAGTCAGTCTGTCAGTCAGACTTGCTTCTTTGTGTGGAATTGTGCTCCACCTCAATTCTGGCCATTTCTCCTTTCTCACCTAACCTCAGCTTTTTAATGGACTTAGTGATTATGGCTTCCACCACGGTTTCTCTCCCTTCAACGAGAACTAATAACCACATGAATCTGGCTCAAGGTGTCAGGGAACTTTGAGGAGGAGAAAAGACTTCATGAAAAAAGAGATCCCTGCGATAAAAGCACCAAAAATCAAAATCCACCATGTGTGCTGGTCCCAAGGAGAAAGCCTTCAGTCCCATCACACAATATGTGAAAGGTTCAAGCAGAAATGAAAAGCTAATGGGTACTTGTGAATGAATATTTTGCGCCATGTTCATTTCGTTTTAACCTGCTGCTTCAACTCACTCTATGTGTGAACCGAGTTATGCTCCAACCTCCTTGTCTGGTTAAGTGTTGGAAGAGCACAGATAGAGAAAAACTGCCAGGGTCACCAGCTTTACAATTTTTCATGACTGGGTATTCCAGGATTCAGAGCAAGTGCCCCTACCTTGTGACATTAAAGCATTCCCCGTGAACTATCTGTCTTTCTCAGCCACAAGGCAAAGCCTCTGCCTCCGAAGTCCTCTATTACCATGTTATCAAAAACCTCTGTCAAATGCATTGGCCATCTCATCAATTTTCTTGGTATTCCGTGATTGGTTTCACCATGCTCGATCCCTCAAGCAATGAGGCTGTCTTCTTTTCAGTCCTCCATCACCATAAAGTAAGCTCAACATCTCATGGGGTTTTTTAACAATATGCCTCTCACTTAAACATGCTGTTTCAAGTGTTATGTGAGCTGACAAGCTAGCATCCTTTCAATAGAAACCAAGCCAACAAACTGAGCAATGCCCTTGAGGCTCCACAGACTTCAAGATTTCTTTGAGATTCTTGCCTGTGGGATTGATGGTTTTTTTCCCAGTGGAGTTACTGAGGAAATTCTTGAATATAAGCTTCATTGTTCCACCTCCAACACAACCACAGCTTACAACCAATCCCTAACAGATGACAGTTATCCATAACTCTGAAAAAACAAAATCTGTTGAAAGAGGGGGCGTCATTTTCTTGGAATTGCTTCCTGCTGTCTAGGAGACAATGATATCTCTGTGGCTTTCTGTAAAAAAATAAAATAAAATAAAACAATTGTTAAGTCTCATCAGGACTGGCTGTAACATTTGTAGCCAGTTACAGAGTAATGGACAAAGCTGATGTTTTGGCGAGAGATGTAGGATGGTGGAACATCTCAGCTAGCCACCTTGGCATTGCCTTTGGTTGTATGTAGTTCAAAGCCGATCTTTCAGTGGTGTTTATTGGCTGGATGACATCATTTTGAGTCAGGCAGAATCATTGTTGTGGGGTTCCATCTTCCTTCTGGGAACTTCAGAGATTGCTGTTAGGAAATTTTATTGTTCACTGTGGGAAATATGAGCATTATTAATGTCAAAACAGAAAGATTACGTTTTAAGATAAATATTTATCCAAAGAAAGGTACTAAAGAGTCAAAAATGGATTTGAGGAGAAATGGAATTTGGGGGAGGAAACAATTTTGTCAAAAGTTGGTAGATTTTTTTATTTTCTTCTGTCCCACATCATGTGGCTCTTTTTGGTTTTGTTCTTTTTATTGATTTTTAATGAGCTCTACATTTTTCTCTGATCCCCTTCCTATCTCTCCCTTCCCATTCAACCTTCTCCCAAGGTCCCCAGGCTCCTAATTTACTCAGGAGATTGTTGGGAGCCACCTGGAGGCACAGGTGGTCCTGCAGTTTGGAGGTAGCCATGTGGGGCTGAGCACCCTTGCCTGCACCCTTGCTTGCACATGCTCAGAACAGCAGAATGGCATTATCCAATCAGGACAGCGTTCAAGCCTCTCCACCGTTTAAAAGCAGCTGCCTCGGGGCCCAACGCTCTCTCTCTAAGCTTTCTCTCGTCCCTGCTCTATCTTCCCTTCCCCCAATTTTCCTCAAGGGAATGCTCCGAATAAAGATGTGACCAGAGAAGGAATTCTCGTTTTTGGTGGCGTTCATTCCTGCTGGCCAGGATGCGCCCCGCAACTGGTGCTCGGAACCCCGGGACGCTGAGGGACCCTGACAACTATGCCGAGGGACCCTGAGAAGGAAGTGCCCAGCAACGTGCTGAAAGTCCGGGAGAAAAAGCTGAAATCAGACACCAGGACACAGAGAGCCGTGAATTTCAGAACTCTGAACACGTGGAGCGGTGAGTGACGTCAGTTAAATCCTCAGAAAGGGGAGGAAAAAGGATTTCAAAGTATAGGCCTAAAAAGAAAAGAAAATACAAAAAAAAATCAAAGTTAAGGTATCTGAAAGAAGGTACAGAAAGCAACGGGGAAGAAAAATCCCTTAAGTTCAGTGCAGGAGGAGTGTGAACAGCAGCAAAAAAGGCGAGGTAACTAAGGCGGAACTATGAGGACGATGGGGTACAGGAGACCGCGGCTTCCGCTCCCTCTCCGTCCACCTGCGTACTCGCTGATAAGAGACTCGGAGGCAACAGTCTCGTAGGGAGGCGAGTTGATCGTGTTCTAAGACTGCCTTCCCTATTCTTAAAGAGCCACACAGCTTTTGGAGGTGATTTTCGCCTAATTTTGTTAAGAGAGCTCAGTCTCTGGCTCTCATGTACAGAAGACTTTAATCTTGATTGAGGAAGTAGCCGGCAGTGGTGGCGCACGCCTTTAATCCCAGCACTCGGGAGGCAGAGGCGGAAGCTGCGTGGCAGCGCTGCTAAAGACCTAAAGACGGAGAGGGGCCAAACTCTAAACCGCGTTTCCATAGCAACATGGGCGGGCGGAGGAAGCTCACCGGCGGGGCCACGTACTAAGTGCTCGTCACTCCCCGGCCCCTGGGAAGGTCTGAGACTGGGGCCCCGCGGCCCTAACCGGGCCCTCCACGGGTGGGCGGATGCCCCCCCTCGCCGGAGACTCACGGCTGGCGGTGCGAGTTCATTGCCTGAGGTGAGGCAGGGTGCACAGTTCGGCGAGCCCGCGCACAGCCCGGGGCGGGGCCATGCCTTTGGGCCATGCGGAGCGCGCCACAATGGGCCTCAGGGGCGGGGCAACTGCCGCTGTCTGCTGCTGCCACCACCGCTCACAACCACAGCCGCCAAGAATTCAGTCAGATAAAAACATTTGTCGCCAAAAATTTAGTCAGATAAAAACATTTATCCCCCAAAAATTCACAATGTCCCTTTGTCAGCAGGAAGTAGTCAGATCGAATGCCGACGTCCATTTTCCCTCATAAACTTCAGGCAGAACTGGTCGTGATTATCATAATAAAGGCGCGTCAACCTGGTTACCGTATCCTAGGTAACAAAGGCGGACCTTTTGCCTGAGGCAACGGGTGGAATAAAACAATGCTACCTAGAGGTTTTTTCACTTGAATGCAGGGGGCTGGAGAGATGGCTCAGAGGTTAAGAACATTGCCTGCTCTTCCAAAGGTCATGAGTTCAATTCCCAGTGACAACGTTTTGGGGTTAAACAATAGAGGGGGACTACCAGTGACAGCTTCCCCCAGAGAAAGGATTTCTCTTGCATTCTTTACACTTAATTTTTAATTCAAAATTTTGCTGGTACAGGCAAACAAGATTTGCTCTTTGAAACGGAGACATGCAAGTCTCTAAGTTCAAAACCAGCCTACTTCCAGTACTGATTGTGCTGAATTTTTACACTGAGAGTTTTTAATACTCTTAAATGTCAATTTGGGAGGAGAGTTTTGTTTATGTTTTTCTAGGAATGCTGACATACATCTGGATGCCAGCAAGACTGACAAGAGAAATAAAGAAGAGAGATGACCCAGTGGATGCTGAGTGTCCTGCTGTGGAAGATTCATGTGGAGGCAGCAGAGATGACCTTCTGGGCGGTGCCAAGAGCAGCTGTTTCACACCATCGACTTGAGCAACACCTTGTGCAACCTCTTATCTCTTAACAATTTTCTGACTGACTCTATTTTGCCTTTTCCTTCCTTAGGAATGGGTGGGAGCAGAGATATCCTTGGCATGCTGTGTCTAGGTGGAAGTGCTGTATGTCTTTGATTGGTGTGCTACCTGCTAGCCCAAGTGAGGAGGGACAAGGTCCTTGTGGCACTGGCCTTGGCAGCCTTGGTATGTGTATCCTCACCCCAAGTTTGACTCTCAGCTTCAAAAGAGCTCATAGGCAATTAGCCATGCATAGCCTTAGTACCCTCTAGGGAGCAGATAATCTCAAGGTATAGAGGAAGGTATGCATAGGCGGAGGGTGTGCAGACACAGCCCTAGCACTCCCAGGGAAGTAATTGTCCCATTGCACGAGAAGGGTGTGTCTTGCTTTTCTTTTCTTTAATCGGTCCACACATCATGAGGTGGGGACCAGATTGGAAAATAGTTTTGCCTTATTGCTCTTATTAACAAGAGAAGAGGGAGATGTTGGGAGCCACCTGGAGGCACAGGTGGTCCTGCAGTTTGGAGGTAGCCATGTGGGGCTGAGCACCCTTGCCTGCACCCTTGCTTGCACATGCTCAGAACAGCAGAATGGCATTAACCAATCAGGACAGCGTTCAAGCCTCTCCACCGTTTAAATGCAGCTGCCTCGGGGCCCAACGCTCTCTCTCTAAGCTTTCTCTCGTCCCTGCTCTATCTTCCCTTCCCCCAATTTTCCTCAAGGGAATGCTCCGAATAAAGATGTGACCAGAGAAGGAATTCTCGTTTTTGGTGGCGTTCATTCCTGCTGGCCAGGATGCGTCCCGCAGGAGATCTTGTCATTTTCTACTTCCCATGTAGATTAAACCTATGTATGTCTCTCTTACTGTCCTCATTGTTGTCTAGGTTCTCTGGGATTGTGATTTGTGGGCTGGTTTTCTTTGCTTTATGTTTAAAAACCACTTGTGAGTGAATATATGTGATAATTGTCTTTCTGGGTCTGAGTTACTCACTCAAAATGATGTTTTCTAGCTCCATCCATTTGCCTGCAAAATTCTAGATGTTGTTATTGTTTTCTGCTGTGTAGTACTCCATTGTGTAAATGTGCCACATTTCTTTATCAATGGTCGAGGGGCATTTAGGTTGTTTCCATGTTCTGACTATGACAAACAATGCTGCTATGAACATAGTTGAGCATGTGTCCTTGTGACATGATTGAGCATCCTTTGAATATATACCCCAAAATGGTATTAATGGGTCTTAAGGAAGGTTGTTTCAGCCTCCCTGGAGGAAACTTGGAAGCCATAGCATTTTTCTTGCTTGCATTGTGTGAGGTTTTTTTTTCCCCTTTGTGTTAATCATTACTAACTAATGAGTTAAATTTGGATGTAATCAACATAAATAGAAATGATATTATATCTCCCCAGCTATAGAACCAAGCACTCCATTTTTTGACAGAGACGAGAAACATCCGACCACCCATCCATCAACCCAAGGAGACATCTTGGGTCAAAGAGATGTAGGGAGCAACTAGTCAGTAATAGTGTGTCGATTTACAAAGTTGTACCATGAACCCTTCCTCCTGAAGGAAGATTTCTTGGTTTGGATCTTAGAATCTTCTGTGTGTGTATCAAACACTATCATTTTTCTAGTCTATCATCCCTACCAAGTTACTGTGAACTTGTCACTTTCTCTGAAACATATGGCAAGGACTCTATCCAACCATGTAAAGATTTCCGTTTGTCTCTGTGTCCCTCTCTGGACTTTCTTGATCACTTCATTTTCACCTAGGTGGTGCTATACGTAGGCACATAGGGGACAGACTAGATCAATCCATTCAAAGAACAGGGACTAAAATATGTCCTTGAACAAACTCAGAATCCTTGAGACTGATAACTACCAAGAATGCCACTATCAAGTCTATCAACCTGTGCTCAATGAATTTTCAAAGAGAAATCCTCAATTTCTTAGAGAAAATTCAGATTCTACTGAGAGACAGAACAAATATATACTTTTTCATCCCTAAGTGAGAATGAGTGTTCTTAGGTTTGTACATTTCATGTAGAAAACCAAAATAAATTTGCCTCTTTCCCCAAAGTTAAATTATGAATCATCCATATAAGAGGCAGTACACAATCTGAAGTTTCAAGACTTGAGTTATACTGATCAACTCTCTGATTATACCCTAGAAAAAGACAATGCTAGCTTCAATTTATGGCCAGGATTTTTAAAGACTTGTAGTGAAGGTGGATTCTAGGCTATCATGAGCATACCCTACTTATTATACCTTGATTGTTGCTGTGAGTCTAGAGTCAAAACAGAAATGGAAAGATAAAATGAACTGATCAGAATTCCAAAGGCAGATTCTAAGGTCCCCTATGATTTAGTTGTTGAATTGGGTAGAGAAATAAGGCAGGGAACTCTGACCAACACTGATGTTGAACCAATTTCATAGTTTTGTTCAGAGTCCTATTGATAGCTCTAATTCAATGCTAGACCAAATGAACAGATTTGGAGCCACTCTTTGGTGTTCAGACTACTCAGCAGCTGACTTCAGAAGAATATTGATGTTAATGCTTGCTAGAAGACTAAACTGTCAAAGGATGAGAGGTAAAGATGGGACAAAGATGAAAAGAACCCCTGAAAGTATGTGTTAATATGTTGTTTAACATGAAGAAATGCTGCTTGGCATGAAGTTTGTCTTTTATATATGTATCTATAAACAGATGATTGGATAGCAGAAGCCAGTGTTCATAAAAATGAGCTAAAATCTGCAAATAAATGTCAGATTCTTAAATAAGCATGTGAATGCTTGTCATGAAGCTCTGTTTTTAATGTATCATGTATTTGGTTTGAAATAGTTTTCTGAATTTTTATTACACACACACTTACATATGTTCTTAATTTGGGTACATTATTTTATTCCAAATACATTTTAATAAATAACTATTAACACTTGACTACAGCATATCTTTTATTGCATGAAATTCTATGCAGGAGGCAAGAAGTCTACCTTTATATCACAGATGAGACAAGTCAGGTGAGCTAATAATCTCTCCTGACACTGAACATGGTTCTGGACATCTTTAGAAATGTCAAAGAGAATAGAAAATACTCAGGCCTGTTGAATAGTTGTTTTTGACTTTGAAAATATGCCCCATTACCTCCAGTATGTGCAGGTCATTCATATGCTTGAGTTTAGCATCGTTATGGACTGGGTGTTTCACTTTTCACAATGACCAAAGCCATACCATGCTGGAGTCTAGTAAAAGAACTACTGAAGCCCAAACACCCAGAACATTTTTTTCAACTATAATTGCTTTAACTGAAGAATATTTCTAAAATTCTATTTAAAGTAATGATCACTTTTTTCCTCCTTCATGATAGATAATTCTTTATTGGAAGTAGGTTTTAAGGCTAAGTAGCTATTACTATTTTTACTGGATCAAAATCTTTAATATGACTGAAAGGAATTAATAATAAAAAAGGTAAGATGTTCACAGTGGTGGTTTTGAAAGGAGGTCAGGATAATGAGCCTGTCCTCAGAGAGGAAAGAGCATGCACAGACTTGTAGTTTAATTACCTCAACATGCTCGCCTATTGCCACTTTGAAAAAAAAAAATCATTCCTCAAGTGCTAATACAGTTCTTCTGTGGTTATTAAGATGGAGGCTGTAGGGTTTTACATAAACTCTCTTCTCAGGAAACTCTACATAAGAATTACTACTTCAGCGGTGTGTTTTATATCCGAGGCAGTGCGGTATATCCTCCGTAAGCATTGGATCTATTTATTAGGGCTTTTTTTCTCACGATGACAAAACACTCATGAGAAGCAGTGTAAAGGAGAGGCTTTGGTTCTCAGTTTCAGAAGAAACAGTCCATGATGTCAGAGAAGTCTTGGTTACAAAAGTGGCTTAGTCTGTGGTGGGTGGAGCTTGTGGCAACAGCTTCTGAAATCTCCACAAAAAGCAAACAGTAATCAGCGAGTTCTAGAACTGAATTAGAGGCCCATCCCTTGTCTGCAGTAGCTAACAGTAACCACCCTGTGTCTCAAAGATTTCAGTACTTCCAAAGAGCATCACCTTTCGGGAACCAAGCATTCAAACACGAAATAGAAGGAGACACCTCATATTCAAACAATTACAGTCTTGGAAGGATCAAATTCTATCATTAAACAACATTACATCTGATTTCAAATGAAGCAGTGTTGGCACAGACAGGTAGCTAGTCAAAGACTACACCCTAGCCCAAGGTACAGCTGGGATTTGAACCCAGGGAGTATGTTTTTAGATTTTATCTAAATCTAGAACCCAATTACTTCCAATGTTTTATATCTGTTTGTACACAGGCATGTATACACAATATCTCTTTTGTTTCTTCTATTGCTAATAGTTTTTTTTCTCTGATTACAGTTTCTCCTCCTCCAACTCCTCCAACATCCTACCCACATCCCATTCCATCCAAATCCATAGCCCTTTGGTATACCGTTGGAAAAGAAAGAGGCATATAAAGAATAAAAATAAATAAAACAAAAACAAACAAGTCAGAATAGGGCGAAATAAACAAATAGAAGAAAGGAGCAAAAGGAAAGAAATGAAGGAAAGAAGGAAGAATAGCTTGAGAAACACATAGATGCAGACACACATGTGAATCTCATAAATTACAAAACTGGAAAACATAATATATACAAAAACGTATAAGAAAAAATAAAATGCCTGGATAAAACATTATAAAGCAAAGAACTTTCAAAGATGCCAAGGAGTTAATTTCATGTTGGACATATACTACTGGTCATTTGGGCCAGCCCTTAAGCGTAGTTTGTATCACCAGTAAGACTCGGTTGAAGAGAACTCATTCTTCATTGGTGAGTGATTATCAATTGTATATAGATTCTAGGTTAAGCAATGGGTGCCTATGTCCACTTCTCTCCTCAGATCTCAGTCCCAGCCTGACAAAGACACCTGCTGGCCCTGTGCATGCTGCCACAGTTTCTGTGAGTTTGCATGTGTGAAAATCCTTTTGTACTTAGAGAGACTTGTTTCCTTGGTCTCCTCTATTGCCTCTGGTTTTTGGACTAGTTTTACCTCCTCTTCCCCAGGGTTCACAAACCCTGAGGAGAAGGACTTAATAGAGATATACCATTTAGAAACGAGTGTTTCCAGGTCTCACACTCTCTGTGTAGTCTGGTTGTGGTTCTCTGAATTTGTTCCCATCTACCACAGGGGGAAACTTCTCTGATGATGGATGAGCAAGACATTGATCTACAAGTATAACAAAATGTCTTTAAGAGGAATTTTATGACTACACTCCTTCAGCAGAGCAGTAGCCTTTTGTCTTTCCTTAAGTCTCTGGCCTATCTGGTCTCGAATTTTTGGATACTCAAACAGTTTGTGGGATTATTTCATCTCATGGAGTGGTCCTGAAATCCAATCATCGTGTTTGATAATTCTCATGAACTTTGGCACTGTTTCCCACTATTGCTCTAGCACATATTGAAGGAAGATCATCATTGTAAACTGATGAGTTTGCAGTTGGGTTGGTCCTTATGTTTTTCCTTTATTGGTGTATTGATTACCTTCCAGGACTATGAGTACTTGCCCTTGAGAGTGAAGGAAGGTTCTGGATCGGAACTAGACTGACTTCTCTTTGTTCAGCGAGTTGGGTAAGTCTTATTTTCAGCAATATATGCTTACTTTTAGTTTGTGGAGAGCAACCAATAGCGTTGACAATAGCCTGGAATGTTTGGGGGTTCCCATAGGGCCATTTTAGTCAACAAGTTGAATAGATGCAACCCGTTTCTACCATGGGGGCCATCATTTAGTGATCACAGACATCCCATTGAAGCTCTGTCTTCTCCATTCTTTGACAATCTCACCTTCATATATATATATGAAGTATATATATATACACACACATATGGAAGCTTCTACTGTATTGTTTCCATATGATCCTCTTAATTTTAGCTGTCCCCTACCATATTCCCTTGTTCCCCTTCTCTATCCCCTGCCCTATTGGATCCTTCCTTTCCCGCACTTTCCCCTTCATCTAACCATAACTGAATTTCCCCTTCCTAGGGAAAACCAGTCTTCCCCACTTTCCCTTACTCTATACCTAATCTCTGTAGTTTTCCTGCAACTTCTTATTGAAGATTCAATAGCTAACATCCACATTTATCTTTCAAGGTCTTGGTTATCTCATTCATGATGATTTTTATATAACTCCATCCATTTACCTGAGAATTTCATATTGTTAAACCATTGAGTAATATTGGATAAATGTAGTATATTTTTATCATTTTATTTGTTGGTGCACATCTAGGTGGTTTCCAAATTTTTGATTATTATGAATAGAACAGCAGTGGATATTGTTGAGCAAATGTCTATGCAGTAGGAGGAAGCATCTTTTGGGTATATGTCCAAGATGGGTATAACTGGGTCTTGAGGCACATCTACTCTCAGCTCCCTGAGCAACTACCACACTGATTTTCATAGTGGCTATACAAGTTTCTATTCCCATCAGCAATGTATTAATATTATTGTTACTCTGCATCCTTGCCAGCACGAGCCATTGTTTGTTTTGCTGATCTTGGATATTCTGATTGGTGTTACATGAGATCTCAAAATAGTTTTGGTTTGCATTTCCCAGATGAGTAAGGATGTTGAATATTGTTTTTAAGTTTTTCTCAGCCATTTGAGATTTCTATTTGAAGAATTCTGTTTATGATTCTACCTCATTTTGGTTGACTTGTTTGCTTTCTTGATGTTCAGTACTTTTAGTTTTATGTACTCTATATATTAGTCCTCTATCATATGTTAAGTTGGTAGAAAACATTTTTCCCATTCGGTAGACTGCTATTTTATATAAATTATGTTGTCCTTTGCAATTCAGAAGCATCTCAGTTTTATAATGTCCAATTTGCTTAGTTTTCTTCTTTGTGCCTTTATTATGGGTATTATCCTCAGAAAGTCTGTTTGTTATCCTCAGATTGTCCATTCCTCAATGAGCTTAAGACTTTTCCCCACTTTCTCTTCTGACATATTCTCTGAATCTAGTTTTATATTGAGGTCTTTGACATATTTGGAGTTGAGTTTTGTGCAGGTGATAGGTATGAATCTCTTTGGATTCTTCTACATGCAACTGTCTGGTTTGTCCAGCACCATTTCCAAAGGGTCCTCCCTCTGTTGAAGCCTCTCTGTCAATCATTCTTCTAAAAGTCATTTGGAAAGATTCACCCTTTTAGAATATTTGGGAACTAAAATGCCATTTCTAGAAGCTTTGTTATCTAAGAGAACAAACTGTAAGGACAGTGAGTAGAGCTATCATATTCACTTTGTCAATGATTTAAAAATTATCATATTTTAGCATTCTTAGGTATTTCTTATTCTCCCATATTAAATACCATAAAATAGTTTAATCAGTGTTTGTGTCAGAATTGCTTACAGTAATCTGTGCATCTTATGAACTCTCTTTTCTGCAGTTTCATCAGCCATCCAACAGACTGGTGATCATCAAGTAGAGTAACACAATTTTGTTTCCATTTTCATCTACCATTTCACCAGGCTGCACAGTCATACCATGCTGGCAACATCCCAGTGTCAGCATGAGTTGCTAGTCATATTAAAAATGTTATTTTTTGCAGTTATATTTCAAAAATACTTTTGAGATTATAGTGTAAATACATACTTTCTCCCTTCCAACCCTTCCACTTTTCTCCCCACCTTTCAAATTCATGGCCTCTTTTACTTTAATTATTGATGTATGTATATAAATATTATATCTGTATTTCATAATCACATCTTACTGAGTCTGTATAATGTTATTGATATATTGTGTTTGCAGTACTGACATTGATATTGGACAAACGATTGGTTATTCTTCCTTGAAGAATATTATTTCTTTTAATCTGAGCATTCAGGAATTACCTGTAGTTTTTTGTCTAGTGTTGAGGCCTCCTGAGCTTCAACGCCTTCTAGCAAATTACAATTACAAAATAATTATATAAACACCAGCTGTTTTCTCGCCTCCTACTCTGTCGCTTTAAGCGGCATACATGGATTTCGGCCATGCTGCCTTTGTTTTGTTCTTCAGTTTCATCCACAACATTCCAAGCACTGGACTTGCTGATATTGTGGCCTGACAGTGTTTCTATCCCATTGTCTTGGGGTCATCACACTAGGGTTTGCAACCCATTACATTTGGGATTCTGAAGTTTTACCTGTCTCATTGTCTTCAGTATCACATGCATGTAGAACAAAGCTCAGTACATGTCACCTGTCAAAGTATCTATAAAATAACCAAATTCTTTTTTTTTCAAAATTCTTTTAATATGTTGCCAGACCCTACCTAGTTCCAAACCCAAGTCATCTAATTGAGCACCTTGGTTTCCACAGGAGGGCAAATAAAGGATCAATACTAAAAGACATTTTGTCAGTTTCAAACACATTTGGTGGTTAGACTGTTGGGCAGAAAGGCTTAGAACTTTACACTTCATTTCTCTTTACTGAAAAAAAAAAAAGCAATGCATGCAACGGCATCTGATGAGCCAATTTCACTGGCTAAAGCTACAAAGTCTTCAGGCCTCTGTACTGCTGAATCTTCGACGTGAATCAATTAGACAACTTTGCCCTCCAGAGAGTGGCTGTTCCTCAGAAAAGATTTCTTGGTTGATAGAAAACAGCAGTAACTATAAGTGTTAGGTGTGTGTGCACCTAGCAGGTTTGGACGAAGAAAATTATCTCCACCTGGATTATTGGGACGTGCACAGGAGGGAAAGTGTATATTGCATTACTGCACCCCAATCTTCACGACTCTAAAATCAGTAGGGGTCATGGGCAAGAGCTGAAACGTTCATGGGAACAGACATTAGGCTTGAATCACGGTCGCCTCGATGCAAAGATAGGTCTGAAGAGTCATGATAGGCAAGCATCTCTTCGCAGTTTGTCAGTCTCTGTAACTGTTTCATTGTGTTTCATTTTTAACTGGCAGTCCTGCAGCCTAATGCATCTGGCATCCACATGCAAGTCGATAAAGTGTCTACAATGACTTTTAAAATGCTTTTCAAGAAAGATTCTGCCATCCTACAATCATCTTATTCATGCTGAAGAAGTACTACTGCCTTTGGGGGGAATATTCAAATTTGTAAAACATGCAAAATAGGATTGAAGCGACACTTCTGTAAAGCTGCTACTCAGAGAACAATGACTTGCTACAGCAATTGTCCTGATACCAAATGATAAAAGATTTTAAAAATTAACCAAACAGGCTGTTATCCCAGTAATAGTATTCCCAGTCTCATTAATCTACCATTAGGAATTTGGCATGTGTCAGTTTGCTTGAATAAATTATTTCTTTTAAATTGCAAGAGTTCTTAATTTCTTTATTTCAATGTATTAAAAATCATTTATAACTCTCATGTAGATCTCTACTAAAAATAACAAAGCAATACCTTAAAACCAGAAATTCTTCGGAAGTTACTAAAATCATCATGCCATCTAAAAAATACCTCGCTTTTCAAATTCATTTCTTGTAGGTTATCATAACTCTCAACTATTGATTTCTGTGAGCAAGCTTTTGCTTTCTCCCCACAACCATATGATTTCCTGGAGTCCTATGTCTTAAGCAAGGATATTAATAATCTTCAGGAAAACATGACAACAAATAAGGAATGTCACAACTAAGCAAATTAGCATTCATTTTTGCTTACCTTCCTGGCTCACAGAATTAGAAAGAGGTTAAAAATGCTAGTCTGGTTTAATTTTATCACATGCTAAAGAGTGGCAATGAGATCTTGTGCAGCTGGAAGAGAATCTGGGTGATCACTTCTTACATTCATGCAGCAGCATATCACAGCACACACAGCCTTTAAAACGGGTTTATATTTACATATTGAAGCACTCCTAAAAGAGGATTGAGACATATGTTAACATCTCTGCCAAAAAGATGGAACTGTTAAATTGTCTTCAGTGTTCTTCAAAAGAAACACATCACAGAAAACTGTTGAGACCAAGTCAGAATGTTGCCATCTTAGATATCTTACATAAACACACACACACACACACACACACACACACACACACACACACACACATTCCTGCTTACAATAACTTTAATACCAAGATGCTACTTATTTCTTTTGTAACAAAAGCTTACGCAAGCAAAAACAGTCCAATAATGCTAGGAATCCAGGTATACTGATAATTTTCCTTTTAATATATTGCAAGTTATTTGGCTAAAATTTAATTGTTTTTGTAATGAAAAGGTCTGAAATAATATTAAAATATGAAGATCGATTTGAAGTCATATGATATATTTTAGCAGTGCTTGTCTATATTTATTATATTGAAACTACAAAACAGTGTGTACCAGATCAGACGTGTTTTAAAACCTCTTACTGTGATCCTATTGGGACCAGCAGATAATTGAAAACACTTAACAGAATATTTTAGGGAATGTTGCCAAGGATTAAATAAGAGAATTGCATTTCAATTTTACACGCCAGACAAAAGTCACCTTAAATGATGGTAACAGTGGTTAGAAGAAGGAAGGGAATTGGGCTTGGGAAAGGCATAATTTACATAAGGTGCTTTTTATCTAACATTTTCTTTCTTTTGTTGAATTTGACAATTTACCAGAGCTGTTTCAGAAGTGTCTGACAACCCTTTTAATTAAGCAGCAAGCAGTGAAAAAAAAATGACAGCCAATGTGTTTCTAGAGTATTAATGGATTTCTTGAACAAATTTACCACCTCAAGGGGAACTCTAATTCTGAAGGCAGCATTCAGTGTTCAGTTCTTTCCTATATAGAATCTTAATATGGATTAAAACTGAAAAGATGTGTTTATTCATTTTGGTTAAATTTCTCACCTCTAGCTTAAACTAGCAATATGTTTTTCTGCTGCAGAAGGCATCTGCATATTATAAAAGATAAGGAGGGTTCTATATTTCCAGCATAATGACTAAGAAGTAACAGCCAGTAGCTTCAAGGGTCAGCAAATACTTGGAAATAATTAGCAATGTCAATTCTGAGAACAAATACTGTATTGCTAAGGTGTTACATACTTTGAGAGCTTCATGCTAGTTCCATAAAGTATACCAGGACTGATGCAGAAAAATATTCCCATAGATGCCCTGTGCTTTCATCATTTGTTCTACAACTGCCTTGTGTAAGCTGCTTTTCTGTTAGCCAGATTGGTGGTCGTTCTCACTCAATTGTAGTTTGAAACAGGAGGAGCAGGGCCCTTTGTTTGTCCCAGCCACCCAGCTAGCTTACACCCGAAATAATTACACAGAAATTGTATTATTTAAATTACTGCTTGGTCCATAAGCTCTAGCCTCTTATTGGCTAACTCCCATATCTTGATATAACCCATTTTTAATAATCTCTATGTCACCATGAAGTTGTGGTTTACCAGGAAAGATTTAGCATATCTGACCCAGCAGCTCCATGGTGGCTCTTTCTCCCTGCTTTCTTTTTCTCAGAATTTAGCTCTGTCTTCTCCATCTACCTAAGTTCTGCCCTATCAGGCCAAGGAGTTTCTTTATTGATTAACCAATGAAAGCAACACATAAACAGAAGAATCTCCTACACCAGTAATTTTCACTTTCTATCCTGTTCTCTCAGTTTAACACTCCAGTTGGATCCCTCTCTTCTCCTCTTTTGGCATTGTGTTCTATAAGGAGACTGCTTCCTACTGGTATGATCAGAGAGAGTAACAGAAAGACATTAGCAAGAAGGAAACTCAGAACTCCAATGAACAGAGAGGCAGCAAAACATTCAGTCCTGGAACATGAAATTAAATGTAGTTTCCTTAGTGTTTTCTTATATGAATTCTTGTTAAAACTGACCACAAGAAATTACTTGTCAATGTGTCATTATTTTGATACCATCCCTTAATAGTGCTATTTTTAATAGAATCTTTGTCACTAAAAATTATGGCAAGATTGCTGGCTATTTCAAATATGACCTCAGTGACTGATGCATCCCGATAATGAGATACATTTCAACATGCAGTATAATAGTTTGAATGAGAAATATCCCTCATAGTCTTGGGCATTTGAGCATTTGGTCCCCTGTTAGAAACACTGTTTCAGGAGTGTGGTGATTTTAATAAGAATGGCACCCAAGACTCATATACTCATATATTTGAATGTTTAGTCATCTGAGAGTGGCACTTTTAAAAACCTTGTTGAAGGAAGTGTGTCACTGGGTTTCAAATGTCCATGGCAAACACAAAGTCTCTCTCTCTCTCTCTCTCTCTCTCTCTCTCTCTCTCTCTCTCTCTCTCTCTGTGTGTGTGTGTGTGTGTGTGCCTATGGATCATGATGTAACTCTCTCCTAGTGTTCCATGCCTACCTACATGCTATCATGCTTCCAGACATGATAATAACAGACTAAACCTCTGAAATTGCAAGCAAACCCTCAATTAAATGCATTCTTTTGAGACTTTCCTTGGTCATGGTCTCTCTTTACAGTAATAAAATAAAAACTAATAGAGGGAGGTTTAAGTGGTATAGTCCTGTTGGAAGAAGTATGTCACTAGGAACGAACATTAAGAGTAAAATCGCCACCTAATTTCAATTTGTTCTCTTTCCTTCTTGGTTGACATTCAAGACACGAGTTCTCAACTTCCTAGTCCTGCTGTCACACCTGTCACTTGTAGTCATTCTTCCTACCATGATGAGCTCCTATTTTTCTGGAGCCCTAATCCAAAATTAATTTTTCTTTCATAAGTTGCATTTGATCATGGTATTTTATCACAGACACAAAAAAGAAACTAATATAACAACCACAGTGGACTAGTCTCTGTCTTTATAATGTATTCAGAATCTATTTTGATTTCTCTTCAAACTTTCAAGAACTGGAGATTTTGTGATTGGTTAGATAATAAAAACTATCAACTTGGATAGTTTCAACGAGTGCTAATTTGCCTAGAAGTTTGAAATATACTCATTTAATTAAACATTCATTATCTAGAATTATCTTCTATTAAAAAGCATATCATGCATAGGACATTTTCTTAGTGCAGACTCATATCAACTGGTTGGAGTTTGGGACTATTATAAGTTCTAGATGAGACCCAGGACCCCACTGTGTCAAAGAATTTCCTTCAGATGCCTTCTTGCCAGTCTACTGTTCTACACTCATCAGCTGCTGTGTAGGTTTATCTGTTGGATAAATATAATGTTTTCTATTTATTTCTTTTCATTTACCATCTTACATATTCCTCATTGGAAAGTCATCAATTATTCCTACAAATATTTTTTTCTTAATATATGTTGCTAAATATAGGAATTTCTTTTGATGTAGACACATTTTGGAGTGTATGTACCATATTTTAATAGTCATTTTAAATAAAAGGAGATGCTCTTACAGAACTGCACTGAATGGACCATAAGACTCTAAGCATTGACAATGACACTGGATAAAATCTAGGAACACTGGCTTGTAGTTTACTGATTATTAATGCCAGATAATTTCTGGGTGCAAGAGAAAGGACTAGTTACAGCAAGGTGCCTGAGATCTTTAAGGGAGAATAGAAAATTCTGTCTATTCCACAATATCTATATATGTAAATATCACCAAGTCAACCTGGACAGCAATAAAGATGGAGGTTGACTTTGTCCTACCTTTGCTTTAAAATGATAAAGTAGTAACAGTTTAAAGTTCCATGTTAATGGCAAAGCTGGAGGATTTATTAACATGATTAAGTAACCTCTAACTTGAGACTAAACTTACATTTTGAAAAGATCACTTTTTGGTTTGAAGGATGTGGGGAAGAAAGAAGGAAGGGAAGAGAAACGTTGCTAGAATCTTATTCCTACTTTCTAGTCTAGAGTTTAGGAACTCAGTTAACATGCCAACCAAAAGGAAACACGTTTGGGGACAACAATCAGTAGAATTAAGCAGGAAGCACAAGGAAATTCAAAGTCCAATGTAACATGTTCTAAGTCAACACAGCATTGTGTAAAAAAAATATTTTACTACAATCATCGTCAAAGGAAGATACAAATGAGTATTTTCCCAGATCAAATTGACCTGTGTGCATGTTTATGCAGGAGAACTATTTTGATTCCTAATTGGTATAGAGGGGACTGTTCTACTGTGGGTGACATCATTCCCTAGGCAGGGAATGGTCCTCTACTGTGAGAGAAAACTAGCTAAGAATGAGTCAGCAAGCAAGTTATCTATCTTCTCTGATTTCTGCTATACAACTTTGCCTTTGAGTGAGTTCCCTAGTTAGTGATATTGATAGGTGGAATAGCAAACAAGCCTGCCTTTAAATTCAGATATGTGTTCTGGCCTGACATCCCTTAGTGATGGATTGTGACCTAGAAGTATAGGTCAAATGAATTATTTTCCTTCCCTAAGTAGCTTCTAGTCATAGTGCTTTAACATAGAAGCAGAAATCAAACTAGAATATAATACACCCATGCATACAAAAATTTAAAGTTCATATAAATGAATATGCAAATGGCATAACTAAGAACTAATAAAAATACAAAATAATTATTAATATTATATTACTTACTGAATTATGTGACTTATACACCATGTTTATAGATAGCACTCAAATGTTAATATTGAATATTAGTAAGAAAAGATAAAATGTATATTTATATTTGTACTTAGTAATAGAGCAGACATATGATTTTACTTTATAATAATTAGTTACCCTATTAAACAGCAAGATATTTTGATTCAGACTAAAGTATTTTAGACACTAAAAAATTGATTTTACTATGAATTAGTTCTATGTGGTACTTGTTCAATTGAAAAGTGTTTTAGAGTTGGTTCTTCTGGTTAGTGTCAAGTTACAAATAAATGGTGTTCTGGTTCAGTTGGTTCTATAATCTGCGGGGAGGAAGCATTTGTTGGATTCTTGTTTGTATAGGTAATGTCACCTAATCTAATAAAAAAAAGGGTACACAGAATAACAGATAAACAAACTTCCCATGTTTGAAGACAAATGTCACAATTTCCTAATTAAAACCTAGAAGAAAAGAAATGGAAGAGGGCTGAGCTGATAGTGGGGTATGGCTCAGCTCTTGTTCTTGTGACTCTTTATTTAGTATCAGTGGAGGGCAGATTTTTCACCTCAGAGTATCCATACACTTTAAGTCAGATCCCAGTGTTAGTAATATAATGCTTTTTTTGCTTTTTGCAACCATAAAAGGAAGACGGGTTGGTAGCTATTTGGTTCTATGCAGTGAGCAACAGAGAAGAGCAATCAGATACATTACCTGTGCTTTGTAATATATTTGCTTATAAAGCATTTTTTATACAAATGTAGATGTGAAAGTCACACTTACAATAAAGCAGATTATATAAGTTCATGAAATTTGCAGTGAAATAATTCAATGCCTATCTCCTAGGACCAACATTCTCTGCTTTCCCACTGCACCATAAAGCAAACATGAGACTACTATACTATACAGGGAGAAGAGGAGACAACAAAGAGGAGAGAGCTTTTTGAATCACTATAACCATAGTTTCTTTTAATGCTATGCATTTAGCTATCCGAAACACTTACAGGTATTTTTATTTTGATACTCAATAGCTGCGAAATCAATAATGTAGAATATTTAGCTTTCCTGTAGTATCATTTTTCAAAATCATAGAGCAATCAGCTATCCCTACCTGACTCGGTGCCTTTATACTCTCTAAATACGGTGAGTTACCAGTGAGAAATGTGAGATAGACACCAACTTGACCCAATGGGAATAACTTAACTTACTATTCAGCAAATCAATATATTTATGAGCCAAAAACCTACTGAGAAACAGGATGTGTATTATAGATCAATCAGACATTTGATGGATTTGCATTTAGGTCTTTTATAGACTAGGAACTTAGCATAACATATAGGTTATACACAATATTTTAGTTGTATTCAGAGTTTATAAATTCAAAAGGGAATTATAATACACTCACATTTTATAGGTTGTTGCTGCATTCTATAGTACTTGGTTTGTGCCACTTCTTCCCAATAGGGCTCAATGTGCTCTGTAATTTTTAGCTGCAACATCATAAAGGGTTCTTTTACCTGGATCTACTGCAAGGCAGAATGCATCTTGAAGTTACAGTGGAAGTTAGGACTCCACATTACATAAAGCTATTTTAGTATTTCTGCAAACATGTTTTATCTAGCTGGTTTGTAAAATCATGAGATGGTCCAGAGACAAGAAATAAGCAAGACATTATCACTAGACCTGATGTTTCATTGAATTTTTTCCCCAACTTAGGCATTTGATTCCTTGGTCCCCAGTTGCTGTAGGAAAACTCTTACACACTGCAAAGATTTGTCACTTGTATTGGTTTTTGAAAAATTGCTAATTGGTAAGTAGACAGGAAGGAAACATGGGTGGCGGTGACCAGACTAGAGTAGTTCTGGGAAGAGGAAAGGCAGCCAGACACAGAGGAAGCAAGATGAGAATGTCTTACTAAGAAAAGGTACCAAACCATGTGGCTAAACATAGACAAAAATTGTGAGTTAATTTAGGTTGTAAGAGCTTATTGATAATAAGCCTGAGCTAATAGGCCAAATAGTTTCTAATATAAGCCTCTGTGTGGTTTTTTTTTGGGGGGGGGGACTGAATGGCTGTAGGATCAGGTGGGACAAAAACTTCTCTCTGCACCCAGTTGGGGACACAGTTTGCAGAGATTTAGGAGATGTGGTCTTATTGCAGTATGTCAGAGGGGCAGACCTTGAGGTTAAGGTCTCATTCTACTCCCAGATAACATTTTCTGCTTTGTGCTTATGGTTAAAACTTAAGCTTCCAGCCTCTTACTCCAGCCATCATACTTGTCAGTTGCTCTGCTGTGTCTATCCACCATGATGTACTCTTATTCTTCTGTAACTGAGTTGAAATAAACTCTTGTGTCTATAAGTTGATCCTGGTACTTTAGCATTACAAGAAAACGTGATTAATACTCCAGATATTACTAAGTCCAGTCTCCTAGAATATAGACTACAGTGTCTCAGAAACATTAGCAACTAATATATCAGGTTTTTTTTTTTCTGTCATATCAGCCACAAAAAAAAGAGCCTCTTTAATGACAATTGGGCTAGGCTTCATCTATGAGTATAGAAGAATATCATTAGGAATCATTTTATTGACAGTTTTGCTTTTTGTCAGTCAAGTTTGGTTCTATCCTAATGCTCTTGTCTATTCAGCCTCTGGTCATGCAGGCAGTGTCAGGCATGGACTTCTCTCCTGATGTGGACCTCAAGTTGGACCATTCATGGTTTGGCCACTCCCACGGTCTCTGAGCCACTATTATCCTACCATATCTTGCAGGCAATATGCATTAGCCTGAAGTTTTTATGCCTGGGTTGTTGTCCCAGTCCTATCACTGGAAGTCTTGCTGCTTACAGAAGATGACCTGTTCAGGCTTTGTATCGCTCATTACTTGGAGTCTTCACTAGGGTCAACTTTATAGATTCTAGAGAATTTCCACTTCACTAGGTCTCCACATTGTCTCCAAAATGCCCCCCAATTCTAGTTGCCTCTCCTAGTACTCTCTCTTTCTCTCTCTCTCTTTATCACCCCACCTCAAGACCCATAACCAAGCATTAGGTGGAGGTCAGGGAACTCTTCGAAAGAGGGGAAGGATGGATTGTAGGAACCAGAGAGTCAAGGACACAATGAGAACACAGCCTCCAGAATCAACTAAGCAGGACTCATAAAGGTTCACAGAGACTGAGGAGAAAGTTATAGAGCCTGTTTATGTCTAAGAGTGGTCCTCTGTATATTTGCTATGGTTGTGTAGCCTGGTATTCTTGTGAGATTTCCAATAGTTGGCACTGGTGGTGTCTCTGAACCTTTTGCCTGCTTTTGGGACCCTATCAGTCCTGCTGGGTTGCCCTGTCCAGCCTTGTTATAAGGGTATCTAGTCTGACTGTAACTTGCTATGTAGTATTCTGTTGATATCCCTGGAAGGCCTGATCTTTTCTGAAGGGGAAATGGAAAGGAGTGGATCTGGTAGAGAGAGGAGGTAGGGGGAATGGGAATAGTGGAAGGAAAGGAAACTGTGATTGTGATGTAATATACAAGAGATTAAAAAGAGAGTGTCAAAACCTATAATAAATAAAAAATATCTTTCTCAAAAAAAGAACACAAAAACAAACAAAAACCAAATACAACAATAACAAAACAAACAATTTTAAGTTTTTTTTATGGCTTCCACTTCAATAAGGAAAACAGCTCATGGTGACTGGGGTAAGACGTGGTGGCAGGAGAGAGTCCTGACTCAAGTTCATCTCTCCTCCTTCTTTTATTGAATCTGTAACCCCAGCCCATGTGATGGTGCTATCCAGAGTGGGTCTTATCTACTCAGTTAAATCTCCCTGGAAAGAGACTCACAAGCACAGCCTGAAGTGTTTCTCCTAGTGATTGGGAGTCACAGCCAAGCTGACAATGAGTATCAACAGTCATACTAAGATAGTGAGAACCAAATGCCCTCCAGAGTCAGAGATCTAGGATTTCACTCTGCTGTATGTCAGAGAAAGCTCAGTTTCACAAAATGCATTCTCAGGATGTCAGAAAAGATGCAAGAGGACAGGGAAGGGATATGTCTACACTGCAATTGGCAAGAAGATTTATTTTGTAACAATATATTGATCCTAATGAGAATAGATTGTTTGGGTAGCAGCCAAAAGAATGTTGGTGAAATCCTATAGGTTTTGCTTTATATTCTGATAGTTCTCAGTCAATGTCAGTCATTTGCTTTGCTTCATTTACATTTTTGGCACATGCTAGCTACACAGATTAATGGGTTTCACCGGGATGTTTCTGTATATGTTCATGTAGTGGGTTGGTCATGACTATTATTGTTTGACACTATTCCAAGGGAGACATGAACAAAAGGTCAATTCATCCCAGATAGGAAACTAATGACATACCAAAGTCAGTATACCACTAAAGTTCAATTTTGTGTGTGAACCAGTGAGCTGTATTTGGGTTTCTTAAAGGAATATGGGTAAGAATTTGCTTACAGGCGCAGAAATAACTCAAAGACAGCTGCATGATCAAGTCCCCTTCCCAACAACCAACAGGGATGATGCTCATGGAACCTGGAAACAGAGCACACTGCACAACTTGCAAGCAACTCAACAAGTCAGAGGGTGTTTCTTGAAGGCAACTCATGTAGTTTGAGCTTCTTCCAGGCACCTCATCTGGTCTCTGCTTCTTCTAGGCAATCTGATGGCTGAGAATATTTTGTAGAGTTCCTCACTGGTTATTATATGTTTGGAGAAGGAGCAGCTAATAAACCTGGTCACTTTCAGTGGTTTCTGGAAGCTATTAGGCTGTTTGCCTCCTGAGCTTAACAGGTTCCCTGCAGGGTGGGACATTTTACTTCCTTTAAAGATATTCTGTATTTTAAGGAACTTCCCTTCAAGAGGGAGGTTCATCTCAGAGGAAACAGTTACATAGAACACATCTAACCTTCTTACACACAGGATTTAGATTTTCAGTCTCTGTCTTCTCCAAGCAGACATCCCTGTCCATAAGAGTCCTCCTCTATCTCCTGTTTATGCTGATCACAGCTGTTCTTGCCCTTCATGGCTGGAAACACTTTAGTACCATGATTAATTAAGGTCTTCATGGGGAATTTTAACCACACACTGATGAAGTTAAGGACAAATACCATCTGTTGTTTCCTAGAATTTTTCCTGAGATTATGTAAGATATCTACACGCACACACACACATAAACACACACAATGCACTCATTGATGATACTGGAAGACTAATTAAAAGCAACTCTAACTTTCGGTGCCATTACAAGAACCATTTCTTTAGTGAAGAATGTCTCCATCGCATCATGGATGACAATATTGTCAAGTCATTGCAGTTGGGTTTTCCTTTCTTTTTTCTGTTTATGATCCTCACCATGAAGAATTTAAGGCAGATAAAAGAAAGTGAGGCAGGGACTCTAGGGTAAGTTCTGTACCTAATCCTGTGTTCTTTTTTAAATTAATATCAACAGTTTGCAAAATTTATAATGTAAATTCCCAGGAATACTCTCTCCCTTTTATAGAAATTCAACAATATTATAGGTTTCAAACCAGTCTCACTGTTCAGCAGTTGTACAGACCATACAGGTCTTACGATCTTTTTACAATTACTTGATCTTCGTGGGCCTGCAATGAAGTGGGGATCATAAAAACCCATGCTGTACAGCACTTTAAGGAAGATTAAATGAGTGTTTATTCAGAATTCAACCAAAATTGTGCCAGAGACTCAACAAGACTCCTTAAATAAGTAAGGTTTACTCATTTGTTTTCCAGTTTGGAAAGTATTTCTTTAATTTATCTGCTTTTAAGTTTTCTTTTCTGTACAAATATCAATAAATAGGCATGCATAGGTATCTATGCAATTGCAGACACACCACTGAGAATCATATTCCTTTTTCATCTCTACAAAAACATTGTAATAATGTGATGGCTGGTGTTGGTTGTCAACTTGAATAACTCTGGAATAAATGAAAACCCAAGCATCTGGACATTCCTGTGAGCTGAATTCTTGATGTATCATTTGTGGTATGAATACCCACACTATATTTTGGTCATATCATCTAATGGACATCTACATAATAAAAGAAAATGGGAGAAGGAAGTTGTTTATTTGCTTTCCATCAATTCAGCTAGAAAGTTCTCATGTCCAGTTATTGTGCCATTCATCTGCAGGTATTAGAACCTACGTTTTCCGGATTCCAGTGGAGACTGGGTACCACAGCTCTTCAGGAATACGCTGGGATTCTAGCACCAGATTGTTACTGCTGAGATGTAGAGTCCCATGGGCTGAACAACTACAGAATTCTTGGCCTTTCTATTAGGAGACAGTCATTGTTAGACTACTTGGACTATATCCTGTTAGTCACTGTAATAAATTATTTATATATATATATATATATATATATATATATATATGATTCTATCATTAAACACACACACACACACACACACACACACACGTTTATTCTATTATTTTTTTTCTTTAGAGGACCTTGACTACAACAATAAGTATCTTTGTTATGCGTTTCTTTAGCCCTTATTTTAATACACCAGTCTGAGGAAATACAACTCTTTTCCGGAGCTAAAGAACTATTAAAGAGCCCTGGAAAATCATTAATTTCCCCACTCACCCACTTTCAATCTGGACCACACACATTAATCACTCAAACTACCTTTTCTTCCCATCGTGATGTGGTTACAATTCATGTTTGTTCTGCCCTAAGGAAGAGATTTTGTCACAGGTGGGTGAATTCAGCACTAATAGCACTACCCTTTATTTTCAGAAAAATTTTTGAGGTCAGAAAAGTCCAATTAACAATTCCAGTTTTGCATGCTTTTGATTACTTATCGAGTTTAATTATTTTCTGTGCCTTTGTTAGAAAACCCAGACATCAACTTCCCAACTCACAATTCATGTTCAAGCTGAGTGGTCACATGGTAAGCTTCTAAAACCGATTGCATATTGGTGACTATAAGATATAAACCTCCACTTTCACATTTCTCTACCTGCACCCTGTACAGTCATGAAAAAGGAGTAAGTGGTAATTCCTCCTGAGAAGAGAGAGTAGTGGTGTGGGGTTGCAATGTGTCATGTATTTCTGTATTTGCTTTCTTCCTGTCAGATTATTTTTTAGCTATGCGTGTATGTGTCTACAGAGGCCAGAAAAATGTATCAGATCTCCTGGAGCAGTTACAGACTGTTGTAAGTCACCTATATTGGTGCTCAAAACCAAATTCAGATCTTCTGGGAGAACAGCAAGAGCTCTTAACAAATGAGCTGTCTCTGCAGTCCCAAGATGTTTCCTTAAATTTTCATTATTAGTTGCTTAACAACGGCATGGGGAAATAGAACTGGCACCTTTAAAAGACTATTTATGATACTGGCTTGAAATTAGCTATTTTCTTCTTAAACATTCTTTTTCATTATCTAAGAGATCGAGGATTCAAAGGTGTAAGGCTGTGCATTTGTTCTGCATAAGTCTTTTTCCCAAACTCTTCTTTGAAAGTCCTTCAGCTTCCACCTGGCATCTGTTGTTTTTAGGAGTGCAAACTCTTAAGGGCATACCATCTAATGGAGTCTCTAATAACTCTTTTCAGCTTGTCCTCTATCCATAGAAGAACATGGTGGTGGCTTTTCAGCCAGTGAAGGATGTACTGTAAGTGATTCTGAATTCCTGCTGCTATGCCTAAACCAACATTTCTACTAAGAATTAAGATTACATTCTTTGTGGATTTATTTATTTGAGTCAAGTGCCTTTGCCTCTTCATGCTTGCATAGATACAACATCCAACTAACAGCTACTGGATAGCAGTGAACTTTCTTCTGTGTTGTACTTCTTGGAGAGGCTATGGTAGAGATAAGCAATAAGCATCACCTTCTTTGGTATTTTTAAATGAGGAAGTGGTCTATTGATTCAGCAAATTGTGCAGGTCAGAAAATGTGAGCCTATTTTCACATTGACCAAAGGCCAGAGAGTTGTGACTTACCTATTTCTTTCCAGGTTATTGTGCTTCTACTGCAAACAAAGGACCCACCTAGATATCAGAGAGTTCTGCTCTCTCAAGGTTATTGTCAACAGGTGTGGATAATAGCCAGACCTTGTACTCCAGGAATAGAAATAGGTTGTTCATACCTCAAACAAAAGTCTGTGGATCCAACTAAGTTCTAGTTCTCTTAAGGAGATGACTTTGGATTCCACCCAGGAATGTTTTGCTACAAGTGATTTGTCTACAGTATGTTTTAGTCTATTGTTTGTACATGACTTGTTTTGTTCTAGGAACAGAATGCTTAACTATGAATGTTGCCTGCAGCTTTCAATTGGTATGTTCATTTCTTTGTATCATGTTAATGGGGACTTTTGTCTTACTCCTACTTTTGGGGGTCAGGGGTATTTTAAGCAGTTGGAAATTAAATGCAGGCAAACTCAGTACTCACTGGAATTCCCTCCCAATACTATCCTATATGTTTCTCCATTTTATTACTTTCATTCACATCTTCATATTCTATACTAATATTTTCGAAATCCCTACACCTCTACCCAGGCAATAGGTATTTTTGTCAAGACTGGTTCCTAACAGCAAGTATTCTTTGATATCCAACACTTGACCAGTGCAGTCTAAGCTTTGTAGATATAAAGAAGGAAGATGAAGGAAACAACAGATATTCTTGGTATGTAGTCAAAGATAATTATTATTTGTTCAAAGAAGACGAGGATGGATAACAGTTTAGATAACTCTGTTTTGCTGGGTCTTTCTATTAATTATAAAATTATCTGAATTTAGAATCACCCTGTAAATATATCCATTAGTAGATCTATGATGATGTTTCCAGAAACTTTAAAAAGGTAATATCCATCTTAAATGTGAACAGTACCATCCCACAAACTGCAATTCCAAATTGAGTAAAAGGAGTAAACATGCCGAATGCTAGCATTCACGTGTCTTTCCTTCTTGACTACAAGTACAATATGACCAGCCCCACATCATATTCCTGCTAGCTGCAGCCTCTGGAACAGAAAGTCAAAATAAACCCTTCCTCCTTTAGATTGCTTCTTCTGTGTCCATTTGGTCACAACAAGTAATTATAACAGAAGTCAAATAATGTAATCAGAAAATCTTGTTTCTTAAGAAAAGGTTTGCCAAAGTATTTGCATGTGGTAAGAATGAAAATGTTTTAGCAAGTGAAAACCTATAGTGTCTGCCACGGGAACTCAAGTTGGCTGTAACTGTGAATGTGTAGTATAGGCAAACACAAACTGTATGCAACAAAATCTTCTGAGAAATAGAAGTCAGAAGTATTGATAAAGTTTTAATGTCTTAGAGAAGTGAGTTCTTTTGGAACTGAATGAAGCTGATTAAGTCCCTAGAGATTGTAGTCAACACTATGATTGCTCTTGTAGTAACTATCTTTGAAAGCCTTTCCCGTGTACTAAGTAAGAAAAACAGTGCATTAGGCACTCCTAATGAGCATCCAAAAATAAGTTTCCTAATGGGCTGTCATGTCCAAGCACTGTTCCCAGTAGCTATATCCTTAATGGGTTTCTGTCAAATGATGGGATAAAAATAATGAGTTTCTCTTTGTACTTCTTTGCTCATTCCTATATATGTTTTTATTTTTATATCTTTGTAACCCAAACAGTACCTTGTAAAGGAAAAGAATGCAGAACTGCACCGAGATGTAATCTGAGTCCATATTTCCAATGTTCATAAGATCTGTTTCAGATCATTAGAGCATAGTGAAGGGAAACACTCTATAGACCTGTGGCCTTCCTTCACTGAGATGCGGTATGGCTTCAAGGTGTTCTTTGATCTGCTGTAGGTACTGGTCTCCATGACAATCATTCTTGTTTGTAAATATTCTTATTACAGGTTGTTCTGGCTTTAGTAGGAGCAATTAAGAAGTTTCTCTTTCTCTTGGCTACTTAAGATTTCTTCTTGATACAAAACTTTTGGTTCCTTCTTAACTTTAGGAATGTGCTAACTAATTCAGATGATTTGTTAGCATCCTTAATTTACCATTATTATATTATTTGTCTTATCACTTTTGGTATAGTTTTCATAGTTCTTGTTTTTGCTAATTTAAAATGTTGTAAAATAGAAAGTTGAGCTGGTTGTTTAAAAAAATAGACTTTATGCATCAGGTCCTGAAATCAATTTAGCATTTTAAAACACAGTGAAATAGACATGAACTTCTGGACCAGTAACCAAAAGGTGAAAAGAGATCTCTAAGCAGGGTGTGGTGGCACAGACCTGTACTTCTCGCACTCATGACTTGAAAGCAGGAGGATCAAGAATTCTCTGATGATCTGGAGTATATAACAAGACCCTCTTTCAAACATCAGCATGCCTGAAAAGGAAGAAAGAAAAACAAATGTAATCCTCAGTCAGAAAGTCAGAGGTCAACAAATACTTTCTACAAAGGAAAGATAGAAAAAGTCTGAATCCTGTGGACATCATGTCTGAACAATGAAAGCAAGAAGACAGCTACCTCCTAGATCAACAGTATTGGGCCTGTATTCCAATAACCCTGTGTTTACAAAAACAGGCACTCTGCAGGAATTAGACCTAAAGATGGAACTTGCCAAGTTAGTCAGGGTTCTCCAGAGGAGCATGACTTATATGGAAATGGGTTCACACATTGAGGGGAGCCAAGAAGTACAGGATACATGTTGAAGCTGAGAACCCAGGATTCCAGAGTTTAACTAATAATGAGAACTGTAGGGAGCTCAGCTGTAAATCTGGAGCCTGGATACATAGCAAGTACATTGAGATGAAAGCCTCATCTCAGAGAAATATTTTGCCTCTTCCTGCCTTTTTTGTTTAGCTCAGACTTCAAATGTTATCTGACATATATGGATGAGAATGATCAACTTAATTCAGTCAATTGATTCAAATGCTAACTTATTCAGAGACACATTTAAAAACAATGTTTTTCCAGCAACCTCCCAACCCTCAGTGCCAGCATGCATCATATAACAATTGTGGGAGAGTAGCAAAGAAATGTAGTAACTGTAGAAGGTTTATGAATGTGCAAAAATCAGAAATTCAGAAGGAAATGTGCCACATATCCGAGTTACTTCTAACAATACTCACCTGTGTTGTATTCTGCAACTTCACTCCATCCTTGGTTCTGAACACAAAACATATGTGCTAAGATCTGTGGATAGTATTACACCACACAAAAATGAGACCTATCTGATGTACATTGGCTCAATACAAGATACCAGATCAATACATGTGATAAACTGACAATATTTTCTTGTTTATACAAAATTTTCTGTTCATACAACAACATAACAGCTTGCTACAAAAAACAAAGAAACTTTTTAATAGCTCTTGCACTATCAAATAGCCAACCATGATTTAAATCTTTAAGAATAAACCAACATTTCCATATCACTCATTTGCAAGTTTGGTTAATCTTTAATAAATGGCTACCTTGTCCCAAAGAACTATTATAAAGTAAATTTAGTTGTGCTCTGTTATCAGAAAATGTTTAATTTGTGTACCTCCTTTGTGCACCTTTATACTTGGGGCTATGCAAGCATTTCTTTCATGGGACAGTCTCTCAAGAGAAAAGCTTTTAAGAAACCCTGTGTGAGTGTGTTAAAACTGAACATATAAATTGCTCATCACTTTTACTATCTCCTAAGATACCGTAGAGCCATGGTTTTTAACCTTCCCAATGTTATAACACTTTAGTATAGTTTTTCATGTTGTGGTGACCCCCCCATCACAAAATTATTTTGTTACCACTTCATAACAGTAAGTTTGCTACTGTTATGTATCGTGGTGTAAATATTTGTGTTTTCAGCTGGTCTTAGGCAACCCCTGGGAAAGGATAATTCGATCCCTGATAGGTTGAGACACACAGCTGGAGAGCAGCTGCTATGGAGATTACAGCTGCAAGAAGCAGCTTCTGGTCCAGGGGCCCACAGAACACAGGGACAAAGGTGGGTTATAAAAATTTGGAAATTTAGAAGAAGGGCCCCTAATGTGAGCCCCTAAACCACTAAAGAGGCAGTAGTAAGTATCTTTGTATGGTTGAAAAGAGAATTGGTCCTGCAAATGTTGGAGGAAAATGCAACCCAGATTCTAGCAGAAAGATTTACAGCTTCCTGAATCAAGACCCAGGTGGAGAAAATGACCTCTCCCTGAGCAGGCAAATGGGTGAAATAAAAGTAACCTGCAGAGCCCCAGTCTCACATGCAAGAGCGAAAAGGTGCAAGGTGGGAGCTGAAAAGTAATCAGTAACTGGTGCACACATCAACCTGAGTTTATTTTCCTACCATTGCTCTCCTGTTCAATTACTACCAGCAATTGCTCAGATTGCCTGGCAATTACTGCATAAGAGGAAATGTCAGGTAACAATCATGTATTTCCAAAATCTACCAACTTCTGATAATGCTAAGAACAATTAGCAGTTTAGTATCCATAACATCAAATCATAAAGGATAGCTCTGTGTGTGTGTGTGCAGATGTTTGTAACTGTGTCTGCATATGTCAACATATGCATCAATAAAGTCCTGTTTTGAAGAAGTAATGCATGTTAGTCTGAAATCTATCTCTGCTTCTCAATGATTTTAAATATGTCTTTTATTACACACTGATGATAGTACTTGGTACTCAAAGTTTCTATTATGTTCATTTGTGTTAGGAGTTGGAGAGATGGCTCAGCAGGTAAAGTTAAGAATATTTACTGATCAAGCAGAAGATACTGGTTTATTTCCAAAGGCTTTGATGTCCTACCCTGAACGTTTGGGCACCTGTAAGCACACAGTACACATAAACTTATGCTTAAAAAATATTTAAATTCTTATGTGGAAAATAGAATATTATCAACTATACATGCATACTCTTTTCCTTCACCTCCTTCACTTTTGAATTTCACAAATTGTTGAAATAAGAAGGTTCTGACATGTTTATAATGCCTCATTCTGACTGATTGATTAATGATTGATTGACTGATCTATTGATGGACAGGTAGTGAAGGATGCTGGAGGAAGGAGGCAGGGCTATTCTGAGAAACACTCTTTGAAGATATTTTAAAAGTTAGGCAATTTGTCACTCAATAAAAAATGTGTCTACGTGATACATAAAAGTTCGGCACTCCAGTTCGACTAAATGGCTGCACATGTTGACAGCCTAAGTGTCTGTGTGCAGCTAGACAATACATAATATGACTTCTATTATTATAGTGTGCACTCACCATTCCTGCGTAATGACTCAGCTCCTATCAGTTCTACCACGACACTCTGCTTTAGTTTCAAAAGCTTCTGCATAAACAGTTAATTATCTCAACATTTTACACACTAGTTGGTCTTTTTACATTTATTGAATAATTTTTTTTAGATAGTGAAAAACTGTGCAATCAAATTGATAATGTAACTGTTCCTGTGGCAGAAAACAGCCAGAGCTTGCCTAAAATTCTTCAAGCCATCTGCAATATTATATGTCCAGGAATTGCCTACAGGTACCTAATTATACTATCTCCTAAATATCTTATGCATTTTCTTTTACTGATAAGGGTTAATCCACAAGTCTCCCAAGGGCTTTACATAAGTTAAACATACAATATCATTTCTTGTATTGAAAACCTCCATACATTATTTTCAGTACATAAATTTGGTGTATGCTAAAGAAATGTTATCTGGTGAAAAATCACCCAGAAGATTAATGAGTAGCAACTCAGTGCAGTGCTGTATGAGATACTTTATCACTGAAGCCATCCTGGGGAGTGGCATGCACAGTTTTTCTATGTTTCTACTGGATTTTTAAAAACAAAATGCTCTCCACTTGTTCACCCTAAGGAGACCAAAATTATTAATGGCTTAATATTTGCAAGCAGCTAAAGATTCTCATACCCAAGGACAGAGTAATCTCATTTGTAAAACACAACCTCAAGAAACAGAACTGCTTGTGAAATGGACTCTGCCCAACTGTATTCACTTTGTTTTATAAAAAGCCAGTTTGCATCTTTAACTAGTTTCCATGTTGTGCGTTTTCATTCCTCTTTTATCATGTGGATATGGATGGATAGAAAGATGATGTTTTGATCAAAATGTTTTCTGTGATAGAGAAAAGTATAAAGAATTCTTTTACACAGAGTGATTAAAATAATACCACAACATTCACATATAGTCTGCTTAATGACTATAAATGTTCAAAATTATAAAAATCTTTGGAGATGAAAATTTTCTAGCTGGCCGAAGTACACAGAGTTAAGAGACTTCCTAGATGTAACACACTATCACTTAGGACAGTAGTTTAACATATTATTTCAGTGTTATCAAGAACATTGTGTTGTGGATTTATTAGCTAGGATTGACTAAGTTTTTAATAACCCAGATGGCTTGAATTTGGGAAGGAGGAAATTTATTGCCATTGAGGACAAATAATCTTGAAGGAACAGAATCCAAACAGGTAAGAGGCAAAATTGACTTAGCTGGGCCCAATTACCTATCCTGTAAAGGTAGCTTTCAGGAAGTGGGTTTTCTTTTCCCTCTAACACATACTTTAGAATCTGATATTTGTTTATTTGGTCTGTTTTTTTTGTTTGTTTGTTAATTGTTTGTTGTGGATTTTGTCTTGGGTGGGTTTTAGTTTTTTGTGTGTATATTTTAACTTTTGGCTTGGGGACAAAAGGACATTTGATGCATGTGAAATGTTTTTTATTTTTTTATTTTTTCCCTGCAGTGGAGCACACTTTTCCTGTGTGGAACAATGTGTGATCAATGATCTCAGAGGTTAGCTTTGGTTCCCTCAAGGCTTGCTCTATAAAAAAGCTCTGAAGTCCCTGCTGGCTTGAAATGCCTGAAAGCCATCATTACAAGTTGTACATTTGCTGTTCTTTGGTTCCCAGCACATCCACACAGTTTGACGGTGGTAAGATGACCTCCTGGGTGGAACAAGCTAGACAGGTCCTGTGTTGTCTCTTTCAAAAATTACACTGACCTTCATGGCTGTTCAAAAAGGTATGGGAATAAGAGAAAAAAACATATTCCTGAATTATCAGATCCTTTCAACTGTGTTTTCATTGATACATATTTAAATAAACTGTTTCTTAAGACTCCGATAATAAATAATGTGTCTCTTCTTTTGAGCTATATTATGTCAAATAACATTTTGAAACCAGGAATTAAGACTTCTCATTCTTTCATAGTCATTATGTCATTGTGGGATATTATATTGTTGTTTTTGGCTTTGCTCTTTATTTACCGTAGGCTGGCATTAGACTTGTATCAATCCTAGCTTAGCCTACCAAGGAGAGTCATATGAGTGTGAACCACCATGCCTGTATTCCTTACAGGACTCTTGTGACAAAACCCCCACTTCCTTTTGTTATTATCACACTACAATTAAACTTTGATACCAGAGAAGTGTGGGGTTGAGACTTAACTGTGAGCAGTTTTGAGATGATAGGAGATTGGCTTCATGCAGCTTAGTGTATATTAGTGAATGACTTAGAGAAATTTGTTCTTTAAGTCTATGTGCAGAAGTCTAAGGAAGCCTCACTCTCTGCTATTGACTAAACTTCATGTGATGAATGACTTCTCATCATAGGATGATACTTACCCCTAATGGGCAGAGCAGAGCTGGAGGTGCCCATAATGGAGATTATCTTTCTCTCAATGACTATGATTTTACAAGCCTAATCTTGCATGTGGTCATTTTCCTGTGCAATTCTGGGCATTATGTGCACATTTGCAAGGTTCTTTTAAAAATATTTTCTTTCTTTTGGCTCAATGGGGATAATAAACACACATCTGTCTTTGAAGTAGAGTGGAGGGTGATTCTATGAACTCAAAGGGCCATTATGAAGGAATGTGAAGTAAAAGGTGAAAAACTTGACTAACAACCATTTGGAGATGAAAATGTGTTTTACTGGTGAATTCCATTAGCTGATCAAAGAGGCATGTGTGTGAGTACATGTATTTATGCAGGCTTTTAAAGTAGAAGTTTAAATTTGTCTTTCTCTGTGTTTTATCAAATGAGTTTGGCCATCATCTAATTGACGGCGGCTCTCCAAAGACACATCAAAGCTGGGCTGTCTTGTGCATCTCTGCAACTCATTTCCTAAATTTCCTGTTTCATTACAGCTTCATTTGCTCATTGAGGGATTTTTTTTTCTTTTCAGAGCAGCATTCTTTTCAAAGAAGGAACAGACCATTGTCTTTGAATCCTGACAATCATTTCCCCTGGTGACACTGAAACCAGAGAAGTGTTCCTTCCTCAAGGTCGGAGAGCCTTGTCTGCAGCTTCACCTTGCAGCCAAGAGAAGGTGTAATACTTGCAAATGTTCTACTGAGTCAGAGTCTACACCAAACTGATTTGGTGCTCAAACCTGTCAGTGAAGTGTTACATGTTAGATAGTAATGAAGTACTGCTTGCTAGCAAGGACCACACACTGTGATAGTTCTGAGAACAGACACAGTATAGGCTCAGTCTGACCTCCTGGTAGACACTGTGAGTATGAAATACATCCATTTGCTCTCAGATCTCCCCATTTAGATGTAAGTATCAAGACTTGATGAATTTTTAATCTCCTGTCTATGCTGCCACATTTTTCAAGATGAGAATGGAGCCAGGACAAATGGAGCCAGCACAGAGGAAGAGATCAAATGGACTGAAGCTGCTTCTAATATCCCCTGTCGTCACATGCTCTCCTCTTCGGCAATAGCATCCTCTCATTAATCCTAACTACCGTGCTGGCTTCAGCAGCACTTACACTATAATAGAAAGGAGATAGAGGTCAGCACGACACCTGTGTAAGGATAACGCTCATATCCCTTAGGCATTCCATAAGTTTCCCTCCGACTTTTCATCGTCGAATTTCTTAACCAACTTTCTCCAGCAGTGAAGAATGTACATCACTTTGGACTCCCACCCGCAGTGTCCTGCTAAGTCAAGGCTGGGCAAAGTGGTCCAAATCAGACCTTATGTCCTTTCCACGGCAACACCTCTTCCTCTAGGGCAAAGATTCCAGAATCAGCTCCTCCTTGCGTGTAGGGTCTAGGTTGTTTGGTGCTTAGTACCGCTTATCTGAGAAAACAAAATCCTATTAAAACCACCACTATGCCATCCTTCCTCCTGTGCAGGTGTTGGCCTCAGCAAAACATAAGTAAACCAAAGTCTGTCAGTGTCTATCAGCACAGCTGTGTGAATAATGCTCTGAGGGATGTGGAGGGTGGTTTACATGTTTCTGCCTATCACAGAACTTAGTGAATAGGTGGGTGCTTGCTTAGGCTCGCACCATCTGTCTCTGATTTATTTAGCTTAGATTTATTAAGGATGAAGGTCTTCTTTTTCCACTATTTTAGCCAACTGGAGAACGTAGACTAGGGTTAAAATGACAAGCTGAGTAAATTCTATAAAACTTAAGAGCAAAACACTGCTCATGTCATTAAGATTATATATCATCCAATATTTGATTTCAGAAACAAAGAAATAAATAATGTTGAAATTCATTCTCTTTCTTCACAGGCTTCCCATTTAAATGGTTCTTTCAGGGCCTTGTTTTAAAAGCGTCATGAAGCGAGCATTATTTCAGGCCCATACTGCAGGCAGACTCTCTAATGGTGACTGTTACCTGACGGCCAGATCTTTCCAGTGAGAATTTCAATAGGTGAAATGGAAATGATCAGTGAGCAATGAGAAGCTTTATAATAGAAACATCATTTACAATGGCAGCTCCACATCTGTTTCACTTTCTAATTACAAGTACAACACTCCCCCAGACACCCAACTGTAGCAGCAGGGGTATAAATCACAACCATAAAAAAGCTGCACACAACAACATGATTCTGATTTCCATAGTTGCATGTGCTTTGTGTTCAGTACCCCACATGTGCTGAATTCTGTGCCTGTCCTATGTCAGATAAAATCTGGCAGGATGGAAGGAGAAGAAAGAGAGGTTTTACCGTAACCATGCAATTTTTTTTTCATGAATATCCCTAAACATCTTGTATGAACAAAGTGAGATTCTGAGAAGAGAAAAACAAAAACATCCATGTGAGAAAAAAATCAACTCTGGAAAGTTTTCTCAGACATTTGTCAATAAATATTTATTAACTCCTACTATGTGACAGGTTTGGTGCTAGCCTAAGGGGACAGAGGAATAAACAAAACAGATACTCTTAGAACTGACAACCTAATTCTAGAAAGAGACATTAAAGATGATTGCACACAGAATACATAATTATTGCTGTGATGTTTCCATGAAAGCCAAACTTCAGTGCTCTACAGCAACACCACATTCAAGAGAAAAATTCCAAGAAGATAGAAAGTCCTAAGGGAAACCGCAAAAAGACTACCAGAAACATTTGTCAGTTGCCCATCAGAAACTCAAGCAGGGTCAAATTTCCAGAGTTTTTCAATTTCTAAAAAATTTGTAATTTGAAACAGAAAACAATGTGAAAAAAGACTGCTGGAGGCTTAATTTACAGATTTGGCTTTCAATACTTATAAACATAAAGAACGAGAACACTCATTCATGTTAGCTTTTACACTAAGAGGAAATATGACTCATGTTGATTAGTGTAGAATAATCTGAAACACAAAAAAACAGACCCAGAATTATCTTGACCCTCATACAAGAGAATGATTCTTATGACACCAGAGGCAGCACATCTCTAGCATGATGTAAAATTGCTGTCAGTACTTGGAAAAAAGAGAAAATGCTATTGAAAAAAATCTTGGGAGAAATTGTATAGTTTTATATACGTATGTACATATATATTTATAAATATATATGTAATATAGCAATATATATTTGTGTGTACTGTAAACTTCATGTGGAATTATATATGGATATACACTTCAAATGCTGCCTAACCTATCAACATACTATTAATCTTAGACCTATGATATATTGCATTGGTACATGGCTGCATATACTAGTTATGTTTCTCTTGGTGTGCTAAACACTAGAACCAAAAGCAGCTTGAGGGGTTCACTTGCCTTACAGGTACACTCCATTATGGAGAGAAGCCATAACAGGAACTACAGGTAAGAACCTGAAGGCGGGAACTGAGCAGAAGCTGCGAAGGAGCATTGTTTGTTGAATTGTTCCAGGTGATTTACTCTGATTGCTGTCCCACACAATCCAAAGGCAGGCTGGCACCACTCACAGTAGATGTCTTTTTAAAGCAAAGAAGCCTAGCTTTAAAAACTACCTATTAAATATTGATTGTGGTTAGTGGTTATCAATTTTAATTTCATGACCACAGATTGAAGATTAAAGTATACTTCTCCATTTATAAACACCAGTTTTCATACCTCAAGGAATGTGGTCAGGAATTCCACACAGGGATATTAAGAGACCTGTCCCCAAGCAATTCTAGACTCTGTCAAATCAAGGTTTACCCCGACCATCACACCTAAAATCATGGTTTAAAAAAAATATGAAACTCACTCCATCCAAAATAAATTCTCAGGACAGTAGTGCAAAAATATTTTTGCCCTTCCTTCTTCAATAACTATGGCAACCAACTGATCTCCTTCTGCTTATTAATAATGCCTCACATAAAGACATCACTGGGAACGCCAACCTCTACTTCTCTTCCTAGGACTTAAAGATAAATTCTTTTTTGTTTAGCTTTTCCGTATTGTACTTTAACTCTTGTAGCCTCTGGCTCACTGCTGTATACTGCACCTTTTCCACATTATGTGTGAAGAACCAAAGTGAACCTCATGCTCTGCAATTTATATCTACCCTGCTTGGCATGCTTTGATGTTTAGTAGTGTGGGAAGTTGAAGATGGGAAAAAGACTGAATTTTCTAGTTAAGTAACATGTTGTCTTTTACCAAAGATAAGAGTGCCACTGGTTCAGCCATTAACATCAGATTCCCTTGCAGTGTCTTACAAACATTTGGGCTTTTCTCATTTTACTAATGTTGTCCTTTTCCTCTTTATGTTTCTTTAGGAACATAAAAACGAACATAGAGCAACGATTTTCTATGATGTTTTAGAATGGAAAACCAAAACTGTTGAGGTCCACACTGCACGGCTAACTTTCTGTTTCCAGTCCAAATCTTCTATTATTTTAGCTGAAGTTCCTAAAATTTTAGAGCTGTAAAAGGCATGAAGAATAACAATATTCAGTGTTTGTATGGCAATATCAGGTAGAAAGATGGCATAGTACAGGGAAATGGTTTATTACATCACCTCTTAGAAACCCCCATTGCTCCTGAAATGTTAGGTGGTGATAAAGAAGTTCAAGTAACTTGCATTGATTTTTGTGGCAGCTATCGCGTGGCAGAACTCTCATAAGGGTTCATTTTATACAGGCAATGGTGTGTGTTCCTCTAGGACAATGGTCTTTTATCCTGTCACTTGTATTATTTTAATAAAATGTTGATTGGCCAGTAGCCAGGCAGGAAGTAGAGACAGGACTATGAAAACATGAGAATTCTGGAAAGAGGAAAGAGTCAGTCTGCAATCATGACCCAGTCACAGGGGAAACAAGATGAGAATGACTCACTGATAAAGGTACCAAGCTATGTGGCTAACACAAACAAGAATTATGGGCTAATTTAAGATGTAAGAAAGAGTTAATAAGAAGCCTGAGCTAATAAGCCAACTAGCTTATGATTAATGCAAACATCTGTGTGTTTCATTGAGAGTATGGGACCGGGCGGAACAGAAAACCTCTGTCAACAATGTGTGTTTCTATAGAATACACATTGAAATGTTGTCATCACTCAACATCATACTCACAAGGAAATTGAGTCCCAAGTGGTTGATTACCTGTCAGTTTTTCTCATGCCTGAAGTGAATAAAACCAGCAATGCAACATATTGGCCCATATGTGCATGTTAATTTGCCCCACAAATATCATAACAACCATACTCAACTGACTGGTCCTGCATTCATATGTACTCAACAGGCACAAGTGTAGATTTGCATTTCTATCTGAGATGTTTCCTGCCCATGTTCTTTCTAAACTTGATCCTGTGAAAGTGATGATACTACAACCTGCAGTCAACAGATCATATTCTCTCTTCAGACTTTCTTTCTGTGTGCACACTTGTATATGTGCACATGTATATGTACATGTACATGTGTGCACATGAATAAGGAAAACAGAGGGAACACTTGGCTATTGTTCTTCAAAGCCATCTACTTCATACTGAGATAGTCTTTTGCCAAGTAGGCTAGTCTGGCTGTCCAGAGAACCCTAGGAATTCACCTGGTTTCATGTCTTTAATTCTGGGATTACATGGGTGAGCCTTAATGTTTCTTTTTAATGTGGCATCTGGAGCTTGAACTCAGGCTCTCAGAGGGACCTTGCAAGCACTACATTGATGAAGCCAGCTCCCCAGACCCTACTTTGTCTTGCCTTTGAGTGTGTGTTTCTATAGCAAGCTTCACAGGTTTCAGCTATAGTAATACGGAAGGAAATGACAGTGTGAGGTCACCATAAAGTTAAAAAATACCTTGAGAGTTGAACAACATTAATTTATGAATGCACTATAAGTAATACACCTCAGTTTTTTGCTGACCATTTCTACTTCACAGCAAAAAACTCATGGAACAGAACTATAAACGTTCTTTCACACTGTCCTTGAGACTTCCAGGCAGGGAGAGCATTGATTGAAGAACAGGTCACATTTTTATTATTGTGTTTGACCCACAGAAAGTGTCTTCCTTCATTCCCTCCATAAAGAACAACTCATTTGAAAAAAAATCTCTGTGAGACCCTCACGTAACAGAGAAGCATAGTCAGAGACCTGAGTGGGAGAGTGCTTGCAAATCAATTTTCTAGGTTGCTTTGACCAATCTGCTTTTCATTAGTTCCACCGGCTTAAGTACTAAATGTATAAAAACGAGAGGTGTTTGTGTATGTCTGCTTACACATGCTCTTTGTTTCAGTGTGATTTATTATAGGGTCACACCCCAGAAGTTGGATCCTTCCAATGAGGGGGAAGGGAAAAATAATGATCATCCTTTTGTGGGTTCCAGGCCTGAATTACTCCATTTTCCCAAGTCAGCAACTCCCCTGCACATCTGAAGCACTAAAGTTGGTTCCTGAAAATATTGCCTGCTGTTTAAATCACCCACAATGGATAGGCCCTTAAAGAGGCAGACAGGCCTTGAAATTTATTGCCACGTGCCTATATATCTTCCCAAGGTCTACAAGTCTCTAGAGTCTTCCTCAAACAAGGCTTCTGATGCTTACCCCTGCAGAGGGCAACCAAGAGCCATGCAGCCTGACAGACACATGCTTGTACCTTAAAGAAATTTAGCAGGGATTTAGGGTGTGGGTATTTGCAAGACCTTGACAGTTGATCTAAGCCATGGCAACAGCCTGTAGCTGACTCATCGCTTATTTTTCCTTAAAAGTATATATAACTCTTTGAGAGAGAACAGCTTGGTGGATGAATATTAGTTCGAAGGCCGGGTTTTTCTGACATTTAGTCACTTTCATATACATTTCCATAAACATTCTCTAGAAGCTAAATTCTCACACACGTCTTTAGGCACCCAGTTTCTCTGCCCTCATGGCATCGTTCTCTCGTGGTAAGCAGAGTTTTACTGGACACCTCAAAATTTGTCCCCACTGTTCCCACTTCTTATAGATAATTTTGGAACAGGCTTTTTCCATCTTTATCTGCTTTTGTGAGCTCTTCAGGAGCCAGGATGATGATAACTGGATTGCACAGGGTCTTAAAATCTATTTCACTCATATTCAAATTTTCTAGCTGAGTCTTCCCAGTGTGTATTGAGTGGGACCGCTTAGAACACTGCCTGTCACATTTGAAGGTTGCAGAGACTTGAGCTCCTTTCTTCGATTCAACTAGAATTATTCCTTTAGTGTTTGAAAAGCTGTCTGGCTATAAGAGGACCCTTATCAGTGCTCTTTTGGGGGGCTCTTATGAAAAGATAATGTTGACTATTCCCAATGATGAAAAATGTAAATTAACGTAGCATCTGGGAAAACATAAAGTTTCCAATGCAGTTTACTTGAGATGCTGCTCTCTCCTTATGTGAGCTTTATATCCTGTCTTCCTGTTCACATTGTTGTGCACTTCAGAAAGCCTGCAACTATGCATGGCTTGCAAATCACTTTCAGTACATTTTAACTCTGCCATTGGCATCTCAGAAGCTTGGACCCAGAAAGAAGTACAGGAAACAGGGGCAGCCTGAGAAGGGAGACCATGTCATAACATCTTAGGCTTCCAATATGCCATCTCCATCCATAAGGACCACAAGCTCCTGGCAGTTTCTCGGCTCCCTGGCCCTACTTTAGGATGATCAAAACTGAACTTTAGCAAATCGGCCATGTCAGTCTCTTGTACTGACCTCTGAGAACTGCTGCCTTTGATATTTTTCAGGCTTTTCAGAAGATATTTCTAGCATAAGGTAGTTTCATTTATTAATTTGCAAATTCACCAAGTATAATATGTAGTTTTCCAATCTCTAAAAGAGGAAACTCTTAGAAAGACAATCTACTCACCTAGACTACTCCAATGCAGTCCACTGTCCAAATACCTTATCTGGGAGACAAAATTCTTCCCAAGGTAGGATTTTCTGACTTCAGTGACATTATTAATGGATAAGCCAGGTGGCACACCATTGGTTAGTCATAATGGAAGAAGCTTAAGGAGAATAGAAAATGAGGGAGAAGAGAAAGAAAAGAAGGAAAGAATAAGGGGATGGAAGGATGAAAATATGGATGTCTGACAGAACCTTAGTATATATGTTGGGATACTTATATAAAAATTGAACTTTCTCAACCAGACACAATCCTGATGTAGATTATAAACATTAAAAGCAAATATTGTTGTCCTTAAACTTGCCATCCTCATGCCTCAGACTCCTGATTGGAAGAATTACAAGTGTATCTTACCACATCTGGTTTTAGATCCACTATGTTCACAAACAGGTGAAAACTCTGTTTGTGAACAGCTAAAGCCCCCATTTCATAGTTTGCATCAGCTGTATTATATTCAGTGAAGCAATCTTTTATAACTATAAAGGAATTAGAATGGACTAACTCCTCAGAATTGAAGCAAGGACAAGAGAGCCCTGGACTGAATCCAGAGAGGTAGGTAGAAAGGGCACAGCTTTAAGTTAAGTGATTCCTGCCTGGATTGAACAGGGGAAAGTTAGTGTCCTTATAATTAATCTTGGCTGTGCAAAAGCCTCTGCAGGCATGTTAATGCATCTTAGCGATATATATTGGTAAGCATCGTTCCCTCAGTGTAGTTATATTTTAATAAATAAAGCTTGCCTGAAGATTAGAGAGTAAAACAGCCACACTGATCAGCTATAAAGACCAGGTAGTCACACTAGTTAGCCACAGAGGCTGGGTGAAGGCCAGGAGAAGACAGGTCTCAACTCAGTCTCATTCTGAGTATTAACCATTTCAGCCTGAGATAGAAGGAAGGGCCAGTGGCTGACTGCTTTGCTTTTCTCATCTTCAGGATGAACCCAGTATCTGTCTATGAGTTTTTATTATTTGTGCTATAACTAAGTGTGTAAAAGAGTTGGTCTCTGATTCTTGTACTGTTAAAGGAATGGTGAGCCACTTCCCACCGCCTGCCCGGCTAGCTTTACCTGAAATAATTACACAGAAACTGTATTCATTTAAACATTGCCTGGCCCATTATCTGTAGCCTCTTAATGGCTAACTCTTACATATTGATCTAACCCATTTCTAATAATCTGTGTAGCACCACGAGGTGGTGGCTTATCGAGAGGATTGTAACCGGCTTCCATCTCGGAGAGGAGAGTCATGGCGACTGCCTCACTGTCTTTCAGCATTTCCTCCCAGCATTCTGTTCTGTCTACTCCACCCACTTAAGGGCTGGCCTATCAAAAAGGCCAAGGTAGTCTCTTTATTAACTAATGAAAGTATCAATAGACAGATGACCCTCCTCCATCATTGTACCTTCTCTTGGAGATCTTTCCCTTCTGTTGGTTTGCCTTGTAAAATCTGATGACATGTTCTTTTTTTATTTTGTTTTATTGTATTTTATTTTCTCATGTTTGGTTGTTATATTTTAGAAGCCTGTTATTTTCTAATGAGAAATATAAATGGAATTGATTCAGACAGAAGGGGAGGTGGTAAAACTGTAATCAGGATATATTGTATGAGGAAAGAATGTATTTTTAAGAAAAGAAGGAAGAAAGAAAGATAGATGGGTAGATAGGTAGACAGGCAATTAGATAAATAATAGCTAGATAGACAGACAGACAGGCAGATAAATAGATAGAAAGGCATCTCATGTCATGCCTTAAAATAAATTCTTAGCCTTTTCTGGTGAATTCCTACAGTCTGGAAAATCTTCCTTTATTCCTTTGTCATTCCATTGACTTGACTTCTATTTGGACATAATATTTTCACATTGTCTATATGGAACTCCAGTTAACCAGGAGAGATAGAGAAGTCACATTTCCTATTCCTTGGCTGTATGAACTAAGACATCAACTCAACAAGGATACAACATCGTTTCTCTAAATGAAGTTCACACCTTCTGGCATGGCTATTTTTTTCTTTTGTTGCTTCTCCTAGGAAACCACAACTTTGAATCATTCAACCATAACCTGTCCAGCCAAAGTACAGATATCAGAATATCTATTCAAGTGCCTCCAAAATCAGTTTTCACTTGACCTCTATAGATTTGAACTTAGGCCCTCACGGTTGCTCATCAAGCACTGTTACCCTCAAGAGACCTTTCTAGCCTGTCCTGTTCTGTTTCAAAGAAAGTCTAGTTTTATTATATCAGATAAGATTGAATTGAGAAAACTAAGCTGAACTTCTGGAATCATTGTCCCAAAAAAGGAACTAGGTCTTTTGATTTCCAACCTAGAAATTTCCTGGTGACTTTTTACACAAAATTACTTTAAGATAAAAATGAAAGTTCAGCATCATGAAATTAGGAGCAAGCCATTTCATCTATCTAAATCTATATATGACATCATCAACCACATAATTCCATATTTATATAAAATAACTAGGTGTTCTTTCAACTGACTTAGTTGTGTTAATCTCAAACATGTGAGAAAAGGATTTTATATTGTATAACTAGCTCAAGCTATTAAATATTATACCATATAGAAATACTGAAAGGGAAATATAGACTCTGAACACATGGTATTAACTTACTAGAGGTCTTTCACAGTGTTAGACGCAATCTGAGATAACTCAAAATTTCATGTCTGTGCTCTGATGGCACATGAATGACACATTCATTTGTAATAGAGACCAGAAAAGTCAGTCTGGTACATTTCAGAAATTAAAATGATTAAAACACTAGAAGGAAGAGGTATTAGTTTTGCTGTGAAAAGAATTCATACTGAAATAAATGGACTTTTGTTTTGTCACAAGGTAAGCAAGCATTCTGAAGCCATAGTAACATTTAAATATATCTACACAACAAAATTTAATATCAATCAAATAGGGAAAAAACTATTTTTATTGCTCTACTGAGTACCCTATCTTATATAATTCCATGTATTAAATTTACGAAGCTGGATTATAGTCATCTTACTTTTGACTTCCATTTTTTATTTTGTGCTTTGATTTATTTGGTATTTGTGAGTATGGAAGAGGAACAGATAACAGATGTATAGAAAACACCTTACCCTGTCCACAGTGAGTGAAAACCTTTACTAACAAGAACAGTCCTTCTCAGACACAACATGAAATGCTTCTGCGATTAAGAAAACTGTTGGTTTTTCTCTCAAATTATTTAACATTCAATAGCTTTGTTCTTAAGTAGGCTGAACATGTCAATGAATCTAAGTGTAAACATGAGACCACTTTTTTGTAAAATTAAAGTCCTTGCTAAGGGAGGATTGCTGAAGCAAAGGAGAAGAGTGTAAATATTTGATTCCCTGTGAGTTGGGACAAGGCTATTCATTAATTTAGATGTGGAAGCTGAGAGGGCATTGGAAGTAAGTAATGAAGCAAACAGGTCATTGATTACCTTCACATAATGCGATCTGAAAAGTAAAGGACCTAGCTTCTCAGTGAGCCAGGAGAAAGGAGCTGAGTGTTTGTTCACCCTTCAAAATGAAAACACATGATGCTTCCGATTACAAAGATAAAGAGGATTTATTGTAAAAATTTAAAAAAGGCATGCCAAATACTATCCTACTACAAGTTAGATAGCAAATATGTTTAAAATGTGTTAAAGTCTTCAGAATAATTATTATTCTCCTATTATTTATAAGCAAGGACATGTCCAAACCCTCCAATTTATATAAGCTCAAAAGGAAATGAAGGCATTAGGAAAGGAAAGGAATAAAAAGAGTTGCAAAATCAAACCAACTCTTCCTAGATATGTGACCTTCGGAGTCATTGAAAAACACCTACTATGAATGATTGTTAGAAGAATTAATAATGACAGTATATAGTTGAGTTATGAGAACTTAGTTGTATTTTCTTGCCTTGCTTCCCCTGCCAAGAAAAAGATATTATAATGATGTCTCCCAGGGAAAGTTTTAAAACTGAACTCTCTAACCTTATATTTCATAAAGAGTAAGTACATAAAACTATATTACTTATAAAATACAAATTGGGGAGAATTTACTGAAAAAAACAGAAGAACAAAAAAATAAAGAACACAAAATATTTGAGGAAAGGTGGGGCAACTGACATTTCTTGAACAGCTGGTTGCATTATTAATAACCACAAATATCTTGAAAAAGATCATTGGCACCAGTTCTGAAATAGCTGCCTTGTTTTCCAGTGGATCAATAGGACATGACTTATGGCAGCTTTGTTTGTAGTAGTCTCACATTGGAGAAAACATGACTATTCAGCAATGTGAAATAGAATTAATACATTCTAGCACTGAACTCCAAAAGAAACCATGCAGTAGTAAAGGAATGATGTACTAAAACACATGACAGCATGAATGAGTGATAATTACAATGAGTAAATGGAATCAGATCCTCAAGGGTACCATATCCCACATATTTTACTTCTGTCAAATTTGAAAACAGGTAAAGCATAATAATAGCTTTGTCTGTGGTACCTGCTGCCTGCAAGGTAATGGAATGCTAAAAATCTTCTACACCTTGACCTGTGTGAAAGGTAAAACAGCTATCACAATTTGGATAGTTTCAGCAAGATTTTCTTTTATGATCTGTATGTCTTGAAATTTGTCAGTGGGTTAGCAAATAAAAAATATTAGTGTTTTATACACATATGGAAGTTCATTAAAACAATATTCAATGTGTTTATATTGCATTTGACCATGTCTTATATTGCATTTGACCATGTCTTATATCTTCTGCTTTATTTTCAGCAAACTTACTCTTCTGCAAAAGTTCATTAAATAAGGTGATTTTCCTGAGAAATCCTTTACATGTTAAAGATTGCAAACCTAAAAAACTGAAAACCAAAAGACTTATATAGTTGAATCTTCTGATAACCAGTATAATATTCAAACAGTTTTAGATTTGGAGAAGCTTAGATTTCAAAATTTAGGTGTAACACTGCTCAACTGGTAGTGTCTAAAAAAATATTATAGAATACAAATAAAAAGACACTCCAGAATCTAAAATCAGTTGAATCCCAAGCATGTGGAGAAAGAGCAACTCAATCCCACCCTTACCGGGAAGTTCTTCTCAATGGTTTATCTTTGGTGAGACAAGTAGGGACCATTCTCCTCATTGTGCTAAGAGTCAAAGGTCCTTCCTAGATTGAAAGACACTCTGACAGTGTGATGGTTATTTTACTTTTTTAAAAAGAAAATTATTTATTTTTTTAAAGCAATCTTTTATTATTTTACATAACAATCCTAGTTCCCACTCCCTTCCCTCCTCTCACTCCTCACACCTTCCCCCACCCCACCTCCATCTACTCTCCAAAGAGAGTAATGCTTCTCATTGGGAGTCAACAATGTCTGGCACATCACTTTGACACAGGACCAAGCTTTCTCCCTATATCTAGGCTGAGCAAAACACCCATTTCCAAAGAAAATGGGTTCCAAAAAGACAGTTTATGCACCAGGAATAAATCCAGCTCTCAATACCTTGGGTCAGCTGTTTCTATGGGTTTCTCCATCATGACCTTTCACCCCTCCACCTTTTCATATAATTCCTCCTCCTTCTGTTAGACTGGATTCCAGGAGCTTTGCCCAGGTAACAAGGAGAAACCTAAAAGGGAAACTCGTGCATCACCCTAGGAAGGGGGAATAGATAAGATTACCAGAGCAAACTGCGAACAGGGCAGGGGCAGAGAAAGAGGAGGGGAAGCGGGATAAGAACATGAGGAAAAGGATGGTCTAGTTGGGAGGAGAATGGAGTTGGAGAGTAATTAAGGAGATGACTTGATAGAAGGAGCCATTATGGGGTTAGGGAGAAATCTTGGGCTAGGGAAACACCCAGGAATCCACAAGGATGACCCCAGCTATGACTCCCAGCATTAGTAGAGAGGGTGCCTGAACTGGTCTGATTACTGAACTGTAATCAGACGGGTAAGTACCCTAATTGTCATCATAGAACCTTCAAACGACTGATGGAAGCAGATGCAGGGATTCACAGTGATGACTATTTTTAATTATCAATTTGACACAGTCTAGAATCATCTGGAAAGAGTCTCCATGAAGAATTGTCTAGATCAGGTTTGACTGTGGGTGTGATGTGGGAGATTGCATTGATTGTGTTCATTACTATGAGAAAAGTTGGTTCACACTTGGGTCCCTGTTTTCCAGGTTTGTGAGTAGAGAATGCACTCATTGCTTTCTGCTCTTGGCTAAGTATGTAGTGAGAGTAACTGCTATAAGTTCTGTCCACCTTGACTTTCTTACTATGATTGACTGTAAATTAACCCCCTCACTAGAAGTTAATTTTTGTCAAAGTATTTTCCCAAAGCAACAGAATCAAAACAAGGTCAGCTAGTGGGTTATGTATGGCTTGCTAGAGCCACCAGTCACAGGGACAAATGTTCAGTGGGGCCAGAATCAATGTGAAAATATTTTATTAGTATGAATAAGTACAACTTTTCAATTCAGATGATGTCTAATAGCTGTCAATTTCTGTGTATTCCATATGTTTTTGCGCACCTCAAGTTTTCTGTGAAGAATTTACTGTGAGACTTGAGGAAACAACAAAGAAAATTGATGGGGAAAGAGGATGAAATAGCTCGAGGGAGGGGGGTAATAGAACACAAGTGATGTGAAGGGTAAAAAGAAACCATAAGAGGGGAGGTTCAGTAACAAGAGGGATGGCAGAAGAACGGAGGAGGGAATGGGGGCATGACCAAAACTATTGAGAAAGGCAGATGGAAATACAATATTTCATAAGCTTTATCATATATATGTATATAATTTAATTAAAATTACTTTACATAAGGTGGATTAGGTTTTCCAAGAAGCCATAATTTAGCCAAGAGAAAAGCCTACAGATGGATTAGGGAGGTGGCTTGGATTTGGGAGGACTTAGGGGGAGGATCAGGGAATGAATATGATTAAAATACATTGCATGAAATTCTCAACAATTAATATGAATATTATTTTTAAAGAATAACTTATTCCCCCCTGTGCTTTCCTTTTCTTTTTACTGGCCCACTTCGGTAATATTGACCATGATTTATAGACTATGTGCAACCATTTCATATTTTTCCCCCTAAGTAAAATTCAATTCTAAAGATTTTTAAGACAGTCTCTCTTTGGATAAAAAAATAAATAGAGAGAAAAGTAAAAACAAATAAACAGAGACAAGGAAGATATGGCAAACTACCTGGTCTTCTAGTTTTGATGCTTTGGACTTTAGCATTAACTTAGCAAGGTCCTTCTCTGTAGATGGAAATGCTGCTATTCTTCATAATGAGTTCCAGGCATCCCTAGTTGGAGGAAGGACCACTTGCAACTGATATAAAATAAAAGTTTTAAGAATTGATACACAGTTTGGACGCTCGCCTTCCTGGACCTGGAGGGAGGGGGAGGGAGCTGGAGCTTCCCACAGGGCAGGAAACCCTGACTGCCCTGGGGGACGGAGGGGAAGGAGGGGGGGAGTGGGGGGAGTGGGAGGGTGTTGGGAGGGGGGGCGGAAATGGAAACTTTTATAATTTAATAAAATTTACTAAAAAAAAAAAAAAAAAAAAGAATTGATACACAGAGCAGATGCAAAGTCAATCAGCACTGTCCAGAATTACAGGCTGGTCGGCTGAAGTCTGAAACACAAGGTTGAACCCTGGCTGTACTCTGACCACTCTCGTCAGACAGAGGCTTGCTAAACTAACAACATTTTTCCTGCCCAGACTCCACAGTCCATTACTGTGTGCCAGGTTAAAGCAAGGGCAAATGTCAGGACACCATTTGCTCAAACACCTTGAGCTGTAAACAGTTTTAGGTGAAGCTGATTAGACAATCCTTGAATGTTTGAAGGAATGAAAGCAAACGGTTGTTGAGATTTTGACATGTGCTTATTACCCTCCTCATTTTAGCTTTGTTTTATTTGTTTTCTTTAACAGTCTGGGTCTGCCAAATACATCAACCCACTTAGATCTTCAGAGTGAACCATGACCTGTGACCTCACTTCACTTGAAACCAGACCTCTCTTGTTTGGGAGACGTCCAGAGCTACCTCAAGCTTAAAATGCAGCTTAAAATCCAAACACTCTTTCTCTGTGTGTATCTGTTCTTCTTATGTGCAAGTTGTGCAAGCCAGAGCAATCCCCAGTGCCTATCAAGGGTAGAGCTCTGATTTAAGACAAATGGACTGGGTCGACATGATTTGCACCCTATATGAAATAGTGATTGTTCCCATCTGGCTGCAGCCTGAGTAGAGCTTGAGAAGATTAACAAGGCAGTTAAGAAAATCGTGGTAAGAAAGGGAAGAAACTCAGTCTTGACCTATCTCAGAATATCAGGAAAACAGGAGAGTCACCTTTTTAATAAAGAAATGTGATCACATAGACCACAGCTGCAAATTCAGAATAACTCTCCCAAGTTAAGTACCAGAGTGTAAGACATCGTCTACCTATCCTACCTTGTAATTTATTCTAAGAATATTATGAACTAAAGCAACAAAGAGATTTCTACACACACGCACATATGCACATACTAATTAGGGTATTTTATTTCTAATTTCTTCATGTCAGGGAATAATAACAACAGCAGAAGAAGAATGTGGCTATACTCTTAATTATCTTTGTCTTCCTTAGTCATTTCCTAGGATGAAAACAAAATACACATGTTTATGGCTGTAATTCTTATACCCAAGGATAAAAATAAAGACGCAATAAAAGATGTATGACCACTGAGACTCTGAAAGACATCCTGGCCATCGAGTTTTCTTGAAATAAATCTTTTGAGGTGAAAAGACACAAGCATCACCGCCCTTCAGATACCTTGTCTCACGTTTTGTGACTACACTGTATGTAAATGGAGGCTTCTCGTTCAGTTCCTGGCTACCCAGACCCAAATAATCATAAAGAAACTATGTTAATTACAACACTATTTGACCAATGGCTCAGCCATATTTCTTCCTAGCTCTTACATCTTAAATTAACCCATTTCTATTAACCTATGTATCACCACGAGGCTGGGGCTTATCAGTAAGGTTCTGGCACCCTTCTCTTTTGGCAGCTACATGGTGTCTCCTTGACTCTGCCTACTCTCTCTCCTAATCTCTGTTCAGTATTCTACCTGGCTATATTCTGCTCTGCCATAGGCCAAAGCAAATTCCTTATTAGCCCATGGTAATAAAACATATTCATAGCATAAAGAGGGGAATCCCACATCAACTGTATACAGTGCATGTGGAATATATGACATTTGATGTGACCTAAAGATAGAAATTGAGATTGTAGTTAGAATGAAGCTAAAAGTAGTGCTACATGAAGATCAGAGGGGTTTGAAATGCTAAAGGAATATATAACATACAATCAAAATTGAAGCATACATGCCCTTTAATTTTTATTTATATTATTTTATTTTTTGTAGCAATATCTTTATTGCTTCTCATTCACCCGTATTGTAAAAATCCCTAAGTGTACCCCAGAGCCAGTGAGAATAAACTGTATAAGAAGGGTGGACATTTCTGTTTCTCTTTTCTAATCTCTAATCATACAATGAGACAATATAAATTATCCATGTGAGGCAATTAGTACACATGCCTTACGGAAAATAAAGTACTGACAGCATCAAAGCTGTGCCCTAAAGGTTGCTAAGATGTCCACCTGAGTGTGGTGCTTTCCTTCACTTTCCAGAACCACATTTCAATACATAGGAAACAGACTGAAGAAGTAAATGGAGTTCTGATGCAGGAGATTGCTTCAGAGACCTGTCTACTTGTGTAAGGCTGAGCACCACCATGAAAGTATACAGGGCTCTCCTGAGACTGTACTTCTTGACTTGCTTTCACTTTATAAAACCAAATGAATAATAATTTTGCAGGAGAGTGCATTCTTTAGATCGAGGGTCTACTTTACTATAGAATGTAATTGTCAGCAGTATAGAAAATTTATTTTGTTCTCTGACACCCAATGGAGTGATGTCAAAAAGAAAAAATATAGTGCTCAAGATGACAGAAGAAAGAGCCTTTTCTTCTCATGGGCACATTTGGTTCCACTTAATTTGTCCTTGGGAGACCTGGCTCTGGTCACTCTATGGTGATCTTTGCTTCTACACTAACATAATTTGCAGGTGATACCTGAGTTCCACAACTTTGCTTTTAACATAGGACTCTGGTTGACAAGCATAAATGTGGCATTGCATTTTAGTGTTCTGTTCCACCATGTTCATGGATTCTGATATTCATGCCCTTTAATTAGTGTCCTCTGTAAATAAGGGTGAGCCTGAAAGTTATTTTGAGTAATAAAATATGATGAAAAAAATGCTGTCTCAACTTCAGAACTACTTTCTAACAACCAATGACTTCTGCCTTTACATTCTTGTGAGGCCTGACTTCCACATAAGCTGTACAGCAGCCCATCTGGGAAATCGTGTGCTGTGGCCACATGGAAATAACAGAGAGAAAAGCTGAATTCCAGAAACTGATTAACTGTAGGAAAACCTACAAGGCCAATGAAGACACAGCATAACTGTGTGAGTTACCTTCTTATTGCATGGAGTCAGTAGTAGCAAGAAGGTCGGTTCCACTGCAACTCTACTTTGGAAGGAGAGAAGAGTGACAATGTTTTCTGCTTTTTGTATAGTCCAGAATACAAGACATGATGTCATTTCATGACATCATTCACAGTAGGCCAGTTTTCCCATTACAATTAACCTAATAAAGATAATTCCCTACAGTCATGGTCAGGGTCCATCCTCCTGGTGATTCTAGAGTTCAGCATGTAGACAATTAAGAATAGACATCAAAGAATCCCACACTCACTGTCAGGTACAATCATATCTAAGACAGGTAAACAAAACAGCCACTGGATAAGCCAAGAGATCACTTTGTAAATCATGAAAAATAATAAGAGAATGATGATTCTAAACATGAGCTAAAAATGGAAGACAACAATGGACATGTCAAAGTGGATAAGAAAAAGTTCGAGAGTACTCAACCCTACACAAAGAACAATAGACAACCGAGGAAAAGTTGGGAGTAGGAGACATTATCTTACCCATGGAAGAAAAGATGAAGCTGTTGTCCAGTGCCAAACAGTCATTCCTGAAAACACACATACAAGTAACATTATATGGACTGAGTAGTTTATCTTTAACAATAACACTAATTATGCATATATATATATATATATATGTGTGTGTGTGTGTGTGTGTGTATGTGTGTGTGTGTATGGATGTATACAATAACTGAAAAATTTCATGAATTAATTTAAAGGTGTATGGTTTGGAAGGAGAAAACAGAAGAGAAAAATAATTATATTAATCTCAAAATAAAAAGAAATGATGGCTTACAACCTTTATTTTCCTATAGATTACTACACAGTCACACAAAACCAAAACACTTCTATTCCCTTGGTAACCTTTACTTAGGAATTAAATAGAATATTTTTTGTTTTGTTTTGTTTTGTTTTACACAAGCAGCCATACACTGAGGTTTTGGCTAGTTTTTGTTTTGTCTTTTTCAGACAGAAGTCTCCAGTTTATGAGGGAGATGGAATCCCAATTGGCTTTCTCTTGTTACCAAATGAAGCTTCCAGTACCAGGACTAGATTTCATACTATTGAATTGTTGTTTGCGCTAAATAACCCAGGCTGTTACCAAGACAATAGGCTGTTCTCCACAAACTCCTACCAAAGCCCAATAATGAACAAAAAACCCAAACAACTCATTGAACATAAAAAGGTAGGTAGATCTAGTACCTAAATAGAACCATGACTCCCATGTTCTGGTATCTTTGGTATAGTAAGGTACTCTGCAAGCTATCAAAAGAAAAATGCAAACACCAACGGAACCACAAAACCTTTGATCTACAATCTGTCCTGCTTGCAAAATATGCTAGAGTGGTGGTTGCACAAACTTTGTACCAGTAACCAAATGATGTCTGATTTGACTGTATGAGATGGAACCAGTACCTGGTGACCAAGAACTGAAAGCTAGATAGACTGGAAACCTAAGGTTAAAACCAAGTTAGATACGACTATTTTAAAAACAGCAAAATAAAATACCTCTTAATTATATTCTGCTATATGCATCGATCAGAACCTTATTTAGCCATCATCAGAGATGCTTCCTTCTGCAGCAAGGGGAACAAATATGGAGACCAATAGCCAGACATTACACAGATAAAAAGACCTTGGGAAAACAACTATGAATGAGATATCACCATTAAACCAATCCCTTCAGAACTCATGGAACACTAAGTGGAAGCAGGACTTGGAGAGACAAAGGAGACAGAGAGAACAAGGCTCTCTATGACAACTAAACAAAGCTCATATGAACTTACAAAGACTGAGGTAGCAATCACAGGGCCTCCACAGACATGCACCATGTCACCTGTATACATATTACAGTTTTCAGTTTCGTATTTTCATGGAGCTCATGAATGTCTAAATGAGTAGATCTCTGATTCTTGTGCCTTCTCTTACAATTCTTTTCTTTTTCTGTTGGCTTGTCTTGTCTAATAGTTCGATATGAACTATTTTGTTCCATCTTATTATATTTTATTTTGTTATGTTTTGTTGTTATCTCTTAGAAGCCTTTTATTTTCTGAGAGAGAGAAAGGGAGTGGATCTTGATGTGAGAGGAGGTGAGGAAGAATTGGGAGGAAAAGAGGGAAAGGGAACTGTATTTAGATTACGCTATATGAGAAAAGAATCTATGTCTAATAAAAGGAGAAAAATTAAAAAGATACTTGAACTCAGCAAAACGTATACCAGTACAGAACACAGAATTCTCTGGCGTCCTATGATGTCCCTGGGCTCAGACTCAGCATCCATGTAGCATTTCATTTGCTTGTCTCATGTATTATTACCTAGATCTTTTAAATGAATAGCTACTTTTTGAAATCTGTGCTTTGTTTTTTTTCAACTTATTAATCTTAAAATATAAGGCAATTAAGTACAAACCTATCTTCTCTCTAATCCTTGTAGTCAATTCAATTTTCAAAAATTCAATATTGTTGGGACATTGTTATCTATGTTTGTATTTATCCCAGTATTTGCTACAGAGCCTCTATGAAAGACGTAGCATAAAAATTAATGAATGGCTGGCTTTGTAAGTGAATATATAAATGTATGAATAAATGATGCAGAACTCAAGAGCACATAAAGTTTTCCTGGCATAGTTCACTTTATATGACTTACTCAGGATTATCATTAGAAGATAAAACAGGGCCACATTATGAAGACAAGGCAAGTAGAATTCTTACTTACTCTGGGATTTTTTTAAAGGTGAAGAATCTCTCTTGTTCCCATGAGCAGCTTATAATTTATTGAAAAAATAAATCTTATCTCAGTGCTGAATTCAGTACCCTAAAATAACATGATAATGATATAGCCACTTGATCTAAAAGGAGAACTGGAAGTTTTTGTTGGCTTTGAAATAAAGCAATAAGAGCAAAATAAGCTCCCAGTTGTTTGAGGCAAGAGTTGGTCAGATTCCAGAGGAACATCTACTCTGCAGGATTCTACAGAGGCATAATCACCCCTTGGCACCATTCTACCTGTCTCTGAGACTAGAAAAGTAAGCAGAGAAACCTCAGAGGCTGAGATGTTCACTCAGCCTCAGCCCTAACAGGATAATTCTAGCATTTTTCTGTAAGATTCCGGTTAATAGTGTCTATGTACAGAAGATTATGAAAACAGAATGTTAGAAACCATATAAAAAGGCAGAGAAGAATTAATGGCTATAATTGTTTCTACAAATATTACCAGTTGAAGAAATTAGCTCAATATGACTAGCTAAAGGATAAAACAATTATATTTTTATTTATTATAAGGGGAAAACTCATGAAACAGGAAAGGGAAGTTCACGCTCAGCTGTGTCATTAGAGTACCACATAGAAAGAGAGCATCTGGTCCGTTCCCCAGTTTTCGCCAGGCTCCAGGATGTCATGCCTTAACTAGATTCCACCTCTTGAAGCTTGGTTAGCAAAGCTTCCCCCATAACCTTCTCCTTTTGTCTAAACAAGAGTGATCCAAACCCAATACAACTATATATGGCAAGAACAGATATCAAGTATAAAATTGTAGCCAACATAAACAATATCAAGCAAGGAACACATTACAAATGTTTTAATAAACATTCTATTCCAAAGAGTCTCAGCTAAATCATAAGAGGAAAAAAACTATGACTATGTAAGCTTTAACCCCATTGTAGGCCTGAGAAGGGAAATAATTAAAAAAAGAAAGTCCGGGTGGTGGTGGTGCTTGCCTTTAATCTCAGCACTCAGGAGTCAGAGGTAGGCAGATCTCTGTAAGTTCAAGGCAAGCCTGGTCTACAAGAGCTAGTTCCAGGACAGACTCCAAATGCTACAGAGAAACACTATCTCAAAAAATCAAAATAAAAAATATGTAGGCAGGAAGTGCAATCAAGCAGCTCCCAAAGCAAGCAGTGTATGACAGAGACAATTGGCTACCTCAGCGAAGTCTCATTTGAAATGTTGAGGCAACCAACTTTGGCTAAGGTCTAGTATAAATGACAGACCATTTCCAGAGGCAAGAAAATTTTCAGAACCATGTTTCCCTGTCTTGGCAAGGTTTGACAGTCTTTTTTTTTTTTCCTGTTTGTCCTGTCTGGCCATCATACATATTGTCAGTTGTTGATGCATGGGCACTTCTTTGCCCTAAGGCCAGTATTGCCAAAATGAAAATACACTCCAAGTGGAGTATCAGTGGTGCTCAACATTCTCTCAGGAATAGATTGGTGCTGTCAGGAGCAATCATGTCTCATGTCAACAGAACCCTATGTTATTTAAATGCCATATTCTACACATCCTTGAAGTGGTTGAAGATTACCTATCTAGGCAAAAATACAAACTCTCTCTATCTAAAGAACCTAATCAATCTGAGTATATGTATAACAAACATGAACAAATATTGACATATAATATTTAATACCTGTATAACTTAAAGACTAAAACTTTGTCAGAATATTAAATACTCTGTAACAAATTTGCAGAAAATGAGGACAATGACTGCAAAAAGTAAATAATGTATAAGTATCTTGATCAAATATATATATATATGTATATAATACAATATAAAAATATATTGTAAAAGTTATATCAATATACTAAATGTTCTAAACAGAGGTAGAAACATGCATATATACAATCTGACAGAATAACTTTGCATAGATATATAAATATTGTAAAACAGAAATAACAAATATAGTTTGACTTGTATCAATGTACACAAACTATACCAACATAAATTATCCATAAATAATAGCTCACAAGTATTCACTCTATTTTTTAAACCTACATAGTTTCTGTCAACCCTCTATCTTATACAAATAATAATCAACAACCCCTGAATGATATTTCCAACCCTGAGAACAAACTGTTTTGGGAGAGAGGATGTTGTCCTCTAGAACTGCTTCTGGGTTATCATGGGGGCAATGTTCTCTTTATGGGATCCTGCTAAAGTAAAGTGATGGTTAAGTTTAAAGATTACTATCTAGTATAGTTGCAAATAAAGTCTGAGCAGTAAATAAGGTTTTCCTCAAAGTTCTTATTTGGAGTTATAGCCAGAACATCATGAGAAGGTGTTTCATTTCATTTCAGCAGCTGGTACCCCCAAAAAACAGTCTTATATTAGCACTATCAGCATCATGATGTCATCTCAACTAAGTGGAGTTGTTGCTATGGGGCCCTATCTTCTTCCTGGAAACTTCAAAGATTACTGCAGGAAAAGCATCTGTAGAAAAGTATATTATTCATTGTGGAAAACATAAACATCATTCATATAAACATACATTCAATGAAGAATATGATATAGACAAAATAGACTTGGAGAAAGTAAAATTTTTCCTAAAGTCCTCCTTTTGTTCCATACTAGATGGCTCCCTATATGGGACAGAAATTTTGAACGTTACTTTCAGCAACACACTTGGATTTAAAGAAGTATAGAGCCATTGCACAACTCTAAAACCAGCTCTATGTATTTATATATATGAATATATATGTATATGTATTAACCACCTGTTTTCCTAAATCAGATGATTGGTTAACAAAGCTTCTCCCATCAACCAATAATAAATATAAAATTAGAAAAACATGAAAAATATAGAAAGAAAACTTGAGCACCACAACCTAGAAAACCTACACATATGAGCCAAATAGGAATCTGAAAGGGTAGTTTCTTCTGTCACATAAATTAAATGGATTTGTAATTTGAAGGATCAATGATAATCTCTCTTTATGATCAAAAATTTACTTTTCTTGTTGAATTACAATTTACCCTGAAGTTTAGTAGATTAAAGAAGAATGGATGTTTGTTAATAAGGATTTAATCTGAGTTGAGCTTGGCTTTCGTGTGGTGTCAGTTGGGTGTCCCAGGTGGTGCTGAAGTTTTTGCTGTGGCAGTGGCTCCTTCACTTGGTTGATGTCATACCAGTTGTCAGCAAAAGTTGAAAAGCCTTTTCCTGTAAAGAGGCTAATCCTTACTGGACCCTCAATGATCCAGACTTCTCAGGTCCATAAAAATCTCTTCTCCTTTGAGCATATTTGAGGATTTGTTCTCAGTGCCTGTTGTGATTTGAAGGTAGAATGTTCTGCACATGTCAGCGTGTTTGAACGCATGACTCCCAGCTGGTAGTTTTGTTCTTTAAAAGGTGGGCGTGTTCCCTGGCAGGCTCGCAGAGCAGCCGCTAATCCGACAAGGATGGCTGTGGGTCCCTGTAAGATCTCCAGGGTGGCAGCGCCATGCGGCCGGGCGAGTCAGGCGGCGGGTATGGTGGATAAAAGGCTCACAGGACATAGTAAATAAACATAAGGGTAAACATTTATTACTTAAAGAAGAAGGAGAAGAAGAAAGGCAGAAATGAAAAAGAGAACAAAAAGAGGAAAAACACGTGTGCACACGCCAGGAGAGACGGACAGAAGAGAAAGGGTTAGGATGGTGATGAGGGAAGTCAGAAGTGGCTGGGAGTGGGTGTGGTTAGCCCTTAAAGGGATCAGAGCATAAGGAATAACAGGTAGCACTGTTCTTGGAGACAGTGAAATCTTTAGGAGGTCAAGCCTGACAACAGCAGATGGGACCCTGGGGATGTGCTTTGAAGTGAATAACATCCTAGTCCACTTCCAGTCACCTCTCTGCTTCCCATCCAAACAAGATATTAGAAGGGAGGACTCTTAAGTGCTCTTGTAACCATGGAGTAGATCTTCCAGGTCAGGAAGGCTGCATTCCCTCAAACTACAAACTTTTTAAATCAATTCCCTCTTCTTCCCTTGGGTTGTCTTCTGCCCCATAGTTGATCACAATAATGAATTAAATAGCTAAAGCACTCCTAAGGTTTCTTCCCATGGCGATGATCCTCCTAAGATGCAATTAATTTCTCTTGGACTGAAGAACTGTGAGCTAGTTAGACAAGTATCTGTCCTTTAAATCCCCAGCAAATAATATCCAAACTTATGGGCTGTAAGTGAAATAAATCAGTGGCTTTAAGTCACTTGCCAACAAACCATATCATCTGAGCTCAATCTCCAGAACCCATATGGTAGAATAAGAGAATTAACTTCAAGTTATCCACGGACCTTCATGAGTACCACAGCATGTGCACATGTAAATACACACACACACACACACACACACACACACACACACACACACAAACACACACACAACTAAATAAGTGCAATTTATTTTTTAAAAGAGAAAACACCAGAATGGCTAAAATCAAAAACACTGATAACAGCTTATGTTGGAGAGTCAGTGCTGCACCAGCACAGCCTGGATGCCGAGACTGGCAGCGGGTGCCAGGATTGAAATAGAGAGGTTCCTTTTCAGGTGGAAGAACAGCAATCTTTATTTTGCCCCAAGCTAAAGCCTTTTATACCTCTACTGCTTCTGTGGAAAACCACCGGTCAGAAAGAACACAAACATCCTTGTCAATTACAGACCACAAGGAAGTTCTGCTGTTGGTCAGGGGGAGTGAGGGCAGCTGGATCACAACAGTGGTTTCTATGAAAATTGGCAATCAATCTACCTCAAGATCCAACTCTCCCAATTTTAGGCATATACGAAAAGGATGTGTAATCATACTGAAAGGACAACTGCTCAAATGTGTTTACAGCAACATTATTCATAATAACAGCCAGAACATGGAAACAATCTGCCCTTTAATTGAAGAGTAGATAAGGGAAATGTGGTATATTTACACAATGTACTACCCAGCTGTAAGAAACAATGAGCACATGAAATTTGCAGACAAATGGATGGAACTAGGAAAAAATCATTCTGTGTAAGGTAACCCAGACCCAGAAAGAAAAACATGGTATCTACTCCCTTTTTAATGGTTATTAGGAGTAAAGTATAGGATAACCAACCTACAATTCACAACCCCAGAGAGGTTAAATAACAAAGAGGGCCCAAAGAGGGATTTCCCTGGGAAGGGGAAGTAGAAAAGATCTCCTGGGTTTATTGGGAGTAGGTTTCGGGGGAATGGAGGGATGGGAAGTAGAGGGAGTGTGTTGGGTAGCCTGAGTGCAACAGGCAGGTTGGAGGCAGGATGAGGGGGCAAAACAGAAGAGATGTCTTGATGGGGGCACATTTCAGGGCTAAGGAAAAATCTGGTGCCAGGGAAACACCCAGGAACACACAAGGAAGACATCAGCTAAGATCCCTAGCAGTAATAGAGAGGGTGCCTGAACTGGCCATCTATTGTACGCAGATTGGTAACTTCCCTAATTGCCATCAGACATACCCTATCCAGTAACTTGATGGGAACAGAGGCAGAGATGCACAGACAAGCACAGCGCTGAGCTCTGACAGTCTTGCAGAAGTGAGGTAAGAGGGATTATGCCGACCTGGGGTTTATGATGTGAGAACTCACAGAGAGAGCTGACCTGAGCTGCAGGAATCTAATGGAAACTGAATCAACAATCAGGCAGCCTCTCCATGAAAGATTTTGAACTTACACACAAAGGTCTCCAGGTGATTAATTTAACAATAGTAGCTGCTTTACCAAAAGGCAGCAAAATTATCAAACCACGTTTAGTCTAGGGTAAGTGCCAGATAATGACATCTGTGACATTCTGTAAGTTAACTCAAGGCAAAAGACCAGCTGTTATTTACATCAAGTGCCTTGGTACCAAGACATGTCATTGACAAGAGGTCAAATTAAGTTTTTAGATTATCACAATGAAATCCATTGTCATTGTTACAAGGAAACCCTACACCAATGGTTCTTTCATATTATAGTTTCTTTTTACAAGTTATTTTTTTAAATAGAGGGCATCATATATATTTGTCATCATACATTGTTCTTAATATCTCTTGTTCCCCTCCTCCACTTTTGATAGTTTCCATTCCCTTCCCTAGTAGCCTTGTTTTGCTTTTGTACCTTATACATTTAATTACCTTCTTGTTTTCTCCCTCCCCTAAGATCTCTTCCTTTCCTTTTATGCCTTAGAATAGTCATTTTTAAGTCTCCAGGCTGCAGCATCAGCAGCACCAAGAAACTTTCCATAAATACAAATTTTTGGACTGCATCCCAGACTTACTGAAAAGAAAACTTGAGGGATAGGCCCAGTTTATCAAACCTTCCAGGTGTTTCTGATGCATGGGGAAGTTGGAGAATCCAATGAGAATGAAATGTATTAAACTGAATTTGTGCTGCATATGGAGGATGGTAAAGTGAACCATTTAGATGACTTTGGCTACAAATGAGCAATTCACACTTGTTGTAAGGGGGCTGATTGTTTGTCCCGACTACTCAGAACTGAAATAATCACACAGAAACCATATTATTTATATCACTGCTTGGCCTATTAGTTCTAGCTTCATATTGGCTAACTCTTTTTTTCCTATTTTTTTTATTTGGTTTTTCAAGACAGGGTTTCTCTGTAGCTTTCGAGCTTGTCCTGGAACTAGCTTTTTTAGATCAGCCTGGCCTCGAACTCACAGAGATCCACCTGCCTCTGCCTCTGAGTGAGTGATTAAAGGTGTGTGCCACCACCACCTGGCTTATTGGCTAACTCTTACATGTTAATTTAACCCATTCCTATTAATCTGTGTATCGCCACATGGTTGTGGCTTATGGGTTAAAGTTCCAGTGTCTGTCTCTGGCAGGGCTGCATGACTTCTCTCTGACTCTGCCCTTCTTTCTCCCAGCATTCAGTTCTGTCTTTCCCATCTAACTAAGTTCTACCCTGCTATAGGCCCAAAGCAGTTTCTTTATTGGTAATAAATGATAATCACAGCATGCAGAGGGAAATTCTACATTACATACTTATTTAAGGTCAATTTTGCTAACAATGTTTCTGTGGCTATTAGTCTATTTGCATAAACCATCCCCTATAACAGAGGTGGCATGTAAATTTATCATGACATGTTAATCAGCAATTCAAATACTTAAATAAGAAATCTCTGAGAATTAATTGATAATTATCCCTCCCCCATCTCAACTACAAATACACACACACACACACACACAGAAATTAGAGAGAGAGAGAGAGAGAGAGAGAGAGAGCAATAGACAGAGACAGACAGACAGATTGGCTGACTGACAGACTAGAAAGACACTATCTTTTGTTATTTGCCATTTTGTTATTCTTATAGTTGCATTAACATTATTCTACATTTGGATAATTTTTTTGTCATTTATTCTCAGGGATATAAGAGGCATAGTAAGCACAGTTAAAAAAAATAAAAGAACGCATACATGATAAATAGTGCCAGAAAACGAAATTTTTTTCAGCAACATTATTTTTGAAAACCACTTGGGAATGTAAATCTAAGAAAAGCATTCCAAGTCAGTAGAGAATCAGCAATGTGTCCACTCGTATTGGGGGATGCAAAGGTTACACATCCATCAATTGTTTCTCATTCAGTACACTGAGGTTAAGGATATGCTGGAATTTTAGTTGCTGTTACTGTGGAGTCTCAGAGTAGTCAAGTGTTTGCAAAATTAACCTCTCAAAATATTGCAAGTGGAAATAGCCTATTGAACTCCATTAATTGATTAAATTCTACATGCCATTAGTGCGGCACTTATTTGATTGCCAATAAAAAATGAATCATGGGAAGTGGTTTGCTAGGAAAAAGAAGGTAAAAATAGAAAGGATTCCAGTCATATTAGAACTGTAAGAAACATGCATTAGGGATTCTCGGGCAAGAGTTCTAAGACCAAATGCTATTTAAAACTTAAGATACTCAATTAGAATATTAATGAGGATCATTGCATGAATAGAAAAGCCTTGGGCAGGTTACATTTTTACCTTACTTTAATTTTTTAAAAATTTCTCCTATTTAGAAAAATCTCAAGGCACTCACAACTATAATAGGCACCCATGATGACTCACAAACTCCTTAGATAAACCATTTTGATTAAAACAGTATTCATGGCCATTCTTTATAAATATAGAAAGAAAATCCAAATGGAAAGTGACGATGAAGACTGAGACCAACTGCATGCAGAGTTCCTCCTCAAACAGCAAGGTAAAATGGATCCTTGAGCAGAATTTTTGATTCTCTATTTGAAATTCTGACTGTATTTCAACAGGATGAAGTCTAAAGGAATTCAAAAATTATATTTCATGAGGTTTATCGAAATAAAACTGAAGTCATTGCCTATGAGAAGACTATGTGCTGTTGCTTAATATTTAAAAACCTAAAGCACTTTTCATCTCATTTGATTCACAGACATTGCTTAAAGAAAAAATCATCCGAATTTCACCACTGTGAAAAGTAAAACAAGCTCTCCCCCAAGTTTAGGAGGGCAAAATTGAGGGAAAGATGTAGAAAGAATCATGGAACCTGTTTTACAAGTTGTCATATTAGGACTATCATTCTTCCCAGTTGTCATCTAGAAGACCATTGGTTAAGAGTCATAACTGTGGGGCATAACACAGCTTTGTTTGTTAGAGAATATGGATTAGCACCTTGGTAGGTATCACTTCCTGGTCCTGCCTCCTGCTATATCTCTATTTGTAAAAAATATTTAACCTTGAAAAACATGCTATCATCCCCCATATTAGCTTCATAAGGAAGTACCAAGCACAAGGAAAATTAGAGTCAAATGGTAGAAAGGGAATTGAACAAATAAGAGCTTCGAATTAGGAAACGCACGTGGCAAAACAAAACCAACACCAAGAAGATGAATAGTAGACAAGAAAACAGGTCAAAGACATTTGTAAAGAAAGGTCAGCTTTATGACTAGTTAAAGTACATGGTATCAGTGAAACAAGTCCGTAAACACTGGACTCGTTTCTCTGTTTGACGGTGTGACCAGACATTAGTCAATTTGTCTTGGTGGGAAGCTTCGACACCATTTGCTATGAAATTCATGCCCACAATATCTGTGATCAGGGCATTCAGGATGACATTGTTCTTTTTCTTTTTTTTTTTCCACTTCATGTCATATATCATTTGAGAGCTGTGTCCTCGCAATGTCAAAAGTGTGGGCACCAATTTAAGTATGCAGGAAAACAAGAATTGGAAAGCCTGTATCACTTGCATCTGCTTCTCTCATTTGCAAACCAGGCGACGGGCGGTAACAAGAGCTACTAAGTTTAACAACAAGGCATCCCGTGTTTCTGTAAGTGCCCCATTTAAACTAAGAAGCTATTGTGTAGGATCCCTTCAGAGAGGAGCTTGCTGCTTGGAAGACCCTTGGGAACAGGAGCACCTGCACAGTGCAGGCCCACGATGCTCCTCTCTGTGTAGGGTGCCAGCCTTGGCTATTCCACATCACATGCTCAGCATCTGACCAAAGATGTCAGTGGTTTCTGAGAGCCAGTTGGCAAGAGAAAATAACGACAGCTCTGTTGAGGCCTTTTCTTTGCTTTTCTCTCCAATTCTGACTACCCTCTTTCATGCTTTTACCCATCTTCTACTGTATAGCCCAAAGCCTGGGATGTTTAGCCAATTTATAACTGCTAGATGCAGAAGGAAACATCAAGACAGCTCTATGGATAATGGGAACTGGATGGCACTTAGTGGCGCTCGTTTTTTGAGTATTAAGTATTCAGTAGCAGCTCTTTGTGGGTTTAAAACCATTGCTTTGTAAGGCAGGAGTGATTTCTGTCATTTGTCCAGCTCTTAGTGCATGCCTGGCAGAGTGAGTGTCAAAACTACCAAATGGACAAAGGGCATATGCTAATTTATGTAAATTTGAATCAATTTGTACTTTCATTTTGCTTTATATACTTGGGTAACTTTCAGAAAGGAACTTAAGCATTCTCTCTTCCTTCCTCCTTTCTTCTTTTTTCTTTCTCTGTGCTTTCCCCCCTCTTCAACATACTATAAGAAGAAAACAGGCAACAGGTAATGTCCATGATAACAGAACTTATTTAGTTCATTTTATATTTGAAAGCACTTTAGGCCAAACACACATGGGCATTTCGAAAATATGACGTTCTCCCTTACGGAGAGTTTGCTTTCTTGGGAATCTGAAAAAACTGAGCAAAACTGACACTGATTGCCCTTGATCAGAACCCAAATTATAGCAGCTGTGTCAGCAGTAAATTTCTAGTATATTTTAGAATCCTTCCAACTGTCAAGCACCCTGAGATGAGAGACCAAACAAAACAGTATCTGTGCAGGCTCTAAAACCAACATCTCTTAAACTGCAGCAAGACAGTGTCCCAGGGAAGCGTCACCTCTGTCTTTGCATCTCTGACCAAATATATCAATGAGACTGAGCTTTAGAAAGGAAAATATGTAAAATATTGCATATCAACTGAGCTAAATTTGTTATTTTTCTTGGAAATTTTTAGTCATTAAAGACCAACTTATCATACCTGAAGAATAGGGCAGGTCACAAATATGCTGCCAGTGATTTCAGCCCAGTCTTCCTCCTTGAGGTGTTTGGAAATGAAAGGCAATTGTGTATCCTACTGAAAGCCCAAAGCCCTAGTGTAAGCTAGAACCCCTCCCTCAAAAAAAAAAAAAAACCAGAAGTTGTGCTAACAAACAGAGCCTACCTTCCTGTTTGACAACGACATTATTCCACATCCCGATCTTCGGCATACATTTAAAATCTAGAACTGTTGCCTAGATTCCATCCTGCACCATGGCCTATTACTACCCTCTCTTGGTGTCCTCTAAACTTTAGGCTATACCCACACTTACTCCTATTTACATACATACATGGACACATTGTGTGCTAGGATCCCCATCTAGAGAGAAAGACATGGGTTATGTAAGAGGATATACCGTAAATTTCTATTCTAGTCAGAGATTCTGCCTTCCCTAGTGAAATGTGAACTCTATGTGCTATGGACTGATGAAGCAAGAACCATGTTTGCATTCCCAAGGAATCCAGCATGGGTTGTTCCTTTGAAGGGTTGGTTGTAAAAGTCAGACTTGCTTAATCCCATTGCCATTGTCAATATGAATTAGGCACAACTAGTCACTGAACACATGTCTCAGTGTGTTCACAAAGTGAACACATGACACACTTGGAAAAAGTGATTTCTTTTAAATATTGTGGAATTTAGGAGCATTTTGAAATTGGAAATACCCCCTTTTTTCTGTTTAAAACTGTAACAAAACTTTTCATTATATTGACAATTGTCATGTAAATTATATTGCCACACATATAATAAATGAAACATAGAAACATAAAAATAGACCTTCAAACCTTTCAAAGTAAAAAGTTATGATGCATTAGAAATTTGTCCTTCCGTATCCACTGCTGCCCTGTCTACGAAGTCAACTAACAATGAGTCAAACATATTAGGAGTAAACACTGTCTCAGTATTGAACTTCTTTTAGATGTTAGCTTTTCTTGGCATGAAGGTAATTAATGATACACTGTAGTAACTGTTTAAATAACATTTGCATTGTACTAGATATTATAAATAATCTATAGCTGACTTGAATCTTCACAGTTTAAATAGCATACCACTTTCTAAAAGGAGGCTGAGCTTCCAGGGATATGGATATCTAAGTGGAGTCTGAGAACCAATCTGTTCATAGGACAGGGCAGTTCTTCTAACTAGACAGTTGACCAAATACCTTGGCCTGATAAATTCCAATTTTGAATAATGGACACTACAATCCTAGGTAGATTTTCCTAAATACACACAGGAGTTTCGCTTCTGGAGTTCTGTTCTCTGGGCATGACATAGCCATTTCCTCTTGAACTCTCATCAGCTGTGATTACCTGAAGGTGACCTAAACAGCAGTAGGAGCATTGCCTTTCTGTCATGCAGTGGGAGAGGACAGGTGATATACTGGCAGTTTATGGTTGTGAGCTGGGAAGAGTTCGGGAGGATCTACCACTCCTTAAATGTGTGCCATGAGAGAGCTTTTCCTTAGGGTTAGTTTCCAGTAGGTGGTCATGAAACTCTAAGTAATTCCCAGTAAAGTCTGTATTTCAGCAAGCTACTTCATAGTTGGTTTGGGGTTTTCAATGGACCTTGTCTGAAGTAAACAGGCATTTGTTGAGGTCTCCTCAGGAAATAATCACAGGACAATTTTTAAAACGAGGCCAGAATCTTAAGTACCCTATGTTTGACACTCTGATTTATTACATTGAGTTTATACCTCTGGGTTTTTCAAATTCCTTGGTTTTGCTTTTTTATGCCTGTATTCTTCTGTTTGAAGCATTTTCCAGTTTGGACATTGAAAGGCTACAAGAGGATACTTCCCAACTTAGTCCTATTACAATTTCATTAATATCTGAGGTTAGTTTATGCTATTACTAACAAGCTTTTGGTTGAATATAGAGAAAAATAAACAAGTTTAGCTGATTTGGTCCAAAGTCTAAATAAATGTAGTTTAATCAAACCACAATGAACTATGGGTTCACAGTCAGTTTTGAAGAGAAAAGTTCTGCAAAAGTAATGTAATTAAAATGCTCTATTTTCCACGTGTTTTATAAGATTGTATTCAATAATTAAAGTTGTTCTTAATTAGTTAAAAAGTGTGACAAATTGTTTTGTTTTTATTCTATATTTTCTGTTAATGAAAGCAATTAAAAGGACCCAAGAAGTTTAAATTGAATTTTAAGAGAAAAAAGTTGGACTGAATTGGGTAACAAGTTTCTTCATATTTCCAAAATAAAGTTAGAGTAGATGGAATAAATTGAAATTTGGTGTGCAAAACATTACCCCAGAAGTTGGGAATGGTGGAAAATATCAGAATATTTCCTGAAACTACTACTACCTTTCTCTTGTGAAAAATGATTTTTAAGATGTTGCAATTAAGACTTTGATGGCCTTGGTTTGGTACTAGACAAAAAGTTTATTGGGCAGCAATTCTAATATTTGAAAAGTGATAGGGCAGTTGGAATTTTACTAAGATATATATATATATATATATATATATATATATATATATATATTATAAATGGTAAAATATATACACACAATGTATATTTGTATGTATGTATTTTTGTATGTATGTCTGTAAGCCACACTTCTCAGATGTTGATGTGGTAAATCTAATAAGTTTACGTGAAACTGAAAATTTCATGTAAGTCCAGCCACAGTGCATTAGACCTGTAACTCCACCATTATTGAAATGAAGGCAGAAAGATCAGGATTTCAAAGCCAGCTTCGACTGTATCAAAAGCCTGAAGGCAACCTAAAATACACAAGAGTTTATTACCACAGCTAAGAACCCAGTCTCAGACCCAGCTCCACTTTACTGAATTCTTTGTTTCTTCTCCTCAACAAAAGCAGGGTCCCTAGCACCTAGCTCACAGAGTCACTATGGGAGTGTACAGTGCATCTTCAAAAGAATAAGGCAGACTCATAGTCCCCATTGAACATGTTACCTTTGAAAAAGATTATAAGACACCAAGCCCTTTATTAGAATTTCAAAGTAATCTATAATGGGGAGATTGCGAGAGAGGGGGAACATACATAGATAAATACACACATATTTTGCATTTCTTTTTGTTATTATAAAGTATATCAAGACTAAAGCTAACTACTAAGCCTTGTCCAGAGTCCTCTTCTTGATGTTGCCGTTGTCATAAGCATGTATGTAGGAAAAACTAGAGAAAATCTAGAACAAACAATATCCATTAAGTTACTGCCCTCACCCCCATGTCTGAAATGGCCGCTGCAATGACTTTGCTGTTCTGGCTTGCACCTTTTTCCTTGACTCTCTACTGTCAGAGTAGACATCTCACCCAGGTTAATTACTGTCCTCTGTCAACACTTTGTTTTAGAAAGCATAGAGAATAAAAGAAAATGAGAGACTTGCTTAAGCATTTACCATTCCCTGGTCCTCAGGATTCAATTTCTGTGACTATCCTCCTTTGCCCACCTAAGACCCGGTGATGGCAAAGAGGCACACTCAAGGTGGAATCACATACAGTGACACACACTTCAAGTAGACAAGATAACTCCAGTAAGGTATGATTTTTCTCTAGAAATACTCTGCAACAAGTGGAGTCTGCTCCCCAGTGCCTGGGCTTCTAAGTGGAGTATGTCTGCCAGTGCTTTTGCCTAGCACAATGAGAAAGGCTGGTACAGTCTGGGGGTCATATTCCTAAGGAAAGCGACCAGTTTTCCCACCAGTCACAGAGGTCTGACATTCAAAAGACCCTCTGCTGTGAGTGAGACCAGATTAGAGAGTAGGAATAATTTTTTCTTTCTTTTTTCTTGAAAAGATTCAGCAAGCATTCTATCATGTCTCATGGTAAATATGTTCTACTCACTACCATAGAACCTGGCAAGCTCAGGGTGGTTCCCTATCTTTGAAAACATTAAGAAGAAATAAAAGCAAAAGTCTACTTTCTTTCTTCTTTTTATTCTTACTTTTCAAAGTTCCCCATGACTATCAATTCTCTTATAATTTCTAGCCCACTGAAACCAGTAATGTTGAAATGGGAAAAAAAATGTCTATTCCTATTTCTGGAAATGATAAAGCAGAACTCATGAAATAACTCTCTCAAACTCTCAATATCAAAGCTATTACTAGAAAGTCAGGCAGGTTTCCTAGTATTCATGCCAATAGCTGCTTAATATGAGCAGAGTCCAAGGAAGGGAAGTTCAAACAAATATTCCCACTCAGAATGGTTATCCAGAGGACATGCACACATGGGAAAAGGTGCTCTTTCAAGGTATTCTTGCAAGGTACTTGCTAATGTTAAAAAGTGAAAACTCTTACTTTACAGACCACTTTACTCTGGGAACAAAGAAGTTGCAACAATTTTTATTATATTTTACCAAGATGACGTGGCTTAATCAAAGCTCCTAATAAGCCAGGAAGCCCATGAAAACTAGAGGCTGACTCTCAGCACACGTTCTGGACCCTCCTGCAGAGATGAACTTCTGGGTGTCTAAGTAGCGTGCCTACCAGTGCACTGATATGTCTTCAAACTTAGCATGTCTTTCCACAAATATTTACTCCCCTCTACTCAAAATCAGCCAGCCAGCCTATTTACAGGTTAAATCCTGAGGATCCTTGAAGTGGCTTCTGAACATTAACAACAGATTTCCACCTTCCCCACTCCATTAAATACAACTGTAGACAGCCACGGCGACTGTTATCTGAAGTGAACTTATTTCTGATGGAAAAAAAAGAAGTCAACTTAAGTCTAGGAGATATGTCTCAGGTTTTAATTGTTGGTGATGAAATCTCTCTGGGTCAAAGTTTATGGGCTTTTGCATTACTCAGATAATTTGGTGAGGATAAAAAACAAATCCATCACCCTCTGTAGAGGAACTGAGAATGCATTGTCCCCTAGTCTCCAGACCCCTCGCCTGTGCCCACGACGATGAATACATCATTTTTCCTGCATGAAACTTTGGCAACAAATAGCTCAGCCCAGTCTTTTCCAACTCTGTTATTCTGTTTTAGAAAACACTGACATTTTCTTAAGCAGACATAATTTACAATTTTAAAGAGCACAACAGTGCCTTGGTGTTTGAAGGCCAGAAAACAAACAACAGTCCATTCAGTTCGATTTTTTTTTTCTGAAGTGGAGTCCCGTGCTTAGTGAGTTCACGGTAGCTTAAGGCCAAAGAGATAGAGCAGAGGGAAGACAGAGCCCAAGCACAGCATGTGAAGGTCATGAATAACTGGTCGCATGGCATGGAAGGTCAGAGCAAGACGGGGGACTGAGCATCCAAGAGCTGTGTCCAATGCAATGATATCTGAGGCATCACAGTGAACACAAGTGGCCCAAGATTTTTTTTTTCTACCATCCCACTGTGGAAAACAGCAGCTTTGTGGATGTGTCTGTACTTCAGAGCTCCATCTAACAGGCTCTTCTGTGAATTCCACACAAAGAGAGCCTTACCAGTGTCTGTGCGTTTGGATCAATATCTGCAGCAACATTCGATTTCCAGTGGGGTCAGCTCAGCCCAAGTAGATAAATGGAAGGCTGTGTAGGATGATACCTTTCTGTTGTTTGAAAGAGACCTCAGGAGCAAAGGTCACTTGTAAAGGATAAAACTCCTAAGCTATTATTTGCAAACCTCCTGATGGGTTGCAGTGTGCTGGTAGTTTCTCTTTCTGTGTTTTCTAATAATCCTTGCTTAAACAGCCAGGGTCTTGTGGCTGGGGAGAAGGGTGTCGAGAGGAAATAAGTGTAAGTACCTGTGTATGTCTTGTCTAACATTTCCTAGGGAGATGGGGCAAATGTATTTTTCTCAAAAATAAAGCAGCAAGCCAGATCAAAGCAAGACATCCACCCAAGTCTGACTTGGGGCAGTAATAAGTTAATTGGATTTATAAAGCACAAATGAGGAGTAACTTTCAGAAATATGGGTGACCCAAAATTGTCTGTGTCTGGGCAAAGTCTAACCTCTTCATGAATGATGATTTCGTAGAAACTATCACAGTTTCAGCTAACCTTCAATTTTATGCACACATAAACTTGAATGTGTGCATGCTCATTTGTGAGTACACACCACACACACACAAACACACATGCATACACACATCCACACACATGCATATACCATAGTCACAGAAGACGGTTCTGTAACCCCTTTCTTCTATCCTTGACTCTAAAACCAGAAGCACGTGACTGAAGCTGACAAATTCTGCTGCTTTAATTCCCCTTCTCAAGACGGAATCTTAGCTGGGGGGACCTTGCTCTGAAGCCGCCACCCCTTTTACTCCATTGAATACCAGGCTTTCTTTAATCTATTTACCTTCTTGAATACAGGTCTTAGCTCCATTTCATTTCCTGGCACCCCTTTTCTTCTTGAGCTGTACATTTTATATTTTTTCCTAGCTCAGCTCCCCCCACTTCATTATAGATCTTCATAAGAATGAATGCTAATAACCACACGATAGAATCAATACTAGGCTGTTTTGACATTTCTTCTGCCAATGCAACTAATCCATAACTCTTCAATTTAGCCTCAGGCATTTTTTTTTTTTGGACAAGAGCAGAAAGCAGTCCCATTCTTCATCAAAATGTCGCAAGAACTGTCTCTAGGCCACAGACTAACATTCTTCTCCTTGGAAAGGTCTTGAGTCAGCCCCTACAGTTCAAATCACCTGCAGCACCACTGTCTTTCTTGTTTGTTTTTACTAGGATGGCCCATGAAGCCCCTTTTAAAGTGATCAACTACTTTTCTGATCCAGAGTCCCAGAGTTGACATTTCCCCAAACAAAAACAAGGCTGGGCCTATCACAGCAGTACCCTAGTCCCTGATCCTAGCTTCTGTCTTAGGGTGTTATTACTGTGAAGAGACACCATAACTATGACAGCTCTTTGTTTTGTAATTTTTGGTTTTTGATACAGGGTTTCTCTGTGTAACAGTCCTAGCTGTCCTGGAACAAGCTTTTGTAGACCAGGCTGGCCTCAAATTCATGCAGATCCTCCTGCCACTGCCCCCGAGTGCTGGTATCAAAGGCATGGACCACCACTGCCCAGCAACTATGGCAACTCTTATAAAGAAAAACATTTAATTGGAACTGTCTTACAGTCCAGAGGTTTGATTCACTATCATCACAGAGGGAAGTAAGGGCATGCAGGCAGACATGGTACTTGAAAAGAAGCCGGGAGTTTCATCTGGATATCGAGGCAGTAGGAAGTGAAACTGTGAGAGGCTAGCCTGGCTTCAGAATCTGAAAAGTCAAAGACCACCGCTTAGTGACACACCTCCGACAGCCAAGGCACACCACTTCCAGCAAGCCTACAGGTCAGTAAAGTGCCACTCCCTAGGAGTCTATGGGGCGTATTTCCTTCAAACCACCAGAGTACTCTCTCTTCACTCTGGGATTGATATCAGTGAAAGGTATAGGTCTGTAGCTTCATCTGTGTTTCTCTCTGTCTCCTTATCCCCAAGCCAAGACAGATGCAAAACATTAGAAAGAAAGGAAAAAGATTCAGTTCGGATGCTACAGCTACAGCTTGTTCATGTGTATGTGGAAAAACCTGGACCAGACTGTTGGCTCTTGACTTGGATGATTTTGCCTGCCCACTGCTTGTCCATTTTAATGCCAACCCCAGTAATTTCAAATGCCACCCACACCAAAGGATTGTTAGTATCTCCCCCATATCTGTGTCTTTGTCTCTCTGTCTTTCTCTCTCTGTGTGTCTCTGTCTTTCTTTGTCTCTGTCTCTCTTTGTGAATGTGCATGCAAGTTTGTGTGTATATATCCATCTGTGCAGGTGTTCCTGCCTGTGTACATGTATATAAGGCCAGAGATCTATGTCAGGTACCATTCTCTATTGCTTCCTACACACACACACACACACACACACATAGAGAGAGAGAGAGAGAGAGAGAGAGAGAGAGAGAGAGAGAGAGAGAGAGAGAATAAGAGATGGAGAAAGAGAGAGCAGGAGAGGAGAGAGCAGGAGAGGGAGAGAGACATGATGGATGAGGGCAGGGTCTCTCTCACTGAACGTGGAGTTGGGTCATCTAGAGAGACTGGCTAATGAGTTCTGGAGTCCACCTTATTTCCTGCTCATAGCTCCAGGGTTGCTTATGCTCTGCCATTTTAAAAGTTCCTTTGGATCTTCAGAATAGGATTTCTGCAAGCACAAGTCAAGATTTTTATTCTTGGCTTGAGCTGATGATAAGTATCCTGTATGAAAATTAGTAACTGATCCCTTATATTGAAACATAGATTCAGTCTTGGAATTTTTCAGTTAAGTTGTTCATCAAATTACTTCCTCTATGGGTGCTGTGAACTTCAGAGTAGGATTGGACATTGCCTATTGTACAGTTTATTTTGTATACTCTTTCAAAAAGAAATACTCATTCCATTCTAGTCGAGTTATAGTTTATTATCCAATTTATTATCCAATTTATTAACAAGATGATTTTCCTAAATCATCTGTTCCCTGAAATTAAAACATAGATGAAATTTCTTCCTATTAATATTTTTATTAACATTCCCAAAGTATTTTCTTGAGGTTTTATTAATAAATGATCTTAGTAACACTTTGTTGAATTTGTCAAGAATCGAATGGAAGATAAAATAATTGTTATCTTTTGACTCTCATATCCTTGGCATTTTTTGATGCCATTCTTCCAATACTTCAGCAGCTCTTTCTAACTCCTTAGAGACAAATGGTTCTGCAATGAGACCTGGCAATTTGTATTATCCTAAAAAGGCAGAATGCATTTAAAGTAAAGGGAGATTTCAAATGTCTCTCTCACTTGTCTTATGCACAGAGACTCTGTTTTAATCTCTCTCTCTCTCTCTCTGTCTGTCTCTCTCTCCCTCCCCCCCTTCTGTGTGTGTGTGTGTGATCACACATGATGAGGTGTGCTGCATCTGATGTGCATAGGGAAGTCAGAGGACAACCCAAGGGGATGTTTTATCTCCTTCTACTCAGGTTGTCAGGCTTAATGTTTTTACTGGATGAACTATCTTGCTGGTCCTGAATCTTTACCTTATTTGTAGTCTTGGAATGAGCACTTTCAATTTGAAGATCATGTGTCATGAAGAAATGGGGAAGTAGTAGCACACATCATCCTTTCAGAGGAAGTTGCAATATTCTGGTGCACATTCTTGCCACCTCCTCCTCTCTGATCCAAGCAGACGACACAGGAAACTGTCATTTGCCCTTGGCAGTCAGTATCTCCCTCAGCTTATTCCTTCTAGACATGGATCAGTCTGTTCTGGGCCATTGTGCCCTTGCCAACCATCAGTTGATAGCCATGGATCCTGTCTATGCCTCTCTGCTGAGAAGAAACCGCCCATGTTATCAAGCTAATATTACAATGTGGGTGGAGCTATTTTAAGCTTAAAACAAAGTCAGTACCCTAAACCTTTTCTTTTCAACTTGATTTCTATGAATCGTACCCTCACTATCTTTTCCTACGCACTCAAAGTCAATGTAATCAGGACTGAAACAATGCTCTACTTTGTCTACCATGACTTACTTCCCTGTAACATTTATGCTGGTTCATAGCATCACAGCTGAACCACTTTTCCAAAGCAGAAGCCCAGAAGGACTTTTGACTTATTTCCCCCTGCACGGCTCTCCATTCTATCACTAGGCAAATCCTTTCAGCTGTCTCTCACCTTGGCCTAAAGTTCCATCTCCTCCTCTCTACTTTCACCACCACGAGATTAGGTTAATTTACAGCATTCACTATTTTTGGAAACTGTTGTCCTCTCCTAAATGTCCTGGCCAACTCCTGATGCTTCTGTCTTAAACTCTCCTCCATATTATAGCTATGCTAATCTATTAGTGCCCATATGCGCAGGACTCCTCACACTGTTCACGATCTATAGTGTCTCACTGAATGGCTCTTACTTCTTCTGCTCAAACTCAGAACCTCAGAGCTCTCTGCATTTCTACCCCACACCACATACTTTGAAATTTCCTTTCATTTCCATTTGCCTTCTACTTTTGAAGAAATTACTTACTCTTTAACATTCAAATACACTCCTTTTTCCTTAAGAGAGTTTTAGTAATAGTTCATTGTTGAATTTGGTTCTCGTCCTTTTGGGCTATAAATGATTCATGAAGATATTTTTTACATTACCACTTATTAAACTCTAGGACAAGTATTCATCTCCTGGGACAAGTTAGCAAATTATTAAAAGTATGCCTCTAGTTTGTTCATATATCAATCTGTTCTCTATATACTTGTGCCAGAAAGATAGGGAGAGCAGTGGTCCCCTCTTCTAAAGTTACCTACAGCATATGGCTGTGTTATGCTTCAAGGAAATGCAATTAAAGTTGCTGATAAGAATAAAGTTGTTAATCACATGATTGTACGGAAGGGAAACTTGTGTAGTATTATGGTGTACCTAGTGGAATCTTAATGTCCTTCATGGAAGAGGTGGGTGGTAGATAAAAGTCAAAGTACTGTCATGGAAAAAGGACAGAACTTGCTCTTGCTGACTTGGAACATGGAAGAAGGCAACAGAAGTCCAGGACAATAGAACTATATAAGTAGAACACAGAGGAAGACTCTCTTCCAGGAGATCTACAGGGATGGTAGCTCTGTGAAATCTTCACTCTTGCCATGGAGGCCTGTGCTGTATGTACTTCCGACCTGTAGAGCTATGAAGCAAGAAATATATGTTGTTTGAAGCCACTAACTTTGTGGAATTGTTTTTTAACAGCATGCACAGAAGGTGTCGCAAAGTAATCAACTTCAAGAGCAAAATACAGAGTGGTTTGAGGAGGACTTTTAACCTAGTTAACTTTTAAGTCTATAAAGGATACGTGTAACATGAGGGGGCCTGTTTGTTGGGGGTTTTTCTGTCCTGCCTGCGCCCTCCAGATGTTTAGTCCCAGAGAAAATCACACACAGGGCTCTGTAAGTTATAAAGCTGATTGGCCCTTTAGGTCAGGCTTCTTATTAGCTAACACTCTCATCTTGATTAACCCAATTTTCTAATCTATTTTAGCCATGTGGCTCAGTACCTTTTTCAGTGGGACAGCTCACATCCTGCTGCTTCGTTGATCTGGGTAGGAGTGGGAGGAATCAACTTCCTCCTCCCCAACATTCTCCTGTTCTCCTTGCATCATTTCCACTTCCTGTCTGTTTTTCCCGCCTACACCTCCTGCCTGGCCAATCAGAGTTTATTTAAAACATGATTGACAGAATACAGACAATTCTCCCACACCAGATACGTATATTATCATGGTTAAAAAAATCTATAAAAAAAGTACTGTTCCAATAGTGACTATATACATAATTCTTTACCTAGCAAAGGAATACCATTTTTTCTTAGTCAGATAGACTTCTACTGTGCTCTTGTGCAAAAGTCATTGCAAACAGTGAACCTCTGCACTGAAATGAATTTCACAGAGAAGTCAATGCATCCTGTAGGTTTATCCTGGCTCCTTTAGCAATGTGGTTTTCAATGTGGCTGACTACTGAGCCCCATTCTCCTAGTGGGGGGTCTGTTATCCTAAGAGGAGTTTTAAGTAAGCATGACATATCTAAGGTTTCTACAGAGGAAAGTATTTGTTTTCTTTGAGGTTAAGGATTGAATTTATTGTTTAGCTTCTCCATAACTTCATGGACCCAAGGCCTGAAGCAGAGAAGAGAAGTAGTGATTATATTTGATGAAATGGACAAATAGTGACACAATGAGAAATTCTGTTAAAATGTTGGATGTGCTGCTGATGGCAGGATTGCTGTAATTAGAGTAATGTAGTGCCTCTCACATATAGCTCTAAAGTAGAAAGCACAGCAACTTACCTACCCTTAATTAGCTGTATTTAGTATTTTTATGGCCACTGAACATAGTACTTGGATTACCATATATTAGCATAGAATTTGCATATACTCCTCAAGGTATTTGGTTTTATTGCTATTACCTTTTGTGGCTCTATTTCAGTAATGACTCTAATGGAATACAAAGAGGAGATTTCTGACTCAATTTGCTTATAATCTTGAGAGCTATACAATGGAAAATTCTACATTTTAAATATAAAATCCTTCAAAAACACGGCTTTCCCTTATTAGTATGTTCAGTTGGCCTAGGTCCTTGCTGGGAAGGCCCTAATGAGACCATTCCCTTTCATTCTGGCCTCAATAAAAACTTTTATAAGCAATGCTTGGGGTATAAATCATTTTATGTTTGTTTAAAAGAAAGTTGCACACACAATTTAATGAATCTTATCAGTCTATCAGCAGCTAAAGGCCCAGAGAAATAAAAATAAGAGCTTCAGTTAGAAAATTTGGAGAGAGGTCAGAAGTCAGTGTCTGAATCTGCATTTGCACAGAGACAGAGGAAAAAGAAAGGGGCCTCCTTTGTAGCCAGTCAGCACTATTTTAGGATGTGCAGCTATTGACTTAGTTACCTGTGCTCCCTTTGACTCTGGGGTACTACAGAGAACTGTAAATCAATACCTAAGGTCACATGACTAAAAGCACTAGAAAACTCAGTCCTTATGGGAGCATTTTGCTTAGTGTTCCCTCCTTTCTGTTCTTAGTGCACAACATCAGACGGGAATAAAAGGGCTGAGCCTTTGTTTCAGAACCAGAACACAACTTGAGTGGAAAGCAGACTTGAACTCCAGAGAGCTCTACAATAGGAGTGAAAGCTCAAATCATTCTTTGTGGATTGTCTGCTGTTGGTTAATTTGTATTCTTTAGTTTTCATACTCAACCCTACAGTTTAATTACTTAAATAAATTATTGGCCAATTTGAATGATTTGAAAGAAACTTTTTTCTGTAATCAAAAAATAATCTCAGCCAGGCAGTGGTGACACACGCCTTTAATTACAGCATTCGGGAGGCAGAGGCAGGCAGATCTCTGTGAGTTTGAGGCTAGCCTGGTCTACAAGAACTAGTTCCAGGACAGACACTAAAACTACAGAAAAACCTTGTCTTGAAAAAACTAAAAACTAATAAATAAATAAATAAATAAATAAATAAATAAATAAAAATAATCTGAATGCACTAGTATTCATTTTAGTGTCAACATTCTTTAAGCATTCCTACATCAGGCTTTATAAAGTAGGAAATGTTGGCTCTGATCCGTATAAATGGTTGCTAGTCTTTTTATTGGGAACTGGTTTTTGGAGATGCAGAGAGATAAAACTCAGAAAAAAATGTGCAAAATAAGAGAACATTCATTCCCAAGAAAAATGTCTTCAACAAACTTATTTGATGGTTTGAAGAATGAGAACACATTTCTGGCTTTCTTTTTTCCTGTTCTGAAAAGAGAATGCACGGAGATAGTGCTGAGGAGTGGTTCACAGAGTGTCTTCACTGTATCTTCCCTGAATAACAGCATCAGGACCATGAATGTCTCAGGCAGTAACCATGCCTTCATGGGTCCGACTACCAGACAACAGAGAGATTTGGGTAATAAGACAAATGAAATAATTATACTGATTTTGCCAAAGGGAAAATGAGCCACATAATACAGATAGAATCTTTAAGTATTGATGTCTTGGGGCTTGGCCTATGAATTTAAAATATCTAACCTGTTTTATGTTTCAGTGCATATTGTATATACTGAAATAGGTTTCAGAAGTAGGAAGGAGTGTATGTACAGATGCCCACAGAGGCACGCATTCACACACACAAAAACACACACACTCAAGAACCATAAATAATTGCTGACATTCACTCTCATTTCTTGATATCTTTCTTCATAGTTAACAAGTTTTAGTGCTGAAGACATAGTTCAGTGAGAGCATATACCTGGCATACACAAAATCCTGGAATACTACTCAGTGACATAATAATGATGATGATGATAATAATAATTGACGTTGGATGTCCTTCTGTATATATGTTGCTTTTATTGGTTGATGAATGAAGCTGTTTCAGCCAATGACATAACAGAGCAAAGTCAAGTAGGAAATTTGAACAGAGATATATAGAGAGAGTAGGTGGAGTGAGAGACATCCTGTAGCTGCTTAAAAATAAAGGCATGCCAGAAGTTTATGAATATTACCGGTAGGCCATAGTCTTATGGCAATACACAGATAGATAGAAATGGTTAATTTAAGATATAAGAGCTACCTAGGAATGTGCTAGAGTCATTGGCCAAACAATGTAATTAATTTAGTTTCTGTGTGCGTATTCGAGAATGGGTGACCAGGAAATGAACAAGCAGTCTCCTTTTACAAAATGGCACCCAAACGACTTGGGTTAACACACATGGCCTGCCACCTACTTTGGGTCCAGGTCCTTGTACAACTGCTGAGGATTAGGATGAAAGTAGCTCAGAGCATGCCTGCCACTCAGCATCCCCACCTGGGGAAGCAGCTGGAACAGGTCTGCTAGGTGTGCACAGGCAGAAAAGCATGTCATATTCCCACCAACATCCATGCGGGTATTTCCAAGTCATAAAGCATGCTGCATGGCATATTTAGATTTTACTCAGAAAAAAAAGGGTTTATGGGCTGCACGGTGCTTCCCAGAGTTGAGTTGGTAAACATGGCTCTCACCCAGCAGTCCCAGAGCTGATGGTAAATGTACCTCTGCCATATTGAAAGGCCAAGAGATGTGGAGCCAGCATCCAGGGCTACTGCAATCACATTACTTACCATTTTAAAATGCACCTTGTCAGAAAGGAATTTCAGATGCACAATAGGACAGATTTAAACATAAAAGATCTCCAAATGAGACATTCTGTGTTTAAAAATGTACATATACTTGAGAGAGAGGGGGAAATATAGAGAGCTATAAAAAGAAAAAATAGCTTAAAAAATAAAAAAGTCTTTAAAGAGACATTAAAAGTATTATGAAAGAGTACAGGAAGCATAGATTAAAGGAGCAAAGAAAAATAAGACATGTAAAAATAAAATGTACACACAGAGTCTGGATTATGTATATTACTGTGTTCTCTTTGAAATTTTGACTGCAGAAAGACATTTGATTCTGGGGACTGCTAAGTAATCCAACATAAATGTATCTTGACTTGAAAATATAGATCTAAGGATATGTTGCTTTGGAAAAGAAGTTCTGATTTTGTTTCCACAGAGGATGGGAAACTGTAGATTTCTTCCAATCTAATGTGATTTGATTGAACAAGATCCCCTGAAAGTACTCTGAACCAAACAAGCAGGACGCAGTTTGGAGAAAAATAAGCCCAAATTCCCAAAAATATTGTTTATAAATGTTTGTTTTCATTTAAGAGGGGTTGGGTATAAATCACTAATGATCACAATCTCTTTTCTAAACAAAATAAGGGAAATATGATATAGAGATGAATACTTTGCATTGGTATGAATCTTGGTCTATTGATACAAATTTAAGATCAATTTTGTTATATGTATTTCTTTTATTATTTAAGGTATTATGCTTAGACAGCTCAATTAAAATGTAGTGTGTAATTAAACATTGCAGATTAATAGATAGACATTTATAATGATCAAACTTTTAGTCATCTTAGGTTTTCTAGATATCTAGAGATATATTTCAGTTATAGATAATGTTCAACACTTCAAAAACTTACAGAATATGGCATTTAAAATATTTTAAGAACTTAGACGTTTCTCAACAATGAGACATGTCTGCTTCTGGCAGTACCAATTACTTCAGAGAGATTGATGGGCATTGAAGGAACTCATTATGAAATTTGCCTTTAATTGACGACATTAACCATTTGGGCAAGAAACTGATCTTGCCTGGACTTGATGATATGCTGCATAAAATGAACATGCAGGTCCCACAGAAAAGGTGAGATAGTTCTTTAGGGACCTTGCTTCATGAAAGAGCCTGCCAGAAATTCTGCAGGATACAAAAGAAAGTGAATGAAAAACTGCCAATCTAGTCTGCCAGATATTACAGGCCTATAGTCTTAAGATGAATGTCCCAACACTACAGAAGAACTTTGGGTGACTATCCAGGTATCAAGATATCTCTGTCAATTCTAAAGTTTTGGAAGTTACTTACAATGCAATTCTTGTTTACTTAGGTAATATTATATCATTCTGGGGTCTTTGGAGAGTTAAAGCAGATTATTATAATTTTCCTTATTTATAATAAAAGATCAATTAGAAACTTTAGATTCACAAATATAAAATAGATAATAAAATGTTTACTTTAATTTTGCCAGATACAAATAAACTAAATATTGTAACTGTAATTTTTGCTTGATACCTATTTTGCTATGTGCAATTTTATTATGCTAAAGTTAAAATCTTCTTAATTAGACAGAAAGGGAAAGATGATATGAGATGTCCTTTGTACATGTATTATTTTTACTGGTTAATGAATGAAGCTGTTTTGGCCAGTGTGTTAGCAAACAAAGCCAGGCAGGAAGTCTGAACAGATATATATAGAAAGTAGGTGGAGTCAGAGAGAAACTATGTTTCTGTCAAAGGAGAAGGAAATGCCAGAGAACCTTAAGTACTTACTGGTACTTATGACCTACTTACTGGTAGGTCATAGCCTCATGGCAATACACAGACTGATAGAAGTGGGTTAATTTAAGATATAAAATCTAGCTAGGAATATGCTAGAGTCTTTGGCCAAACAGTGTTGTAATTAATAAAGTTTCTGTGTAATTATTTGGGAATGGATGCCCAGGAAACAAACTAGCAGTCTCCTTTTACAAAGTGTCCTGACATATTTCAGAGTTCTTTAATTCTGTTCAACTTTTTACTTCACGTGCTGAGTTTAATTCTTATATGAAGTACTTTGTCTATACAATCTCTACTGGAAATATGTTTTTAATATGCATAAATACCATTTGCTCATTCTATATAGTCATTATGAACAGTGTAATAGTCTATAATGTCATTCTACATAGTTACACAATAAGGAATAAGGAACATTTCTTAATAGCCGTCTAGGTTTATGACAAATGACAGGGGCCATAGTTGTTGCTGCAATAGCTCTGCTGAAAATAATATAGCAGTTTACTAACTAAATTATTTTCAGGGAAATTTCTCAATAATTAAGAGATGCTATTCAATGCCTTGTTTTAGGATGGCAAGTATTTTTTTTAATCTAATTATCTCTGCAATGGATCCCACTGATAGTGCAAAATTTATTACGAACTCAAACTGGCCAAGAAGATGTTCTGCATGAATAAAATGGTAGCACAGAGTAGCAAGGAACATTTCCCTGGACTTCATCATCAGAGAAATAAGAAACTGAAAGATGAGATTCCTTGGACATTCTCTTATAAAAATGGAAAGAAATATCCATCCTTTTCCACAGTGGTGAACTACATACTATTAAAACTATCAGACTGCAAAGCACAAGTCATAATGGAAAGCAGTGACTCTAAGTATGGGGGTATGCTACTTTGACTTCTAGCTTCTCACCTCACCCTCTGGGACCCATTGAGCATATGTACACTCCATCAGCCAGTCTTCCAAAACATAATATCTCTCCAGGGTTTCCACATTACCAAATTTCAAAGCTGAAAAGATGCTCGTAATTGGTTATTTTGACCTTAGTCAAGAACAGCGCCGTCTTTTGTATATTCTTTTTTATATAGAACTGAACTAGAGACAGGTTCCTGGAAACACAATTATACTTGAGGAATAGAGCACGTTGTTCTTTAAAATAATTTGCTTTTGGTATTCTATTACTGGAAACAAAAATAATACCAATTATAAAATCCTTCAGCAGAAAGCTTCAGACTTCTTTCCAAAGTAATGTGTTTTCTAGGCAACCATTGAAGTAATTCAGAAGTACTATCTCTATGCTGTTGATAATACAATGAAATACATACATATAAATGTTTAATTATGTACAGCATAACAGACTCAGTATTACACATAGAAAAATTAATAGGAAGTGAAAGCATAAATCTAATGACATATGCATTTTGAAAATACCTACTGAGAATTAGGGGGTGAGATCTCTTCAGTTTTTATCATATGAAAAGTATCTAACCATCTGGCGATGGATGGAGATAGAGACAGAGACACACATTGGAACACTGGACTTGACTCCCTGGGTCCAGATGGGAAGCAGATGGAGGGAGAGTGCGGGCAAAGAAGGCAGGATCCGAGGGAATCTTCATCAGACAATGGATGGAGATAGAGATGCAGACCCACATTGGAGCACTGGACTGAGCTCCCAAGGTCCAAATGAGGAGCAGAAGGAGAGAGAACAAGAAAGAGGAAGTCAGGACAGCAAGGGATGCGTTCACCCACTGATACAAGGGGACTGGTCTGGTGGGAGCTCACCAGGGCCAGCTGGACTGGGATTGAATGAGCAGTGTGTGATAGGGCCGGATTCTCTGAATGTGGCTGACATGGGGGCTGACTGGAAGGCCATTGACAATGGCGCTGGGTCTTGGTCTGCATGTACTGGCTTTCTGAGATCCTGGTCTGATTAGATGCTCACCTTCCTGTACCTGGAGGGAGCGGGAGGAACTTGGACTTCCCACGGGCAGGAGGCCCTGACTGCTCTTGGGACTGGAGAGGGAGAAGGGGAGAAAGTGGGGGGAGTGGGAGGGTATTGGGAGGAGGGGAGGAACTTGGACTTCCCACGGGGCAGGAAGCCCTGACTGCTCTTGGGACTGGAGAGGGAAGAGGAGAGGGAGTGGGGGGAATGGGAGGGTATTGGTAGGAGGGGAGGGAGTGGAAATTTTTTATAAATAAATGAATAAATAAATAATTAAAAAAGAAAAGTATCTAAAAAGTCACCATAAAAATCTCTCACCTATTTTTTTAAAGCTGGAAGGAAGGACTATTAATACAATATGTAACACGGCTACAATAAATAAGGAGCAGAAAGATTGTCCAGGCTGCATCTGATTTTGAAGGGGCAAAGCCAGAGTCCATTTGAGAGTCTCAAGATTTCTTCAGTCTATGCTTTGACAAAGCGTTGAGGACCCCATTTATGCACTATGCACAGTGGCAACCAAATGGCTGAGGGAAGGACACAAGAGGGATTGGATTGTAAGGAGAACCTCATTGAGACCCCAGGGCCTCCCACTGAGAGCTAAATCTGAAAGTAGTCAAACCTTGAGACTGAGTGCTAGGCAGACCATGCACAGTGGCCTCTCTCCTACAACACCGGGGCAGATGAGAGCAGGTGAGCTGCTTATACTTTGCTTCGTAAAAATTAAACACCCTATGGCAGTCTTCCTGAAATAATCCCAATTGCTCTTAAAGTGACTGTGTTTGAATAAACATCTGACTGCCTGAAAAGAAAGTTATGTGTCAGGGTTCTCTTTCTGAAGAAACCCTAAGAAACATTTTAAAGGAATATGCAATGCCATGCTTTATCCAGCTGATGGACTCCTGTGGGTCATTTCAGTCCACACTAAAGCATCTATATATCAAAATAACTAGACCAGGAATGGAAGACATCGCTAGTTTCTATTCTGTTTTCAAATTTGTCATCCATTAACCAGGCAACTTTGAACACCATGTTCACTCTCTTAATTCATTTTGATTCCATCATATCTAGTGTCCTGCTTTCATATTCAAGAAAACTGTTACTGGTAGGGTGCGTACTTCCTCTAACTACTCTGGAATGCTGCTTAGTAAACACATCACAAAGTTATTTATCTAATATCTTCTCGTTTTTCCAAACAAAAGTAACAATTAAAATGGATAAGCTTCATGTCACACATTTGTTAAACATGCCTTGAAAATCACTACTGGATCAAAAGCAGTAGCAATAGAAACAAGATGCACACACATGGTCTGGCCATGTCTGAACTTCAAGTATAAGAAGGGAGTAAATCCTTCTCCTGTTCCTAGCACAGTTTATTGTACTTACAATGAAAGTCCAAGGGGGCGGGGGCGACTGTTAAGCAAACTGAGAGCTTAGACTATACCCTGACTTCTCCCACCACGCCATCAAATATGTCACTTTGCAAGTCAATGGGCAATTCTTAATCTCTTTCCTCAGCAGGACAGGAACCATAGCAATAGCTAGCTCATATGATTGCCACACCTTTAGATGCTTTAATTCATATAAAGTATTGAGCACCACAGCAGGCAGGCAATGATCAGTACATAAATATTAAAGAGCAGTGATCACTATAGTCAAACTGATGAGTGTAAAATGTTTAAAGATTTATAGAGGGATATATAATGTGTTTTTAATGATGATATGAAGGAGTTTATCTTTTGTACTGTTGCAAAAAACAAATGTAATGAAAATTTTATGGTCTGAGTTGTGTGTGAGTTCTGTTGCCAAACTCTTGTATTGAAGTCTTGACTCCAGAACTTCAGAATGTTACTGAAGTTTAGGGCAGTGGATTTGGATAGGTAATTGATGATAAGCAAGGCTGTTAGGATAGGCCATAGCCCAGTCCAAATTGTGTCACTTACAAACAAAATAGTTGAATACATAGGGATACCTTAGGTATTCTAGTACACAGCAAGGAGACCAAAGGAGGGGGGTTCACTGGGAAGGTGGCTATCCTCAAGCCAAAAACAGAGGCCTTGTGAAAAATCAAACCTGACAATTCACTGTTAGCCTCCGCACTTTTCTGTGGATACCCAGGCCCGATTCAGGTGCGCGCTTTCCTGAACTGAGTCCACGAGAATGGACGACTGTCCTAAGGGTTTAAATAGACACACAGAAAGAGACCTGCTCACTTACCAAAGAGTAAATGGCCACTTTATTAAACTCAAGTTGGGTATTTATACCAGTGGGCAAGAGGGTTCAAAAGGGCACGGCCCCCTCCCATCAGGAGCAGTGGAATAGGATTACAAGTGCCCAGCGCCTCAGGCAGAATCAGCTGGGAGGGGCAGGTGTGGCAGGTGTATAGGGCTGGAACCTTGTTTACAGGTGGAATTACCATAACAAAAGAGAGCCAAGTTCTTTTTAAACTATACCCTCAAGCCAGTGCTAGTGCAGAATCTCCAGGAAGAAAAGGGAAAAAGACCTGTGTACCTACAATTCACTGATCTTGGAATTCCAATCCCAGGAACTAAAAGAAAGAAATGTCTGTTGCTGAATCCATCTCTTAAAAACTTTGTGAGGAAAAACCTTTGTAAACTAACTCAATATATATAATATCTAATGCAAACATTAGGGAAGAGAACAATGTTTTAAAATCTAATTATCCATATTAGTTATTTTTTATTGTTTTTATGATTAAATACCTGAGAAAACAACCTAATGGAGGCAGGACTTATTTTGACTTATTATTCAATGAGATTCACTTTACCACATGGGTTCCAAAGGTGAGACAGTTGGTCACATTGTGTGCACAATCAGGAAGCAGAGATGAAAGCTACCCATCTGACTTTCCCCTTTTACTTAGTGTAGAACCCTGCTCATGAGATAGTGCCAGCTATATCTAAAGTGAGTTATCCCACATCAAATCTCTCCATTTTAAAACTCCCTCACAGACATATTCAGAGATTTTTCTCCTAGATGACTATTGGTCCTGTCAATTTGACAATTAATATCAACCATCACAGAATATTAGCTTCTGTGAACACATCACTTTTAAAATTAAGTTTTTAAGATCAAAGTCATAGATACACTAGTGAAGAATATTGAAATAGCTAGAGAGCAGCATAAACAATTGGTTCCCTATTTTAAGTTCTACTTGAAACGAATGATGAACATTATTACCCATACGTTTCTGGGTATAATATGTATATCAAGAATAGGTTTGATTTGATATAGCGATGGCCGGCCAATAGTTATCTACCCTCAAGTAGAAGCAATAACTAACACACATCTTCATTTACACTTTGATTACCAAAGCATTTGGCCATCTTCCTCATCCACATTGAGGTTTCTAAACAGATGATGTGATTTAACATCTAACTCAGAGACTCCTGTGCTCTGAAAGTATTTGTGTGCTAATTTGATATGATTGATTAATTATGACTTGAATAATAAATTTCATAATCCAGATACACATGATTTCACTAAATACAACAAATTTTAATTTTGAGTCAAGTCTTTATATGGTCAACTAGGAAGTGAAATAATACTTATGATAGTTCCAGGCATTGTGCTAAGCCCTTCTTTATGTCACCTTATTTAGTTCCTTTGACACAGATTCACGACCACACTTGGCACCACATACACATTTGCATTTAATTTCCATAGCTGTGTGACAGGGAATATAAAAATGAGGATTAATTTTATCTGACAAATAAAGTCTTTGAGTACAAAGGTTAATCCAGATTAAGCTATAGTTTTCCTTAATTTCCTGGAGACCTCTGTAGTCCCTTAAATAATAACTGGAGGGAAAAACGTGATAGAGACAGCATAAATCACAGTGCCTGCCTAGAGTGATCATGCAGCACTGAGCAAGTACTTCACTCTGTAAGTGGGAATCCTGTTGGCTTGGATTCTAATACCGTATTGCTATCAATTTGAAGTCTAAACGTTGACTAGTTATTTTTGCTCTCTAAGAACACGGTGGCTTCTTTTGCTGATGTGCCTTGCCAGAACAAGTTCTCAGGGACTCAACTGGACTCACCAGGGCTCCCAGACTCCCAGGAACCATCTTTACCTGGGTTTCTAGTCTACTGGCTGAATGCAATTCCTAATGTCTTCCTAGAGTAGTATATGGTGGCAACACTGCTTCTTATTTAAAATGTATTAAGGGTTTGAAATTCTTACGTTATAATACCTTTATTAATTTAGAAAAATCTTGGAATAGATTGAAACTAATTTGTATGAGAACATAAAGTTGGAGGCCATAATACACAAGCAAAAGACCAATAAGATAAGAACTACCAAAAACATAGCAATATGACACAAAAAATAACCAAAAAATACCCTTGTGATTGTTTTGTCTTGGCTGCCTACTGCTTAGCATGAGGTTACCCTTAAGTGTGGTTAATGTACCCAGGGAGGCTCCATTGGAGAAAAATAAGTTTTTCCTTTGCAAGTAGATGCCAATTGGAGATAGCTGCTTGCTTAGCATTTGGAGGCCATGTCCTTTTCCTTGTCTTAGCACTGGAACCACATCATGTTTGAACCTGTGCAGGCTTTGTGCATGCAGCCACAGTCTCTTTGAGTCCAGCTGTGTGTCAGTCCAGCTGTGTACAGAAGACACTGCTTGGTATCTATCCCCTCGGGCATTAGATTTCCACTTCCTCTTCCAGAAAAGTTACCTGTGTCCCAAGGGAAAGGATTTGGAATAGACACCCCTTTTAGGACTGAATGCTCCAAAGTTCTCACCTTCTGCTCATTGTCCAGATATGGGTCTCTGTATTTTTTCCCATCTATGGCAGTAAGAAGCTTTTTTGATGATGATTGAGTAAAACAGTCATCTATGAATATAGCCAAATGATGGAGGAGTAAGCCGTTTGTTTATCCTGGCCGTCCAGCCATGAAATAACCATTCAGAAAACCAAATTTTTGCAATACTGTTTGGCCAATAGCTTAAGCATATTTCTGGCTAAACGCATATCCTAAACTAACCCATCTCTATTATTCTGTATATCACCACATGGCAGTGACTTTTGACATATCTGACTCTGGTGGCGGCTCCATGGCATCTCTCTGATTCTACCCTCTTTCTCCCAGCATATAGCCTAGCTTTTTCTGCCTAGTTCTGTTCTGACCTTGCCTTAGGCTCAAAGCAGTTCTTTATTAATTAATCAATAAAAGCAATACATAGACAGAAGGACCACCCACACCAGCCAAATGTCAGTAGAAATCACTTTTTGCTATAATTCTGTAGCCGATTGGTAATATTTGATTTTCCCCTAGATCCATGACCTAAGTAGTCTGAGGATGTTGGCTACCTGAGAAACATTATACACAGGCTCCATCTCATAGAATGACCCTTAAATATCTCACACAGTTGTTGGTCACTTCCAAAACTTCTGTGCCACTTTTGCACCAGTGTACCATATAGGCAGTTTGTCATTGTAGATCAAAGGTTTTATAGCAGGGTTGGTGCTTACCCTTTACCTCTGGTAGTATGTGGGGTGACTTTCAGTACCATGAAGACTAGTAAGAAGGGATGAAGGCTGGAGGTAGGCACACACTCAACTTCTTTCAAGAATAACAACAAATCTTTAAAATTTTCTATTTGTATGAATACTGTTATTGAAAATATATTCAAATTCATTCAGCATAATTTTATGATTTATAATTTAGATAATCAATGTGACTTGAATGAATAATATATAAATTAAACTGTCAAAGTGAGAGATTTTTCTTAAACCCAATATACATATAATAAGGTTATAGAGTATGTGTCATTTTTGGTTCATCTTTAAGCCATGAAAGTAGACAAAGAAATAATGTAACTTTTGGAAAATAACATTTAATTAATTCCTTGACAATTCCAGACACTGTATTTTGATCATATTCACCACATTTGCCCAACTCCTCTGAAATCTACACTTCTTTCCCACCCACATAATTTTGCATTGGCTTTCTCTATTTTTTAAATGTATGATTTATTTGTCTTTATTTTTTGTGCATTGGTTTGAAGGTGTCAGATCCCCTGGAACTGGGTTTTCAGACAGTTGTGAGCTGCCATGTGGGTGCTAAGAATTGAACCTAGGTCCTCTGGAAGAGCAGTCAGTGCTCTTAATCACTGAACCATTTCTCCAGCCCTAGCTTTCTCTTTTTTAAGAAGCCTGTAAGTCTAGTTTGTGTTGGCCAAATACTCTTGAGCATAAGGACTACCCCACAGCACGGTGGTCCTACCAAAAATGTCTGCTGATTTGGCTCCCAGAATATTTTACCTGACATGGATCAACTTTCTGGAGAGATGTTGCCTCTCAACCTTAGACAAGTTGGAAATTTAAATGGATAATTCACCCTCTACTGAGGTTATATTTAGGGAGAAATACTGCTAGAGATATAGCTAAACATTTTTGCTGTTTATTTGAAGTCAAATTTAAGTGGACACTTTGTTCCCTTCTGAAATTCTGCCCTCTATAAACTTAAAGATGGTGATTTGAAAGTAAAGACACAAAAAGTGGTCCTATAGCTTCAGTGGTCCTGGCTAACTTGCTTCACATTTTTAGGAGAATCTCCTTTTCCTTTTTATTTGCAACTGGTGTCCTTAGCCATCTCTGTACTCTTTATCCAAGTACACTATGTGTCTATTAAGAATTTACTTTTCTCCCATTGACTTTTCTATTTTACTCTACACAATACTGAAAGGAGTATCTTGCAAAAAGTGGTCTCAAAGAAGTAGGCTTCCATCTACTGAGCTCCTGTTCTCATATCCACACTGATCTTTTCAGCATCAGTGCCCACCAGACTGCTCTGATAGCAAGGAAGAGTCCATGACTTTATTTGTGCCAATCCAAACACTCAAAAAACAACAGAACCACACACATGAGGACCTAGCAGGAAAATATATTGTAGCATAAATTCTAGTTGGTCTTAATTAATTAAAACCCAGAGTTGGATATAGTGGTTAAAGCTGAAGATTGGAGAAGCAGAGCAGTAAGCCACTAGAGAGACCTTTTATATCTACCAATGCTCAGACCGAAGGGGTAATCCTCAGACTCCACCGTGTCTCCACCAAACCTCAGACTCCAATAAACTCTTGTCTCCTCCTCCTTTTATACATCTCTGCCCAGTAATATTATCCCTGTTCCCACCTCCCTAGTACTGGGATTAAAGGTATGGGATCCCAAATGCTGGAATCACTTTTTTTTTTTTAGTTCTGTTTCTCCTTTTAGACAGAATCAATATAATGTAGCCCAGGATGACCTTGAGTCCTTGTAGAAGGCCACTTGTTTGTTCCTGGTTGCTCAGACCCAAAATAATCATAGAGAAACCATATTATTTGCAATACTGTTTGACCAATAGCCTAAGTGTATTTCTGGCTAACTCTCATATCCTAAACTAACCCATTTCCATTAGCCTGCGTGGTGGGGCTACATGGCTTCTTCAGACTCTGCTTTCTTTCTCCCAGCATTCAGTTTAGTTTTTCCCACCTAGCTCTGTTCTGCCCTGCTCTGTTCTAGGCTCAAAGCAGTTTCTTTGTTAACCAATGGTATTCACAGCATACAGAGGGGAATCCCACATCAAGTCCTGGAATTAAAGGTGGTGCCACTACTCCCTTACCTCTAGTCACTTAGCTCTACACTCTGATCTTCAGGCAAGCTTTATTTATTAAAACACAAACAAATATCACTACAATTTATTTGCAAAAGCTCTTGGAAAGCGTGATGCAAAAGGGGTTGTATTTCATGTACTGAACACTGGCAGTAATAAATGCACCGGGAACATGAGAGGCAATAGCGAAGGCCTTTTGATTTTTATTTTCACTGTTCTGTGCTATTAAAATTTTATTCAATCTTTATTATTTAATGGCATTTGATCAAATAATTAAGAGGATAGTAGTCTTTTCATGTATACTTCAGGCAGAATGTTGGTATGCCAGAAAAGGAGACCCAACATCCTAAATAACCTTAAGTTTCAGAGAGGTTTCCCAGACCCTGGATATAACTTGGGGATTTTTCACTTTCTATATGGATCTAGCATAAGAATATGCATGTGATAACACAAAAGCATCAACATGTAAAGAATTATGTTGAAATATGATGTGTAGTATCACTATCAGACAATCCTATGGAAAATAGTGCTTGTTCATATGGAATTACTTCAGGGGCTGATAAGAAGGTTCAGCAGATAAGAGCAATTACTCTCTTGCAGAGGACAGTGGTTCAGTTCCCAGTCCTTACATGATGGCATACAACAATCTGTAAGTCCAGTTCCAAAGCATCTAGAACCCTCTTCTGACCTCTGTATGTTTCTACACATGTGAAATGCACATATATGCCCTCAGTCACACACATATGCATATAGAATAAAAATATATTTTAAAATGTTTTCAAAAAATTTAAAACAAATGTTGAGACATTCAAAATAATATATGATAAATTTGAGGGGGTACCCATTTCTTATTGTTTCTTCCCTCTATCTCTTGACTCCTTTTATTTCATACACATCTGATTTGCTTGCAAAGCTGAAAAGGTAGTAGGACAAATATAACAAGGACTTGGACTTAGATGTAGGCATGGTGTCCTTGATGGTAATCTTAGTGAGACTTTGTGATTAGTGACAGCATCTAACTTTTTTCCTTCTTTCTTTCTCTCCCTCCCCTCACTCTCTTTCGTTCTTTTCTAAAGTAGTGGATAGTGGATACTGAACATAGGAAAGGGATTGCAGTTTGTTCTACCAGGCTTAACTTGGTTTTTTTTTTTTTTATTTTCTACAGTAAAGTAGAATTACCCTAAATGGAAGAGTGCACACTCTGTGTACAGGATTCAGTCACACTGGCAAAGCAGAGTTCTTAGGCTTTGCTCTCAAGCCAACGAGTGCAGCTGGGTTCCTTCTGGACCACATCTTAGAGCTGTGTTTACAAGTTCCAGATCCCGCTCTGCTTCTCTGGAAAGATGCCTGCTCATGAGACCCCTACTTACCTTATTCCTTATGTTAATTAAATGGGTTACTTGATTTAAATGTGAGAATATAGACTGACATAGAAGGAGTTTATCAACTTGTTTTTGGAGCATGGTTTAGACTGGAAACATATAAGAACAGGGAGGGAGCATGTCTTTACAGAGGCAACATATATTCATCAACAGGAAGTTTACAGCTTACAATGAACTTCAAAGCAAGTGATCATTTATAATGAGGAGCCAAAGATGAGAAAGAACTTGCAACATTTGTCTTTCTTGTTAGTTCAGTTTATGTGAAATTTTCTAGCTTCATCCATTTACCTAGATATTTCATTTTTATTTACAGCTGAGTATTCATGATGTTTATTTAATATATTTTCATTTGTTAGTTAAAGTTGATTTATGCTATTTTCATTTCATTTCCCAAGTATGGCTGAGCAAGAATCCATGGATTGAGATGTCTAGTTAGTTAGGCGTATGCCAAAGAGTGCTTTTGAGGTCATAGGTTAGACTTTATTTTTGGATCATATGGTAGACTTATTGGCATCTTCTACACTGACTTCTATAGTGGCTATACAAGTTTACAATATCACCAACTGTGAATGAAGGTTTTCTTCAATCTCCCACCACTATAGCATATATTGTTGGTTATTTGTTGATCCTCAAGACTCTGACTGGAGTAAGATGAACTGTCAAAGTTGTTTTGATTTGCATTTCTCTAATTAGTAAGGATGATGGACACGTTTGAGGTTTTTCTTAGCCATTTATATTTCATCTTTTAAAAATTTTTTTGTTTCCATAACCCAATTTTGATAGTTTTTATTAATATTATGTTTGTGTGGGTTTTTATGTATTCTGGGTATTAATCCCCTGTCAGATGCACACCTGGCAAAAATTCTCTATTCACTCTCACATCACTAAACTGTTCATTACTTTAGCTCTGCTTAGAGGTTTTCTGATATATTTTTTGACATATATAGTATATATAATCTATACATAGGGATAATCTGACTTCATTTCCTATGTGTATTTCTTCAATTTACTTCTCTTTCATTATTGCTCCATCTAGAGCTTCATGTACATACTTGAGAAAGACAATTTGTGGATAGCCTATGTCATTCCTGATTTCATTGGGATTGCTTCCAGTTTTTCTCTAGGACAATGTTGCTTGGGATTTCTCATATAACTTTTATTTTGCTGAGCCATGTTCCCTCCAGCCATATTAATTATTGAAGTTTTATCATGAATAAATGGTAGATTTTCTGCATCTGTGGAGGTAATTATGTTACTTTTGCCTAGAAGTCCATTACATGATTTATTTTATTTGATTCATTTGTGTATGTTTAACTTTCCTGAGTCTCTGAGATATAGCCAACTTAGTCATAGCAGACAAACTTTTTGATGTATGTCTGTATTCAGTTTGCAAGTATTCTATTGAGGATTTTAAACTCTGTCTAGTTTTTATTTTTGCTGTACTTTTACGTGGTTTCAGTGTTGGAGTTTTAATACTTTCAAAAAGGATTTTGGGAGTACTTGTGCTGTCTCTTTTTTCTTCCTTTCTTTCTGCTTTTTTGTTTGTTTGCTTGCTTGCTTGATTGATTTTTTTTCTCTCTCTGACTCTGGGTCACGTGACTCAGAATGACTATTTCTTTTTTTATTTATAAAAGTTTATTAATTTATAAAAGTTTCCATTTCTGTCCCTCCTCCCAACACCCTCCCACTCCCCCCACTCCCTCTCCATGCCTAAGAGCATCCAGTCTGTTTGGATGCTCACCTGATTGATTGATTTTTATAATTTCAAAACAATTAGCTGTAGAGACTCCTTGAAAGTCTGGTAGAATTGTGCTTTACAGCCATCTGTCCTAAGCTTTGTTTTTAGTTGGAAATCTTTTTATTACTGTTTCAATTTCCTCATCTATTATAGATGTGTTTAGATCATTGATCTTTTCTTGGTTTAATTTTAGTGGTGTGAATGAATCTAGAAATCTGTTCATTTATTGGCTTTTGTATTATCCCCTTACAATATTCTGAATTTCTTTAGTGTCTTTTGTGAGGGTCTCTGCTTACTTCTAGTTCTTTTTGTCTTTTTTATAGGTATAATTAGTTTTTCTTAAATGTATGCCGGGGAATAACTTGTGCACATAGTGCCAGAGGAGGCCACCAGATCCCTTAGAACTGGAGTTACTGCAAGGTTGTGAGCCACTATGTGAGTTCTAGGAATCAATCCTGGGTCCACTGAAAGAACAACCAGCGTTCTGCTGAGCCATCGACCCATTCTTCCTTTTTGCCATTTTTATGGTGTGGTAGAATATTTAGAATCTACTCTATTTGAAATTTTAAACCTCATGAAGCATTATGATTCACTACAGTTGTCATTCTGAGCAACCAGTTACTATTTCTCTAACTTAAACTTTGTCCCCTGTGGCCTATACCAACCCACCTCCCATCCATTTTCAACCCTTGTCTCTTAGGTACCGTCATCTTTTTCAGGGAAGCCTGTTTCACTTATTATCAGGACCACTAGAAAAATCTATAATTATCTGTTGTTGACACTGATTAGGAACATAAAGTTTGCAAAGACCTTACACGTCAGAACTTAGGTGGGTATTTAGTTGAATGACTGGATAGTGTGACGTAGCAATGGCAGAACATCAAAAAGACCATGGCAACATGTATGCGCCAGACAATGTCATGAGGACTTTACCTATTTTCTCATTTAAACCTCATTAGCAATTCTGAAGCAAGTGAGGCAAGGGATAACAACATGAACTGAACCCGCCCTTTATTCTAACTCCAGAGACAAGGCATGCCTCAGGCATGATGTCACTCATTCTCACTTTAAAGTGATTTGAAGTCTTCAATGTTCAGTGTTGTCTATATTAAACGAAAATTGCTTTACTTACCACAATTTTTTCAGATTCCAGTATGCATGCAATTTTTTTTATTTTTTGGTTAAAGTGCTATTTTTCTTTAAGACTGTGATAATCCTGGGAAAGAGAGTTACAATTACCTCTCAGAAAAACCAACCAAGAATATATACTAAATTCATATTGTTCCAGTCATCTTCCTTGTCAACTTGACACAGCCTAGTGTCACAGGATTCTTGAGTACAAAGTGGTCATCTAGGGGTACTACTGATTTCCCTCAACATGGGCAAAGAGTTTCATGGTCTAGAAAAAGAGCACATGAAGGGAAACAAAAGGGACAGGAAGGTACAGTGACATTTGTAGAGATATGGTCCACTGAAAGGGACAGTTGGCACTCATATGGCAAAAGGCTTAGAGAACTCACAAGGGCCTCGGCCAGAGAGTGAAAGCAACAGTTACAGATGATTAAATCTGGGGACAGAGAAACATGCGTCCCGCGAGAATAAAGAAAAAAAAATGACAAACTTCATTAGAGCAAACAGTTCCTGTCAAGGGAGGCGCTCCAAATGTGGACATCCACACAGCAGCTCTTGAGAGGCTTTCTATAGGTTCGCAAGTATCCCTTTGCCAGATTTTCTCTTCTTCTCCTTAATTTGTCCCACCAGTCAGCCATTAGCCATTTGGAACTTTTAATGAATGACGTGTAAAAGTAGAACTGTCTTCAGGAGGTGACAGGGAACACAACCCCAAAAACAAAGAGAAGATTTTCTTAATGTGGACATTCCTGGCTTTCCACATGGCTCAAGTTGCATTGACCCTCCCTTAAGCATCAGCTGAGAAGAAAGTTTAGATTGAGAAATTGTCCCAGTCAGATTCGGCTATGGGTATGTTTGTGGAGTTTTTTAAACTGCTAGTTGATATAAGAAGACCTACTCAGAACATGGGCAGCCTCACTGTAAATGGATTTTAGTGTATTCTAGGCATGGGATAATGAAGATTTTCTAACTTAAGAGAAGTAGCTGCAGACTTGAAAATCCGCCTTCTATATTCAAGGAGGAATTTTGTTCTTTTGATTCAGAAAATGTTTTATCTCAATGCTTGGGAAGCAAATTGGAATGGATAGTAGAGTAAGAACATTTTGGAAAGAAAATAAAATTTCAAAAGATCACTAGAATGCAAGTCCATAAAAGCCTGGAAATTATTGAGGCATAATTATTTTTTATACTTTACCCCCTAAAAAAGATAATCACTGAGAAGATTCTTCTGAAGACCTCTCTGCTCTGAAGAAAATGTTGAAGACAGCAGACTTCTTTTTATTACTATTATTATTTATGACTTATTATGCTTTCCCCACCTGCCAGGTGTGTGGAAATGTACTGTATTACAAATTCTGCCAGCTTTCAAGAGCCCAAAAGGAAAAGACGTGAGCAAGAAGGTGTGAATGCTGTTGATGTGTTTACCAACTAGAGGGATCTGCCCATGCAGAATGCCAAGAGAACTTTTACTCAAAATCCTGGCATCCCCCCGCTATTCTGACCCTGGAGGCACACACTCAATGAAGTGTGATATTTGCAGGACATCATCCCGACTTCAAACTGTCACTGGAAAGACTTGTACCCCCAAAATTCATCCTTCCCAGGACATTCTCCAGATTATTACTACTTTAGGAGGTGGAAGGATGAAATAAAACTGCCACAAAACCCTACAGTTTTAAGATTAGCAATGTTGCTATCTGCCCATTGCCTATTTCTTTCATGGTTGCTTGGAAATTGTGTCTCAAATTATTAAGCATTTTCAATATATTAAAAATCATGGAAGAAAATGATGATGACACTATTGTTGAGATTTAGCAGATGGTAGCATGATGTGTCTTATTTGCCTTACCTCATTTCAAAGCTATAAAACACTGATGCATCAAAGACTTAGTCCCAACCTTGCTCTTCAGATTTTCTAAAAAAAAAAAATTGGCAATTTAAAATAGTATGGATGTCTGTGCTCAGACTCTGTCAGTCTGTCCATTCATCCACCTAACCATCAAAAATTTTTCTGAACACGTGAATATAAGTGCTTGGTGTCACACACATTTCACCTTTTTAAAATCTGTACCTTTTTGTAGTTAACTTTGACAATTCAGCTTTATACTTTTTGTACTTATATTTGATGACATTTGAACCTCTATTTCAATCATCTTTTTGGCTTATCTATTTTCTATTGAAATAACTGTCATTACAGAACCTTTTGTGAACTAAAGCTTAAATATATATTGGAAGGTCACCTGGTGATAGAAAGATTGAGTAATCTAGCAGGAATACCTTCTACATATAGATACACAAAACGGTGTCATGGAATGGCTTCTCCCATTGCAGGTGATGGGTAGATAGAGTTGTCGTGGGGTACATATATGCAGCTGGTAATATTTCTGCATGTGATGCCAAGTTGATGCAAATATTTCATACCATATTTAGTATGTTTGTTCAATTTATAACATGTTTTTTCTTCTATTATGCCTTGGCAATTTTATAGACATGTAGAAAGCATTCTCATAATGTCTGCCTCTCTCTTAACCTTTCCTATCTCCATTCTTCTCATGTTGGAATTCTTCCAAGCATGCCCCTCTCCTGCTTTCATGTCTCATCTTTGGGTGACCCACTCATTTGAATTTGGTAAGTATTTGCAGGAGCATGGACAGCTTAACACCATTGAAGAAGATGATCCTTATCCTCTCTCGGGCAGCTACTAATATACAATAATCCTTTAGGGAGGGGTGGGGCCTTACAGACCCACCTCCATTTGTAATGAACTGTCCATGGGTTTAAGTGTTTGGAAGAATGGTACAAGTAACCACAGCTGCTATAAATTCATGACTTCAACAACCAGGTAAGGTCCACAGACAATGCTTGACCACACTGCCCCCATCCTCTTGTTCTTATTCCCTAAGTGACAATGAGGATGGCTGTCTCCAGTTGTTTATTTGATAATTTTTACATTCTACATAAAATGCCATTTTTTTTCTGTTGAATTTTTTTCATTTTTATTGTAGAATCCCTTTCCTGTGTTGGGGCAATGGTCTCCTGTGAGTTGTCTATACACACTGAAATACTTACTCTAATTCGCTCTTCCCTGCAAATTCTTTCACAAACAGAAACTTTAGTTTCCTCTCCTCAAGCTCATCCAGTTTCCTGTCTTCCCGGTAGGAGCTGAGCCCTTTACATTTGCTGCAGGAAAATATTGCTCTCCTAAGATGTAAGAACAAAAACAAGAGTGGGTTTTGTTGATGGTTATTTTGCTGACTTTTTTTTTATTTTTTGACATTGGTTTCTTGGAGACAGAATATTTCTCTGTTATCTAGGTCTTAAACTTGCAGTATTGCCTCTGCCTCCCAGTGCTGGCGTGCTGATATCACAGACATGGACACTATGCTAGGCTAATTTTATGGGTTTTTAAAATGGACTTTATAGCAAATTTTATAATGCTGTTCTTTATTGTTAGATTTTTAGCGTTATCTGGACTTTGTTTGCCTGGATGCTAGAAAATTAATAGAGATGGTAGAATTTCAAGCATGCTGAATTATGGAAGAATTGCCATCTTCATGATGACATGGAGTCTTTACCTCTTTAAAAATCATATATTGACCCGTGTTTAGGCTTGTTGTTTCTCTGAGAGTAAAGTTACATGTTTTTGTTATGGATATGCTTCTATATATTTCTAATTTGTTCTAATTAGAATTGTACTTACTTGTTTGTACATTAAATTTAAATTAAGTGGAACCTACAGAAACAATGTGAAGACATACCATGTACCCATCTTTTCAAAAGTAATATCTTTTATTTCTAGAGCGTCATGCAGCCAACCAGGAAAATGACCTTAGTTCAGTTTATTAATAGACAGGGCCTGAAAGATAACACAGTAGTAAAGGCACTTTCTGTCAAGCCTGATAATTTGAGTTCAAGTCCCAGAACTCTCATGGTGAAAGGAGAGAATAAACTCCTGCAAGTTGTATCAACTTCCACATAGAAGCTGTAACGCTCACCCCTAATAAACAAACCTATGCTTAAAAAGCTACTGTCAGATTTGACCTACTACTGTCAAAAAAAAAAAGCTACTGCACAGTTTCTCATGTACTCATTTCAAATGTATGTATGCTCATCTCTGTGCAACTTTAGCACACACCGAGCCAGGGAAGTACCACATCAGTGAACCTGCAGAGTCATTGTGCTGTCACCAAGACCCTGTGCAACCCACAGCACTGTCCTACTTACTAGCTACTTACTCTACTGTCACACTAACCACTGTCACATAATTATATTTTGTGATTGTTATAGACATATAATATCTTCATATTTTTCCCTCATCCTCATTTAACTATCTCATGAAGCATGTACAATATTGTGTGCACTAATACATGACGTTTTATTCCAAAGCAAGGATGTAGTACTTTTTATTTAACCATTTTTCCACTGTAGAGCAAATATGTTGTTTCCGTTTTGAAGCTATTGGTACTACAGTCACTTTTAGCAATCATAGACCGGGTTTTTGTGAGCAAATACTTCACCAATGAGGGCGGAAATCACACAGCGGTGCATTTGTTGTGTCCCATAGTATTACAGATACAGCTTTGTGAGAATTTTCATGCCCGATTTGGAGCTATTACGCATTTTACACTGCAGTCAGCAAGGCATGAGAATCCCTCTGCTTCTATTTCCAATTCCAGTGCTTGCTACTTTCAGTACATTCATCTGTTTCAGCCATGCTGGCATTTACTGTGGCCTTGGCAAATATTTCTGTAATGAGAGGATACCAAGAAACAGAAAAGAGACAAAAAAGGAAAAAAGAGAGGAAGATTCATCATGTGTCAAGTAAGGTTAGATAATCATATAGTGTGTATAATATATGTGTGCTGGTTATAGTTCATACTAGTGTGAACAAAGGTGATCATGCTCATGTGCACATGTGTGTAGAATCCTTAAGTTACGAGTAGTGTCTGCAACTATTTTTCTACCTTATTTTTTGAGAAGTTTGTATATGAATATATTTACACTGATTCCTTCCATCTCTTCCTTCCTCCTACATCTTCTGTGCTCACAACTCCTCAAATTCATGGCCTCTTATTCTTTAGCTATTAGTTACACAAAAGCATATATTTATAAATATAACTTGGTGAGTTCACTTAGTGTTTCTCAGGTGAATATGTTTCTATCTGATTGCTTGGAATTGTATAACCCGTCAGGAGGTTTGACTTTGGAGAATATTGTTTACCTATCTCTCAGCAATCATTAATGGCTTGTAGCTCTTCATCTCGTAGTGCAGCCTTGTGAAATTTCTTTTATCCGTGTTGATATGTCAATTGATGCCAGTTTTTAGGTCTTATTAGGCAACAATATTGTTGAAATTTCATGGATGAAGTTTGCTGTCATTTATGGGAAACACTGTATTGCAGCAGCGGTCTTCTGCTGCAATATTGTATTGTCCTGGTCTTCTAGCACTTATAATCTTTCAGTAATCTTATGATCTTCTGTAATGCTCCTTGTGCTTTGAATGTAGGGGTTGTGTTATTGATACATCAATTGGGGCTGGGCAACCCAAGATCAGTCGTTCTTTGCATTTCTACCAGTGTGGCTTTCTGATTGCTGCAAAAATAAGATTTTTTTAATGAGGGGATCAGAACCAATGATGCAGTTAGAAATTGTACTGGTTTAGGAAAATGACCATCTTAGATACTATTAGGGTCATTGTATCACCAAGCAGAGATGGTGCAGTAAGATTATAGTTCCAGCCGTAAACTCCATCCCATTTAATGTGCTTTAAGTAAAATTAGATGGCTGATGGTAATTCCCATAAAATAGGTACCATTATTGCATTTTTAGGGATATCACGTTATTCTAGTCAGTGTTATTTGTAGGTGATACAGCTGGGTGGAACCCCTGTCCTTTCTTCCTTTGAAAGCTTGCAAAGCTCCTTCTAGAACTATGGGAGCTAGTTCTCACATGGGGACTATGGGAGCTAGTTCTCACATATGGACAGAGGACTTAAAGGAATCCAGCTGGAATTGACTTTTAGGTCTCCTCTCTGAGGATTAATTCTCATAAGGCCTGAAGAAGCTACAGAAGCTTTAGAGGGAGAAAAGAGATATGTCATTATATTATTTTATATTATTTAAATTAATCTAGTTCATATTAAGACAGGGTCTATCACTGTACCTGAAGCTCATTTATTTGACTAGACTATATGGTAATGTTGTCTAATGCCCTGCCTCTCTTGAGCTATATTATAACCTAGCGCTACGGTTACAGATGAACACCACAATCTCCAGCTTTCACATTGATGCTAGGGATCCAAATTAAGATCCTCCAGATGGCATAGCAAGAACTACACTGAAGCATTAGTCCAATTAATCCTAATCAATAAAAAACAGGAGTACGATATTGAAGTAAAAACCTGGGCTGCCTTCCTCTCTGTTCTACAGTCTGAAAGAGCCTGAGATCCTGTCTGCACCCCACTTCATTAATACCTCTCTTTGCCTCCCGAGTGACAAGATTAAAGGCAGAATCCTCCCAAGTGATGGGATTAAACGTGTGTCAGGATCTAACCTCAATGAGATTCACATGTTCAAAGGTAGAAACTTGAGGACTAGAATTATTAAACAAAAGGAAAAGAGGTATGAGAGAAATAAAGATAGAAACACAGAACAGCACTGGGAGGGAAATTCAGTGAATACTGAAATCACCCATATTATTTTCTGCATGCTTATGTACTTTACTCCAGAGGGGAGGGGGAGGCAACAAACTTTATTAACATGATATAAGGAATAAACATAGCCTCCTCAGTCAGAAACTCTGTTGTTTAAACTTGAATTCTCCAATCTTTGGTCAAGGTGAAACGAATCCTCCTTAATTCTCAGAATACTAATTAACCACACCCTAGGTTATGACCTCTTATTTGTAACCATACATGTTGTCAACAACTTTGAAAAAGCAAGAATAAGCTAAAACTCTCTGAGCTTTAGTCAAGATGGAGCAGGACTCATATCTGTGGGCTCTGGCAAAGGCGTGAACCTCCTCAAGTGATGGGATTAAAGGTGTGAGCCTCCCAAGTGCTGGTAAGGGATACCCTACCACCGCCTGACTTCTGTAATTAACTAATGGCTAGCTCTACCCTCTGATCTCCAGACAAGCTTTATTTGTCAGAACACAGACAAATTATCACACAAAATTACACTAACTATGCCACATCATCAGCAGAGAGTATATATTTTTAATGAAAAATAATTGAGAGGGCTGAGTGTGTAGTTTAGAATTCACCAAACATGAACAGGTATTTGGATTTGATTCCCAGCACCTCAAGAAAATCAATAAGATAATTCTGACTTTATATTAATATGGTTGTGATTTTAAGGTATACTTGAATTTTCTCAATTCCAAGGTTCCGATAGGATACAATTCAGTTCCTAAATAGAAAAAAAAGTCAAGCATTTTTGAGTCATAAATTTTGCTAGATGACATCTCAAACTAACTGTAACTCATTGAGGAACAAAGGGTTACAGTTTGAATTATGACATCTGCTCTTTTCTCCTATCTTAGGAGCAAGCATTCTCTAATACCTTTAAATATGTAAATATTATGCCGCTGGTCACTCATTGATTTTAAATTAGGGATACATAGATATTCAATATGTAGGATATACTTTGGATAGCATATTATAGAAAATCGACTCACAACAGAGGTAAAATATTGGCAATGAATGTTGCTAGACTATACACAGAGAAGAAAAACAATACATGTTTAGTGTGTGCAATGTTGATTATTGAATGGATACATCTCCAAGTCTCTAGCCTAACAAGAATCAGCCACATGCTTAATAATGTATAGTACAAAATTCTTGCTTCTGCATTGGGCTATGTAGAGAACCAGGCATTTTCTGCCTCAAGAACCCAACATCTTTTAGTTCGTTAAGCTTCTCTGAATTCTGTGAACAGACAGAGAAGGAAAAAGAGCTGAGTGTATGCACTTATTATGTCTAACCAATGGGGAAGGTAGAAGGACTGTGTGTAAGAACCAATCATGTATAACAGATGAGGAAATAGGAAGAGCTGTGTGTAGACACTCATTATGTCTCTAAATGATAGAGAATGAAGACGGATTGTATGTTGGAACTCATCAGACCCATGAGAGGATGAAGGACAAAGGACTGTGAATAAGCACATATTCTGTGCACTCCACAGCACTGACAGTCACATCCTTTTGGCTATGCATCAGTTACAGAGCAGTGGCTGACTACAGAAGAGGTTGGGAAATCCATGCAGTCTACTCAGGAAGTACAGAGAGGTTTGATATTTACCTCCACAATCCTTGCCACAAGGATGATATAAACAGAACGAGAACTGGACCAAAGCAAGGGGTTCAGGTGGTCTTATCTGGATCCAAGAGTAGACATCTACCAGATATGCCTGCAAAAAGATCAGAATTTGAGGAAAAGATACATGGGGCCAGTGTCGTCTTGCTTCACAGAGGGACCAATGCTATTGGGAAGATGCTTCAGTATTCTTGCTTTTTATACTTCTGTTCTCATCACAGCCTGAGAAATAGTTCAGCTGATTATGGATAGAAAGTTCTGAAACCAGGAACCAAACCAAACTCTCCTCATTCAAATAGTTGCTATCAGCTATTGGTAACATTGGTAACAGAATGACTCAGAAGCCTTCTCTCCTATTGCCTTTCTGCATGTTTTCCCACTCACCCATAGCCTACTGTCTATTATTCTCTATTTGTACTTTCCTGGATCTTAACTTTTCATGTAATTAATGTCTTTGAAGTCACACTTATTTTCTTCCCTGCTACCAGATATAATCACCAAAAGTCCATACATCCCTGTTATATGTCATTTGTACTTTTTTAGTAAGCAATTGTTAAATGAACAAACAAAATAAATCCTGTGTGTTCAAGAGCAGGTATGTACTATTTTCTGGGAGTAGGTATTAATTCAGAAACCTCCAAATGTGATTCCAAATCCTAAGAAATAGAATAAATAGAATTTGTGCATTAATACATTGATATAAGTTAAACATTTTCTACTGAATTGAGCAAGCTGGGTCCATTCCACTTGAATGTGGCATGTATTTAATCAGTTGAAAACCACATCCCAAAAGGTACTATCACCGGCAACATGGGGTAACTGCAGAAGAGTTCAGAGAAGATGTGGGATAAAATAAGCAAGTTGTTTTTCAGAGTTAAGTCAATAACATTCAGTCATGCCAAAGTTTATGCTATGAACTCAAACCTTATGGACATTCGGAGCATTAGGGTTGATATTGGTAAATGACCCTGTTATTGTTAACAAATAGAGATAGGCATTGTGGCAAGCATTGATCTGAAAATACAGTTAGTCACATAGTTTCGATCCTTATGTCTAGATAAGATTGTATGTCGAATTAAAGGCTTGTCTGACTTGTGTAGATTTGTAGACATAGAAGTCTCTTTTAGTCTGGAACTGGTGCCATCCACAGCATCTGAGTGAAGCCCAATAATCTTACGGAATCACATCTTCTTTCGGCTATTTTGGCAGGTAAAGTAACTTGTTTTTCACATAATATGAAATACTTAGGATAAATATTAGTGTATGAAACCCTTCACACATGAAACAGCTGTTTTAACAGCTCCTACTACTAGGATCATGATGCATTTGATCTGTTGCTGGGGAGTCTCCTCCAGAACCTGGAGCCCTGCTATTCACACAAGCACAACATGCAGTGTGCAAGCCCCTCTATCTCTCTGTAGCTCTGCTCTCTCAGCCAAAGTCTCAACAGCACAGCTATTCATAGACACTCATTGAATCCAGGTTCCATTTCCCACCAACTCTATGCATACTCGATTTTGTTTTATAGTTTCCAAATATATTGTGTAGATGACTGAGTCATGGACAGTATTTGCAAAGTTTGTGTGTGGGTTTTGTGAAGATGAAAATCCAAATGTTTGGGCATCTGTATACTGTTTATCTACTTTCTTTGGAAGATAGTGGGAAACCATCCAAGATAATTGTTACAATCTTGCCAACATTTCCTACCCTGTGTTTGGTGGAAATAGCATGTGGCCCTATTTCAGTACTTGTGTGTTTTCAATTCTTGTCAGAGACAGAAATTGCCTCAATAAGCAGTTTGGGGAACCAAGCAGGAAAATCAAATGCAATGTGGAATTTGAAGAAATTTATGTTGTGAGTTATAAATACCAGTGTGGTCCATTTCATATCAAAAGGTCTTTTGGTCAAAGGGGGCACCATTTAGCTATTGATACAATGTTTCACAACTTATTTTGGTTTGGGCAGAGATTTACATTGTATATTTATGTGACTAATTTAATTCCTTTGTCCTCTCACTGGTAACATTTGCACAGTCTAATTGATACCTTAAAAATTGAGTCTGATGTTTCCTGAATCTGAAAGAAAATGAGAGAATGTGAACAACTTGTCAGGTTCTCTGAAGTTATACACCATATCAGAAAGATCCCATGTGGTCTTTAAATACCTTGTTCAAGAAGACCATCATCAAGATCAGTTGGCCTCATTAGAAATTTACCTAGGTCCAACATTCAGTAAAATTATGTCCACTGTGTCATGTGCTATTTTCATAAAAGCTTAGGATAATTTGAATTACTTAATCCATTTTCTTTGAGATTCTGTTGATCACAATCTCCAAGAACTCTTTCTCATACCTGGCTTGTAACACTGAATAACACTCCTGTAGGAAGTCATTTATAATGATTTTAGTAAAATAACACTGAAAGTTGAGCACCAGCATTATCTCTTCATTTTTAACACTTCCTGAGGTGATGCCACACATATAACAATTAGTACATTGTTAGTTATATGTCCCGAAGTTCAGCCTTGAGTGACTTTTCTCAAATCTTAAATAAATATTATTTATGGCTTGCTCTTCCATAATAAATAACTTGCCATTTAATAATCACAGGAAATCATGGCAATATAAATCTTGGGAGTACAAACATATACATATCCATGCATAGATCAATGTATAATCTATGCACAAAACATATTAGGTTATCTAAATGTGATAGCCATTATTAGTCTTTAAAAGAAGCTAACATAAGTTCTTATAAATCTAGCTCCATCTTGTTCTTACAACAACTCTAAGAGTCAGACTCTTTCTATTTCTATTTTAAAAGGATTGAGAGTAGCCAAGTGTTGTGTCCAATGTTTCAAATATTATATGGGAATGGATGGCATAAGGAAATAGGATTCACGCCTAGATACCTGTTTTCAGAAACCGTATCAATCTGCCTCTGTCAAGGTCATGACTATAATGAGGGATATGACAAATCATGGTTCAAAAGAAAGTGCTTCACCATCCTGATTTTCAGACATTTTATCTTCCTCATTTGCTTGCTACTTGTCCCTCAGTACCCTATATACATCCTGACACTGATAACTAGACTGATATCGAGGTTTTCACACACCTCAGAAAGTTAATGGAGTTCCAGATAGTGTGTAAATTAATAAAAAACATTTACTAATTAGTTAATGACTATATTTCTAAAATCTACTGTTTCTCATAACTGGTTTATGTAAGGTCTGCACAACAATGAGCCAGTACAAGCATACAGTCATCAGCCATAACTTGAGTACTTTATTCTGATAAAACAAATGATTTTCCTCCTTCTTAGACCAAAAAAAGAAACCCTTTTCTATCACTCCTCTTGGGAATATTAATATGCTTTATGCATCACCTATCTTATGATTTCAGTGGAAGCAAGTTATCATAATAGTAACAAGGGAAACTAAGTCAAATCGTTTTCATTCTACTTCTAGTTTTAACAGGGCTAGCAAGATTATTTAGTGTAAGCTAAACTGCATTGCATGAAAATACTAAAAATTATCTGGGCACAAAGCTAAAATTTTTTTCTTTGATCATATTAGACATGGATTTCACACACTCTGAAACCTTATATGGAATGTGTATTGCAGTATTTCTTCATGCTTGTTTTACTCAGAAGTATACTTATTATAAAATTTGGCCTGAGCACAACAGAAAAATAATGACTCTTGGTGGTTTTCTGATGCACTTTTCCTTAGTTTTAAGTTTTAACATTCACAAACAATACATATGGCAGGGAGGAAGAACGTAGAACACTGGAAACATAACTAATTAGGAGACTGTTCAAGGCCTTCTTCTGTCTAGTGTCTCTTCAATACTCTGACCAGTGATGATATAACTACATATACTTTTGCCTCTAAGACTAAACAGAAGATTGACATTGGTTTCAAGGATAGATCATACACTATCACATGTGACAGATAACTAGGCTACAGTGAAAGATCATCACTTAGGAGTACTTGCTGCTCTTGCAGAGGACCTGTCCTTGGACCCCAGCACCAACATCAGAAGGCACATACCTGTCTATACCTCTATCTCCAGAGAATCTGACACTCTTGTCTGGACTCTACAGACACCTGTGCCCATGTATGCCTATGCATGTGTGTACATGCATATGTATGTGTGTACACATACATAAATACAGGCACACACACATAAACAAAAATATAATAAATATATTTTAAGCATAATTTTTCTTTAAGTTTCTAAAATAATGGGCCAATGAGACAGCTCAGCAGATAGAAGTATCTTGTCTCAAGCATGACCATGGGAATTAACTTCAGGACCCACATAGCAGAGAGAACTGACTTTCATAAGTTCATTTCTAATCTTAATACATATGTGTCTGTAACACAATCATGCTACCCACCCCCGCCACACACATGGGTAGTGAAAACTAAAATAAATACATTCCTTTCTATAAAAAAAGCTCCAGTTGGACCATGGGATAATTTAAGGAGTTATTGTGGTTTTGTTCCTTTCCTTTCTATTTTCACACATGTACATTCTTGAAATTTTACTTTTGAAAAATACACTAATTGGACATAGAGGTTTATCATTTTAAATTGCTATATATAGCATTAAAAGAAAGTTCAAAGGGGTTGTCGTCTCATATGGTAGTGTGTCAAGGATACTCACAATAAAGTTTTGGTTAAATTCTTTAGGGAATATTTACAGAATGTAAAATCTAAACACATGCACTGACTTCAAGGAGTGCCACAAAGAACTTACTTACTTTACTGTGACAAATGCCATGGAAAAGCATCACCTTGTCCTCAGGTAATAAAACTTGATATACTAAAAGCCTACAAAAATGAAAAGTATAAAGAAGTCACACATTTGTAAAACAAATGAGAAATAGTAGCTGAAACATGAAATTACATTTGAAGCCATTGTCAAAAATCAAGTCATTATTGTGCACCCAGTAGCCGTTTGTAATAATTATGTTAAAAATATATTTGCAGAGGCATTCAGTTTCAAAAAACACCATGAGGCTATATAAAGATGATATTTACTACTGTTTTGCTCTTTGAAAAATAACCTTCCCAGTACCTGAAGTGCTTCAGAAATCACCTATCTAAGCAATAAGTTTTTTTCACACCAAGTTAATTTTTCAAAAGATCCATTTTGAATTACTCTACTGTTTGAAGCTGTATTTGATCTATCACAGAACCTATAGTCTCAAAATAGGCTTAATTTACTTGATTACCACAGTATTTTTTCTCTCATTGTTGTATCTGTTTTTGTTTTAGTTCAGGCTAGCCTTTCTACTTCTACCTTCCAAGTGCCATGGTTGCAGGTATACATAGCAGGCTCCTTTTGGGCTTACTTTTCTAGGGTTTTCAAAATAATAGGAATTTATCTCTCTATACTGCTAAATAGTATTCGACCTATACCCACTGCTGCTCGATAATCAAATTCGGTGAAATTGCTTGATCATATGGTAAGATCTATGTTTACTTTTCCACAATAGCTGTATGAAGTTTCATTTCCACCCACAATACTCTAGGGTTTCTCCACATCTTTGCCAGCACATACGTTCTGTGTATTGGCAAACAGCCATTCACACAGATATGAGGTGACTTTACATGAAAGTTTAATTTGTATTTTCCTGACACCTCTTGTTGAACAATTATCAGATACCTGCTGGCCATTGTGTTCCTTTATCTTGGGAAGTAGATATTTAGGCCTCTTGTTTGTCTGGGTAATTTGGATTAGGATTTTCTGCTGTTTATGGGAGCTTTTTATTGTGATGGTTGAGTTCCTCACATGTTTATTATATAGCTGCCTCTAGTGTATTGTTTTCAAAAAAATCTTTCCAATAACTAGTTTGTTTCTTCATGCCATTGGCTGTTGATTTTACTATGAAGTTTTAATTTGATGAAATCCCAGTGTCTAGTTCCATTTCTGTAGCCTATATTTTGGTGTCTTATCCAAAAATTCTGTACCTGGAAATATTAGGTACCACCCCCTTTTCTGTTATTGTTTTAAAATTTTCCTAGTCACTAAAACTTCACAGTTAAATTTTTAATGCTTAAGTCTTTAATACATTTTAAGATGTTTTTAAAATATGGATGACATGACACTCCAATCTTATTTTATACTTTGACATATGAAATTCTAGTTCTTTCAGGACTGTTCACTGTGAAGACACGTGTTTCTCAGTTGTATATTCTTGGCACATTGTTCAAAGCCCACTAAGTAACAGTGTATAGGTTTTGGCCAAAGGCACCCATTCATTGTTATTTGTGAGTTAGTATGTCTGTTGTGCCAGTAACAGAGTGGTATTATTAACAAATCCCATCATATTTCACATCACAATGGAGCAGGGGCATGTTCTGATGTCAGAAGTGACCAAGATAAGACCATCTCCAGTAGAATAGTCAAAGCATGTAGCAGCAACTACAGTTTGTTTTAAAAAATGACAAAAATTCTAAATTCCTTGTCAGAGAGAAAAATAATAATTTACTATGGCTTCATATAAATCATAATTACAAATAGAAAAAATGTTTCTATGAAGCAATTCTATTTATGCTTGATAGAATGCATGCAGTATTTTTTATACTTACATATACCCATGTACATTAAGCTTCAGTTTCCTCTAATCTATAAATAAATACTCTGTAATTTCAGATTTCTACAGAGCTTAGAACCAAATAATTCATTCAAACTGACATAAATAGCAAAGACACTAACAAAGCACTGACAGATTAAATACTTTGGTATTTAGTTTTCTGTAAGAATATATGTTATATACATTCATGTACTAACAAAGACATATATGCATGTGTTAAAGAGGGAAATGGATAATATTTTATTGTTTTCTTTAAAACATTTTTTTCTATTTTTAAATGTGTATGAACACATATACATGGGTACAGTTGCTCATGGAAATCAGAGGGCTGGAGACAGTGAAGACACAGCATACAAGGAAATGGTGCCAGAAACTAAGCAGTTAGTTCTAAGACAGCATCAGTCAAAAAGACCAGAATGAAGACACAAATTAGGTAACAAGGCTGTAGGAAACAAAACAAGGCTACAATATAGGCATTAGGTCTGGAACAAATATGACTTATGAACTGTTTTTAACCTCACTTCAAAGTAGATAAATAATATTGAAGCCACAGATCAGATTCATTGAATGTGATATAAACATAATCTGATCATACTTAAAGTTTCATGTACAAAAAAAAGATAAGTAAAAAGTGGCTATACATACAACCACATGCATTAGTTCAAAATAATATGTGCAAATACCAGTCTAAAGGAAAATGAATTCTAAGTCACTTCATAACAAGATCTGCAATACTTAATTCTGTTTTAATCTTTATTTCCACTATCTAATATGATTTTTATGTATTACAGAGAGTGCTTATTTAATTAATGAATGAATTCTCTCTCTCCCATTAAAATGTACTTTAAAATTCTATTTATCAGGATCAAACAGATTTACTTAAAAACTTTGATGTACAAATACTAAAATTAATAACCATATTTTATCACAAAGTTAGCACCATCCTTTTGACATCAAATATGATTTAGTAAAATGAAAACTAGTTATACATCCACTGCCTTGTGCAAAGGGGGCAGTATTGGAGGGAGATGAGACTCTGCCTTCTCATGGGGTAAAAAGTCATTACATAAGTGTACACATGCATATAATTCAACAAGATGAACACTCAAGGTCTGTGCTTTTGACTCCTTGTGAGTTTCACGTCCAACAACATGTTTTTAGCCAAGCAAAACACATGTGTAAGACAAATTTTGGATAAATATATTTTTATTTAAGAATATACTGTAGAAATCATTTGACTAGCCAAACATGCCTTGTGTAGGCAGATTTCTTATGTAGGAAGCTGGGACTGACTTCTTTGTGGTTGGAGACTGAACTGCATCCTGCCTCAATACCCAAACAGTAAACCAATCAGAATGGTCACATGACATCAGTGCATTTTATCCAAACTTCATCTATTTAACATGAGCTATACTATCCTTCCAAATCTATTTGACATTTACTCAAATCCTGTCTTTCCTCATAGTCAATGAATGATTTCCAAGGGATTGCTGTGCTCAGGCTGGACAGGAAGCAAATGGCCTGGGCTGATAAGAAGACTGGCCCTGCATCTTTTTATTAACTTTACTCTGCAGTTTCTTCCACTTTTCCTCCCTGTCTTCCTTCTTTCCCTCTTTTTTCATTTCCCGGGTGTCTATTTCTTCTATTTTTACTTTTACTTCATTTGCTAGCTTTTCAATGTATTTGAGATTCACAAAGGAATATATCAACAGAGTCTGGGGAAGAGTTCCCCGTTTGTATGACAGCACCTGACTGCTGCCTCAAGCCTAAGCCGTCTTTAGCATATTTCACTGCTCCATGTAGAATGGGAAGTGATTTGTTCTGCGTGCAAATGAGTCACAAAACACCAGCAACAAAGAAAGTGATCAGATCTTAGTTCACTTGTTAGGCATTAAGGAGAAAAAAATTGTAATAAATAAATCTGGATTATTTTTATGATGAATGCAATCTTCTTAAACTAATAACCAGAGAAGAGCTATGATTGTTACATGTCTAAAATTCCCAAATGGCAAAATATAATTAAAGTTCAAACTGTTGAACAAATAAACCCGTTAAATACATAATATTATCAGGCAAAATAGCTATGTGTTTATCACTCTGCCACTGTAATTACATTCACTGAAACTCTTCATGCATATATTCATATCTTGCTAACATTATAGAGGCTAAAACATAAATTGCAGAGAACTTAGCATGGTTTCAATGGGAAAGAGTATGCTAAAAGTGCTTTTTATTAAAAAGTAAAAGTTTTAGAGTCAATGTAGCTACTAATTGCTTGACTGAATCCTCTGAGTATGTGTGGACTGACCTCAAATGAGTGATTATTGTATAGCACCACATGGTATGGGGTAGAAAATCTGTAACACTACCTCTCTAGGTCTCCTGGAGAATAGGAAAATGAAAGTGTTCATCTGAGCTGGAGAAAAGAAAATACCAGTAAGTGAAAGAACCTAGATTGTTACTCTTTTGCAAGTAAAAGTCAAATATTTTATGCATTTTCAACTAAGGTTTAAAGATCATGAGGAACTGGCAACTGGATCAATGTGGGGTCATGGAGGTCTGTTGGTTATTAAGAGTCACGAGAGGTCAGGAAATTAATTCCCTTGGTCTGAAACTGTGTCCAAAACACAAGCCAGAGCAATGTGAGATGATCTCTGCAGTCTTGACAAAATTGATGCCAAAGATTACATGGAAAATGGGAAACACAACCATAAAAGGTTACTTGTATTACTTGAATAGCAAAAGAGGAAGAGAGGTGGGGCAGAGAAAAAGAAGGAAACACCAGTCCCACTGAGAAATCCAATTCCTAGGAAGAAACTGTGTCCTCAGAGACTGATACAATACCGTAGAGAGTTTGGAATGGTGCATATCCTGAGACTGATTACTTATCTTAGGCCATTCTAGCCCTCTGGATCAGCTATTTCATTTTCTTTCTTTTTTTTTTTTTAGATTTTATTTATTTATTATGTATACAATAGTCTGCCTCCATGCATGCCTGCAGGCCAGAAGAGGGCACCAGATCTCATTACAGATGATTGTGAGCCACCATGTGATTGCTGGGAATTGAACTCAGGACCTCTGGAAGAGCAGCCAGTGCTTTTAACCAATGAGCCATCTCTCCAGGCCTGGATCAGCTATTTCTTGACCACCTCTGTGTTTGAACTATCATTGGTAAAACATCTTTTGAAATCTATTAACTTAGGACACTACTAGCTTCTACCAGCTCAAAGGCTAAGAATTTTATCACATAGCCTCTTGGGCCTATAGAAGTTTCCCTGATCTGACTGTAACCACCTCTCTGTGTACCCACCAGTGACTTTTAAACTTGCCTTGTTCTGTAAAAATATAAAAGTTCATGAAACTGCTTCCACACTAAAACATTTGGGGCTAACCAAAATCCCAGGAAACCTTTATCTGTGCTCTGGAGCCACGGTCACTTAAAATGACCCCAGGATAAACTATCTCTCTTTCCCTTTGAGACGAGAGTTATAGTTTTTGGATCTACACTACAAAGATAGAGCATCTTTATTGCTAAATTAATAAAGTGCTGCTAATAACATCAAATAACACAGAAATAGAGATTGGAAAAATTTAACAATAATTACATACCTTCATAAATAATAAGGGCAATAATTAATATATGTTCTTTTGAAAATCCCCTACTAATAATTAATTATTTTGACATCTATTAATTTCTGTATAGTAGTTTTATCATTAAAATATTTAAGATATATGGGGATCTTAAAGGCAGAAGTAATTGAGGTAACTTATGAGCTAAAGGGATGTGAACACTCAGAGGTTTCATCCTCACCAGGGTTTGTGTTTGTAGTGATCATTTGAGAAGGCTAATACTAAACTTTATTTTGAAATTATGTAAGATAGTCAAATTTTTTCACCAAGTGAAGCCTTTCAAATTCTATCTTTAAAAATAAATGCTCCAGAATTCTGTTCCTATACTATTCTGCCTCTAAAATGTTATCAAACATTTTTAGCTTTATTGTTGCTCTGCTACAGAAGATAATGTACTGATCATTACTGAAGGAATATGAAGTTCGAGGAGATTTTCAAGAGTTGTCTAAGTAGAAACAAGGAGTTAATTATGGAGCCAACAATTTGCATTCGTGAGGGTAAATTTTGATGGTCAGCTTGGTAGCATTATGATTCATCTAGGGGACAGAATTCTGGATATACTGACAAGGGTGTGTTCAGAGAGGCTAAAATGAGGAGGGAACACCCACTGCAACTATGGGTGGCACCATCACTTGGACTGGGATGGTGTGGAATTCCCCTCTGTATGCTGTGAATATGTTTTATTACCATTGGTTAATAAAGAAGCCTCTTAGGCCTATGATAGGGCAAAATAGAGCTAGACAGAAAAAAACTAATCTGAATGCAGATATATATATATATAGAGAGAGAGAGAGATTGTAGTTGGAGTCAAACAGATGCCATGTAACTGCCTAAGGAGGCAGATGCTGTTGAAACCTCCCTGGTAGGCCACAGCCTGGTGGTGATACACAGTTTAATAGAAATTGATTAAGATATAAGAGCTAGTTAGGAATATGCCTAAGCTATTGACCAAACAGTGTTGTAATGAATATAGTTTTTTGTGATTATTTGGGTCTTGGCAGCTGGGAAATGAATGAGCAGTCTCCAGTTACACCGATACCCTAAAGTAAATGGAAAGGAGGCTGCTGGATCACAGGCTTTTGTGGCATTATGCTTCCTGAATGAGAATACAGTGTGATTAACTGCCTACCATTCCTGGACCATATCCTTCCAACCAAGGTGGACTGTTTCCTCAAAGTGTAAGCTAAAATTATTGACCCTCCTCAAGTTGTTGTACCAGGTTTTCACATTAGAGAGACTGTATTTAACAGTATTACAAGCCATAACAGAAGCTTTCCTTCAAATGACTTTCATGGTGCCACAGGAGACAAGTTACCAGGGAAGAGGTGGACAAAAAGGCAAGTGTGATGTTAGTCAGGATTCCCTACAGTGTTTTCAAACAGAGCAGAACTGAGAAGGAATTCTGCTGACCTTGAGACATCTCTGTGGAACATACAGGGTGCACATGCAGGCCTCGAACAAAAATTTAGGTCAAATCACAAAAAAAAAAAACTATGCAGACTGAAGACCATTGCTGAAAAGATGTGGTGTTGTCAGATTCAGAAGAGCTATGTCCACAGGTTGTAGAGAGAGAGAGACCTATGAAGAGAAGAGTGCAGAGTCTGCAGGATTTTTAGTTTCCAGATGGAAAAAGGAAAGGTATTTTGTTCTTTGTGGGAAAGATCAAAACATCCAGTCTCCTGCAACATCACACCAAAGCCCTGTGCATGTGTTTCTTGGCAAAAAAAATGTTCAGGAAGGGAAATTCTCTTCCCTTTAGGAGAATTCATTCTTCTCTTGTTATATGGTTTGAATGTGAAGTGCCCCCCCAGAAGTTTCATGTGTTGAAGCTTTGATTATTTTTTTTGAAAGTAATTTTATTAAATTATAAAAGTTTTCATTTACGCCCCTCTTCCCAACACCCTCCCACTCCCCCCACTCCCTCTCCTCTTCCCTCTTCGTCCCTAAGGGCAGTCAGGGTTTCCTGCCCTGTGGGAAGTTCAAGTTCCTCCCCCTTCCCTCCAGGTCCAGGAGGGTGAGTATCCAAACAGACTGGATCCCCAAAATCCAGTATATGCAGAGGAAACAAGTCCCAGTGTCATTGTCAATGGCTTTTCAGAAAGACTCCGGGCCAGCCACATTCAGAGAATCCGGCCACATTCAGAGAATCTGGTTGGATCATTTCCTCGTTCAGTCGCAGTCCAACTGGCCTTGGTAAACTCTCATTAGATCCGTCCCCTTGTATCAGTGGGTGATAGCATCCCTCGCAGTCCTTATTTCCTTTTTCATTTTCTTCGTCCTTCTGCTCCTCATTTGGACCTTAGGGGGCTCAGTCCGGTGCTCCAATGTGGGTCTCCGTCTGTATCGCCATCCATCGCCAGATGAAGGATCTATGGTGATAAGCAAAATATTCATCAGTATGGTTATGGGCCAAGGCTGGTTCAGCCACCCTCTCCTCTGTCCAGAGAACAATCTGGGGATCTCTCCTTGGACCTGGGATCCCATATATAATCAAGTCTCCTGTAAACCCTAAAATGACTCCCTTAGTTGAAATATATTCTTCCTTGATCCCATATTCATCCTTCCTCCATCCCCCCCATCCCGGTCAACCGAGCTTTCCCCATTCCTCCCCTACTCCCTTCTCTCTAACCCTTTCCCCTTCCAAAAACCCTCCCACCCCTCCCATGCAATTAATAGGGTACTGAACTGAACAGAGAATTCACAACAGATGAACTCCGAATGGCCAGAAGACACTTAAGGTCGTGCTCAACCTCCTTAGCGATCAGGGAAATGCAAATCAAAACCACTTTGAGATATCATCTTTCACCTGTCAGAATAGCTAAAGTCAAAAACACCAACGATAGCCTATGCTGGAGAGGATGTGGAGAGAGGGGAACTCACATCCATTGTTGGTGGGAATGCAAACTTGTGCAGCCACTGTGGAAATCAGTGTGGCAGTTTCACAGGAAATTGGTGCCCCTCAATAGAAGAAAATAAACGGAACCAGAACTTTTTTGCTGTTGCTGTAGTTCAGACTCTAAATACTTTATTTTCTGACCATACAATTAGCATCAGTTCCAGCAGAGGACAGTGCCCTAGCAGGCTATTATATCCAAAATTAACATCATATTATGCACTTGACAAACAGGAATTATCACCCTTTAGAATTATGCATGAGAAATATCTGAATGGCGTTATCCTTTCATCTTTTATTTGCTAATTGAAATTAATTAAATTAAGCTCATGTCCTTTTGTTTCTCTACACAGTCAAGATACCAGGAGTGAGGAGGAGCAAACCCCCCCCCCCCCCGCATTGACTTGCTTATTCCCAAGTGCTTAATGTGAAATAGTGTAAGGGCAATGTGCCAGACACAGGCAGTTAGCTATCTGCAGGCTCTGTGCTGGAGAAATCTTGCAAATTAATGTATAAATAATATTATTAATACAATGGGTCCCTCTTGCACCAGATTTATGTAGGACAAACATGATGTTGGAGACAGTCTTTAGCATATGTAAATACGTAAATTGGATAATTCAGGCCAAAAATATAGCTTAGTGCTTATTATTTAAAATTTATATTTCATAGATTTCCATTGCACAAGTTCCTATATTTCTTGGTTTCTACATTTCCACATCCTGAACAAAACATTAGCTTTGGAATCTTGAATAAACTATCAAGTAGGCATTAATCCACAAAGACAAAGCGCTGCACTTGTTCATACCAACCACCTGAAAGCAGAGTCTCTTTTTATAATGAGATGCTCGCTAGCAACATGATGGAATAGTTTTCAATTGATGTTGACAAGCTTATTCTCAGTCTTCCTTCTTCCAATTGCATGTTGTGTATGTCCCCACTTGGTGTGGAAAACACCATGAGCATGGGTGGAATTTTGAAATTTCCTCTTGTTTAATATCAGTGACCTGAGCCGCAGAAAAATGCCCCCTAAGCTTGCTGAGGAGGGTGATTGCTGATCTCTTTGGTTGGCACACTTTATTTTCTCACCTAATAGGAAGGAATGTGGGATGAAGCTTCTTTGTTTAGCTCTACAATGGATGATTTTCCAGCTTCCTTCATGCATTCTCGTTGGAGAGACAGGTCTGGAAATCATTTCTTGCTCTATTTATGACTCTTGGTGCATTGTCAGGACTTTTTATTGAACACAGCTTTCAAGCTAGAACGTGTGCACTCACTTCTTATTTTCCTAACGCAAATATAACAATTTCCATCTTTGGTCACTCAAGCAATTTTTCCTTTATAGAGAAAATCATACAAGGATCAGGATCATGATCATGTGGCAAGAGTTTGACTAATTAAAATCATAGAAATATTGTCTTTGTGTGCAATGACATGTTTCTGTATGGGTCCTGAAACCCACCAGCTCTCATTTATCCGGTTCACCTTTCTCTCTGTTTCTAAGGAAGTGATGATCAATCAGTCTCACTGGTTTATCACACCTGGAAATTACAGAGGTGATTGTGTTTAAGATCGCTCCTTCCTCAAAGAAGTCTACTAAGTCAGTGCCTCTCTGAGTATGTAGAAAAAATTAAGGAATGACATTTTTAGTAAGGGCCTTGGGTACTAAATAACAGTCAAAACTTATGTTTGAAGGGAATGTCTGTGAATATCAATTTCCATGCTTATTTCTTCTTCTTTCCTTTAGCCTCAGTGTCCCCTTTTTTGTTTGCTTGTCTGTAAGAGACTCCGGTTCCGTTGTCAGTAGAAAATGTGGAAAGGCTCTCTTACCCGGAAATGCTATTTATATGTATTGTATCATGGTTACTCCTGCAAGCGCCTCCAGAGCAAACAAGCACCTAACTGTGTAAGAACAAGCATTCATAACTGTTGCATGAAATGAGGAGCCAAATAAAGAAACAGCCTTGCGAGAAAGAAAATTGAAGGCTAGAGATGGTGTGGGTGTGGGTGCTGATAATGAAATACATATGCAGTCAGACAGGTGAAGAGGAAAAAAGGCAGAACTGGCACTTTGGTTTCTATAACTGTGCTTCGTATTTAATTGAGCAAAAATTGCATGAAGGATTTGCTCCTTGTCTGAAGCCCAAAGTTCTGATCCATCACCTAAATAGGATGCTGGCACCTGAAAGGTGTGGTGGAGGGATGGGTGTGGGAAAGGGGAAAAAGATAGCAGATATAGGCCATTGCAGGCAGCTGCTATCAGGAGGTTTTCTGGAATATTCCACTGTGTTCTACAAGATTGGAACACGTTTTTGTGGATCTTATGAGGAATCTAGACCACGATAGTTTTTCCTTTGTCCTCAGCGTTCATTTCTGCTTTCTTGCTGCTTATTGAGTCCTGTGTGGATTAACTATTTTGGGGTAGAAAGTTGTGCAGACCTACTGGAACCCCATGTAGCATGCTTGTCCTGGGCTCCTCAGAACCTGCCACTTTCATCATTTCATTTTCCTGTGTGAGTTAGGTAAGAACTTCCCTTCTGATCCAGGGAAGAAGAAGTCATGTCAATTACCAAGTTCCAAGGTAAACCTAGTTGTCTTTGTAAACTGGTTGAAGGTCAGGGAAGAAAAATGTCAAGGAAGTGCCACCACATATTCATGTGCACATATTCTTGATGTGGCTTGTAACTGCCTGGGTATTTAGATGGTGAAGAGTTAACTTGCTGTGGTAGCCAGGAGTTGACTTGCTGTGGATCATTGCCATAGAAAGAATAAGCCAGCACCCACCAATGTAGTGATATCTTGTTTGTGTTCTAAAAGACAAAGCTTGCCTGAAGATCAGAGCGCAGAGCTAAGCCATTAGAGGTCAACCAGTGGCAGCACACATGCTTAGTACTAGGCTAGCCAGCGGTCACAGAGACAGATGGGTCTCAGTTAGTTCAATGCCACCCTGTGCAAGAACAACCATTCATAACTGTTGCATGAAATGAGGAGCCAGATAAAGAAACAGCCTTGCAAGAAAGAAAACTGAAGGCTAGAGATGGTGTAGGCCCTGATATGCCGTACAAATTGATCCTATCTATAAAAGAAACGGCTCACACAAAGGTGGTCCTAACACTTGGGATCCCACGCATTTAATCCCAGCACGAAGGATGTGAAGACAGGAGTGATATGACTGGGCAAAGAAAGGACTATAAGGTGGGAGGAGACAGGAGCTCAGAACAGTCTGAGGTTTGGTGGAGACAGTTGCAGTCCTGGGATGCAGTCAAAAAAATTCAGTCAGAGGATGCAGGATAAGGACAGGATCATTCTTTTGGCCTGAGAATTCTGTAGAGCGAAAAGATCTCTTCAGTGGCCAGCTGCACTACTACTCTGATTGCTCAACTTTCACCCCCTAATATCTAACTCCAGATTTTTCTTAAGAACAATTAGAATTCATGCTACACACACCAAAAAGTGAAAATACTGGGCTCATGGCACCAACGTGGGCCAACTACATCCACATAAAACCTGGGAGAGATTGGAAAGGAATTCTAGACCCAAAAGAACAGAGTTAAGCAGGGCTCTAAGTAGGATCATTTTCTCATATGGGCTCTGTTGGCTAAAGGCAAACAGAGGTCTGATTCCTTTAAGAGAAGGCTTCTGGTCTCAACATTAACAGCAAAACCTGCATGGCTCCTTTAAGAGCCAGACTCCTGGTTAGGCTTTTTCAGAAGGTTCTGCACATATTGAGGATTATGAGCACAGTCCTACAAGTTGATTAATGGTAATATAGACCTGCTGCATTCCTGGAGTCAGGGCAGTGAGCATAGCTAGCAGAAGATGTGAGCATACCTCTGCTCACATGTTGGATGGTGTGGATCCTACAGGAAGAGCCATGGATTGGTCCTAGCCCTGGCCATTTAGCATTTAGAAGAAAAAAGGCACTCCTGGCCAGAAAATTATTACAGATATGAATAAAGACAGATTCAGACAGATATAAACTTCACAGTACAACAGTTTGTTTTAAAAATGTTTGTAGGCTTGGGAGAGAAAATAAAAAGAGTATAGACAGTTAAAAAATAAAACAAAGTCTTTAAAGAGATAGTAATAGTAATATAGAAAAATGGTGTGGGAAGTACTCTGTATATGTGTTACTTTTATTGGTTAATGAATAAGGCTGCTTTTGGCCAATGGCTTAACAGAATATATCAGGCTGGAAGAGATACATACATAGAGAGAGAAGGCAGAGTAGCGAGAAGCCATGTAGCCACATCAGGGACAGATGCATTGGAATCTTGCTGGTAAACCTCAGCCACATGGCGACACACAGATGAAAAGAAAGGAGTTAATTTAAGATATAATAATTAACCAGAAATACACAAAAGCATTTGGTCAAACAGTATTACAATTAATACAGGTTTCTGTGTGATTATTTCTGGAGTCTGGGCGGCCGGGAACAAATGAGCAGCCTCCCCCACCCAACAAAAGAATACAGACAGTCATAGATTAAAAGAATAAAGAAAGATAAGGCACATAGAGATAGAAAATACACAGAAAATCTGGATTATGTATATTATTGTGTTTTCTTTGAGTTTTTTGATTGCAGAGAGACATATTCTTGGGGCTGCTAAGAATTTACACACACACACACACACACACACACATATACTTTTAGACAGTGTTGAGACTGTGATAAACTATCAGGATTCTGAAGTTGGACTAAAGCATTTTGTATTATGATATGGCCACAAGCCCATGGGGGCCAGGGAGAGGAATGTGGTGGTTTGAGTAAATGGTTCCTCATATGTTTATAGCTTTGTATACTTAGTCACCAAGGAGTGGCACTATTTAAAAGGATTAGCAGTCATGCCTTGTTGGAGAAAATGTGTCATTGTGGAGTGGGTTTTGAGGTTTCAAAATCCTGTTGTATTTCTTGCTCAAAATAGCTCTTTCTTCTGCCTGCAGATTAGAGGTAGAACTCTCAGCTACTTATCCAGTACTATATTTTTCCACATGCTGCCACTCTCTCCACCATAATGAAAATGGACTAAACCTATGAAAATGTAAGCAAGCCCAGTTAAATCCTTTCCTTTATAATAGTTGTCATGGCCATAGTGTCTCTTCACAGCCACATAACACTTACTAAGATAGATAGACAGACTGGCAGGCAGACACACATACATGCGTACAGAGAGACAGACAGACAAACAGACCAATACACACACACACACACACACACACACATACAGAGAGAGAGAGAGAGAGAGAGAGAGAGACAGAGACAGAGACAGAGACAGAGAGAGAGAGAGAGAGAGGCACAAAGAGAGAAGATACTAGAAGATACAATTAATTATTTCTTTTTAAATTTCCTGTCAAGTTTCTGAGGTATTACAGAATGGGTGGTATATCAAGATACATGAAATTATATCACTATAAAAGGTTTTTTATCTACCCTCTCATCTCACTGTTTTTTCCAATACAGATATAAGCAAAATTTTTGGTTTCCTTTTCATTTTTGATTCAGTTTTGAGGCAGGATCTTTCTCTGTATCCAGGCTGGCTTTGAATTTTCTGTATAACCAGGCAAGTTTCACTATATCACAATTCTTCTGTTCTATTCTCCCAGAGCTGGGATTCCAGGTATGTGCCACCTATTTCTTGCCATAAGTAAGTGATAAGAGCTGTGTCAAGTGTAGATTTATTGCAGATTTGCTATTTTCACACTGACTTCTCATTTCTTGATGGGTATTATATTATTCTCTCCCAAATCAGTATATCCAGTTACTTCTCATATTGATCAATATGAAAAGTTGAGGGCAGTCATCTTTGGTGACTAGTGTGGTATGGCCATATGTGTCAGACTCCCTGGCTCTGATACATGTGAGCTTTCACAATGCCACTAGCTTAGAAGACATGATAGGAGTACATAATAGATTCATCACTTCATTCAGTAACCTTGGTCAGTGTATCCTCTGATTATTTCCCAAGTTCACTCATAGAATGATAGGGCAGAATGAATTCTTTTTTTTATTGATTTTTAGATACCAACAACAGTCTACCTTCCTCCTTCCCTTCTGTTCCCTCCCACAATCCATTCCTCCTCAGTCTCTATTCAGAAGGTCTCACATTAGAGTCAACAAAGCATGGCATATCAAGTTGAGGCAGACCAAGCTCCTCCCCATGCATTAAGTCTGGGCAAAGCAACCCACCATAGGAAATAAGTTCCAAAGAGCCAGCTCATGCATCAGGAACAGGTTCTGGTTCCACTGCTAGGGCCCCCACAAAATGTCAAGCTATACAACTGTCACCACTCTCTTTATTTCATTTAGCATAGAAACATTTTATCTTCTTGAGCAAGGGACTTAGCTCCATTATACTTGCTGGTGCTACTTGTCTCCTCAAACTGTACATTTTATATTTTTATTGTGAATCTTCTTCCTTTTCATGATAGATCTGCAGAAGAGCCACCACTAAGAAGCACAGGACAGAATAAATACTGGCTGTCTTGAAATCTCCTCTGCCAATGTTATTAATACAAAACTGTTCAGCTCAGTCTCAGAAAAAAACTTTTTTGAACAAATGTAGAAACAGCCAAATCTTTTTTTTTTTGCTAAAATATCACAAAAAAGTAGCCTAAAACTCTAGTCCATTTACTAATATTCTTCTCCTTTGAAACCTCTTGAGCTAGGCCCCTACATTTCACATCATCCTCAGCACCACTATTTTCCATACCCTAAAGTAAGACCCATTAAGCCCCGTAAAGCATTCAAATGCTTTTCTAATCCCAAAGTATCCATTCTACCAACAAGAAGCATGAGCAGTCCTGCCGATCCATCATACCAACTTCTGTCTTAGTCAGTGTTCTGTGTGAAGAGACACTATGACCACAAGAACTCTCATAAAGGACAGTGTTTCATTGAGGCTTGCTTATACTTTCAGAGATTTAGTCCATTGTCATTAGGGTAGGGAACAAGTCAGCCTGCAGGTAGACACAGTGCAGAAGAAGTAGCTGAGAGTTCTACATCTGATCTGCAGGCTGCAGGAAAAGAGAAACTCTGAGCTTGGAATGGGCCTTTGAAATCACAAAGAGATTGATTGTTCCTGGCCCACACGTAGCCAAGGAGCACTTGAAATGTGGTTGAGCTATGTCACACATAACGAACACTGAACTTTACAGTTAGAAAAAAGTCAATCTACAGAAAAACTTAGTGATTTTACACAACTTACAGCATGAAATGATGTTGAATAGCTGATTCCTTGAAAATGAAACTTTTCCTAGTGGAAGAAACTGGGAAATTCACAGTGATCTTGAAATTCCAAAGAAACTTACAAGATTACAAAAGAGGGAAACAAACACTCTGGAGCTTCCTTTTCATGTGGGACGCCCTTCTGTATCCAATAAATAAAGATGCTGTTTCAGCCAATGGCTTATTAGAGTAAGGTCAGGTAGGAAATACAAACATATAGATAGATAGATAGATAGATAGATAGATAGATAGATAGATAGATAGATAGAGTAGGCAAAATCAAGAAGATACCATGAAGCTACCAAAAAAGTAACATGCTGGCACTGGTAAACCACAGCCTAGTGGCAATACACAGAATAATAGAAATGGGTTAATTTAAGATATAGGAGTAGCTAGAAATATGTCTGAGCTATAGACCATACAGTGTTATATTTAATACAGTTTCTGTGTTATTATTTGGGCCTGGGAGTTCAGAAAATGATGCACACTCTCCACCTACACCCTTCCTCAGTTTTATCAGTAGTAAACAATTTCTAGGGTTGAGGAGACTATTCAGTGGTATGACCACAAGTTGCACAAGAAAATGCAGGATGTCCCTTTCTTGAGACATTGTCTATGCTAGGGTGGGCTTACCAATGAAGCTACTATTTTACTCACCAATGCCACTGTAAGTATTTCTTCACTCATGATATTGGGGGGGGAAATAAATTAATTCATGGGTTCACCAATTTAGACTTGAATAAAGTCATTTCTGTTATGTGTTATTGACTTTTCTATCTGGGATGAGTAGGAATAGACTCTTCATGAAAAGTCAAACACAAAATAAGATCTTAGATCTATGGTATTAGATTAAAATGTATACTACTATTAATGACATTTATATATTCTAGGAACTAGGTAATTTGCATTTGAGGCTAGCAATAGGTATATTGGCCAACACTACTCTACATTTATTCTAGCTACTGCTCAAAATGTTCATAGACATCTTAAAATGATTGGTGAACCACCAAAAAGTCTCAGACAACCTGGATGAATCATATTTGTCAGTGACTCCCACACTTTCTTTAGATGTTACCTATGGTGTTAAGGTCACAGATTATCCAGTCTCCTAAGACAGAACATTGGGAAATTATTTTTCATTATTATTTTCAAAAAGGATGCAACCTAATTTTATTTTTTGTGCATTACCTATTATAGTGCTATGAATGTGCCTTCCATATTTTCAGCTCCAATCCTTACCAGGAATAGACAGGAGACCCTCACCTGTTAATATACATAGACAGTCATTCATAATGATCTGATCTTATAACCTACATCTCTAATACCTTTTCTCTGTGTTGGCTCATTAACACTTGTATTTAATACAAAGAAAAATAGAAAAAATTTAAGTTCCAAAAGTGTATCTTTATAATTCCCTCTCTCTCCCTCCCTCCATCTCTCTCATATATATAAGAATACACATACTCAAGTGAGATTGAAATGTTGGCTGCAATTCAGTGATGGATCTTGTTTTAACCTGAAATATATGATAATAGAGTTGATCCTCTTAACCAGTTAGCTCTGTTAACATTGACAAAAATTGAGACATTTCTGTTCTGTAAACACATCAAGGTTTTTCTTACCTTGAGATCTTTACACATGCTTCCCCCGCCCCTTTGGGCCCTGATTATTTGCTATTCCTTCATTATCTCATTCATGAGATTAATTCTTTTCCATTCTTGAAAACATATTTCTAAAGACCTCTATGTATAAATATACCAGTACTCACCAGTAATGCTGAGTGATTTTTCTAGGTAATTTTTATAAACATCTTAAACGATGAAAACAATATCTTCCTTACTCATTTGGAAAGTTAACTTTTTCAAATTTACTTATTTATTTATTTATAAAAATTTCCACTTCCTCCCCTTCTCCCAATACCCTCCCATCTCCCCCACTCCCTCTTCTCCTCCCTCTCCAGTCCTAAGAGCAGTCAGGGTTTCCTGCCCTCTGGGAAGTTCAAGTTCCTACCCCTCCCTACAGGACTAGGAAGGTGAGCATCCAAACAGACTAGGATCCCAAAATACCAGTACATGCAGATGAAACAAGACCCAGTGCCATTGTCAGTGGCTTCTCAGTCAGCCCCCATGTCAGCCACATTCAGAGAATTCGGTTTGATCACATGCTCGTTCAGTCCCACCAGAGAACCTTCATCTGGCGATGGATGGAGATAGAGACAGAGACACACATTGGAACACTGGACTTAACACCTTAGGTCCAAATGAGAAGCAGAAGGAGGGAGAACATGAAAAAGGCAGTCAGGACCGCGAGGGGTGCGTTCACCCACTGATACAAGGGGACTGATCTAATGAGAGCTCACCAAGGCCAGCTGTGGTGCTGGAGAATTGTCTGTATTCTGTCAATCATATTTTAATAAAACGCTGATTGGCCAGGCAGGAAGTATAGGCGGGTCAACCAGACAGGAAGTAGACAGGAAGTAGGTGGGGCAATGAGAATAGAATGAGGCTACGGAGGAGGAAGGTCCCTCAACACTCCTGCGCAGACCACCGAAGAGGCAGCATGTAACTTGCCCAGCTGAGAAAGGTACTGAGCCCGTGTGGCTAACATAGATCAGAATAATGGGTTAAGATAAGTCATAAGAACTAATAAGTAGCCTGACCTAATGGACCAATCAGCTTTATAAATAATAGAGATCTTCGTATGGTTTTCTTTGGGCTTGCCAGCTGTGGGGGGCCGGGCAGGACAGAAATCCGAGCAAGCAGGCCCTTCATGTTACACAGCTGGAAAGTTAACTTTTTATCTTGGCTTTCCCACATCAAGTAGAGTCCTTGATACACAGTTCCCAGTGAATGTCTGTAGAATTTTTGCTGGGTGAAGAGATAAAACCTCTGAGCAGGAAAACCTTTAGCTAAGTGGTCATGAGATTGGAGATTGAGTTGACATTGTCAGAACTCTTGAGATTTCTCATTCTAATTTGGGAAACACTAGACTAAAATAGAATAAAGAAGGTCAGAGAGATGAATCAGTGGGTAAAATGGCTTCCTATGTAAGCTTGAAGATCTGAGTTTACTCACCATAACCCACATGGAGAAAGGAGAGAACCAGCTTCTGTAAGTATCCCTCTAAGCTCCACACAAATACCATGACATGTGCCCCTACTCATACAAACACACAAAGTAAACAAATAAAATGTGATATATATTTTCCAACGATTAAATAAAGTTTGGACTATTTATCTTGCACTGTTTAATATTCATAGAACTATATTTTAATGTTGCACTTAAGGTATATTTGGAGGGGGAATATGTATACACCACCATGCATGTGTAGAAGTCAGAGGGTAATTTGGGGATTAGTTTCACCTTCCATGTTTGCATTAGTTACTTTTCAGTTGCTGAGAAAAATGCCATAATTAAGGCAACATATGAAATAAAGAAGAAAATGCCCATCAGGGCAGGTAGTTAGGGCAGTAAGTGGTAGTCATGGTGGCAGAAGAAAGAAGTCAAGAGTTCACATCTCTATCTGCAAACAATAAAGAGACAGAAAACTGGAAATGGGAAAGACTATAAACATTCAAAGACTACTAGTGGTGATAGATTTTTTTCATCATAGCCATACTAATATCTCAAACAATACCACCAATTTGGGACCAAGTGTTTGAACACTTGAACCTATGGGAACAATTCTCATCTAAAACACTACACTCTATTCCAAGCCCCTCATGGGCACATGGCAATGTCATAATATAAAATGTGTTTACTTAAACTTCAAAAGTCTCTATAGTCTTTTCGAGTCTCAGTATTGTTTTAGAGTTCAATGTCTATTCTGAGATTCAAGGCAGTCTCTTAACTACAATCCACTGTAAAATCAATAAGCAGAGTTCCTACTTCCAACATACAATGTTAAGGAGTATGCATTCCCATTCCAAATGAAAGTATCGGGAGCATGGTGAGGAAACAGTGGATCAAAGCATGACTGAAGTTCCACAGAATCAGTATCAACTCCTGTAATTCAATGGCTGGTGTCTGGGGCTTTCATTTCAAAGGTCTTAGATGATTCTTCCCCTCCAGCTTTGCTGCTTGCAACAGATCTGACTCTCTCAGGCTGTTTCCACTGTGCATGTAGCTCTCTTTGGCAGATATCCCAAAGTTCTGGCATTACCAGCATCTTGGGATCTCTACTGCACTGAAGACATTGCTTGCAAAGCTTCACAATATAGCATCTCGGGGTTTTTTGCCCTCTAAGGGCCTTCATGAAGGGATTCCTCAGAGAAAGAGTCTATGATGCTTTCACTCTTATATCCTTCATGCTTCTAAAACCATCACTACATTGACAACAATGCCAAGTTCAACTGCCAGTTTGGGATTCTTGGATAGGCTTTGGCCTCCTTGAATCACATTAGCAGCAGAGTTTTTTTTTTTTTTTTTTTTTTTTTTTTTTTTTTTTTTTTATCTGGGCTCTCCTTCACAAGATGGAGGCTTTTCTGGGCAGATTATTACCTTCTTGGCACCTTCCTCATTCTCGTGTACATCAGTTCCATGTTCAGTGGTATTCATTTCTTTAATGATTACAGACTCACTTAACATATGACTTGGTTGCAAAATTAAGGTTCCTAGTTCTCCCTTTCTCTCTAAACTGTACATTTTGTATTTCTTTCTGCCCTACTAGTTCTTTTTCATTGTAGGTATGTGTAACAACCATGCTTCAGCTTCAATGTTATTCTGCTTTGAAATTTCTTCCTCCAGACTAATTAGTCTATTACTCTCTACTTTATTCTCAATCAAGTTTTTAGGGCATGAGCATAAGGCAGCCAGATTCTTTGACAAAGTGTCACATAAATAGCCTGTAGTGCAAATGCAAATATTGTTACCCATGAAACATTTTGATTTGTGCCTCCATACAGTATGTATTGCTCTCAGATTTATTGCCTTCCAATCTTATATCAGAAATACTTTTTCTGTTATCCCTAACAGCTTTTCTAGTCTGAAATACTAAAGTAATCCACATATATATCAGAAGACTACAGGAAGTAGACTGACACTAGGCAGTATCTGGAACATAGGAAACCTCAGCATCTATCCACAAGTGAAACACACTCTTCAACAAGGGCGTACCAACTCCAACAAATCCATGCCTCCTAATAGTAACTTTCTTTATGAGCTTTGGGGACAAATTACATTCAAACAACCACATTCCACTCTCTGGCTCCAATAAGCTTTTAACAAAATCATAATGTAAAATCCTTTCATACCAACTTCAAAAGTCTACATAGTCTATATTCAAAAGTTTGAATTTCAAAGTCTCTTCTAAGATTAATGCAATCATCATGCAATCAATCCCCTGTAAAAATCAAAATAAAAAATTACATACTTCCAGCATATAATGGCACAAGATATACATTACCATTCTAAAATATTGGAAAGGGAGCATTGATGTGGGATACCCTTACTATGTTTGATTAAGGTATTGTGTTTGTGCGGCTCATTTAAAAATGTAATGTATAATTAAGAAATAGAGATTAATAGATAATCATCTATAATAGTTAAGCTTCTAGTCATGTTAGTTAAATTTTCTGGATATATAGAGATATTTCAGTTAGACAGGGATTCTTCAAATCTTTTAAAGACCTTTAGAATATAGTATTTAAAATGTTTTTAAAAATTAGTACTTTTCATGACAATGAGACACATCTGCTCCTGGCAGCACTAATCTACTTAAGGAAGATGATGGGCATCAAAGAGGCTCCTCACAAAGTTTGCTGGCAATTTGAGCAGAAGACTGCTCTTGCCTGGACTGCTTGATGTTATCCTGTGTGAACTGGACATGCGGGACCAACAGAAAAATGACTGCTGAACATGCTTAAAGGTGAGACGATCTTTTGGGATTCCTGCCTCATAAAAGAGTCTGCCAAACATTCTGTAGGACACATAAAAAAGGTGACTGACAAATTGCTAATATAGATGGAACCATCTTTGAAAATTCTTGCTTCATGGAAAAGTCTTCTGGATACTCTGGGCCTGTAGGCTAAAGATTGGATGCCCTAATCGCACAGAAGAACTTTGGGTGACTGTCCAGGCAGCAAGATGTCTCTATCAATTCTAGAGCTTTAAAAGTTGCTTATAATGCACTTTATGTTAACTTAGGTAATATATCCTGCTGGAGTCTTTGATGGAGTTGAAGAATAGATAATGCAATTGTAGTTTTCCTTAGTTATAATAAAAGATAAAGTAGATATAAATATTGTAACTGTAATTTTTGCTTGACACCTGTTTTATTATATGTAATTTTACTAAGTTAAAATTAAAACTTTCTTTTTTATTTAAACAAAAAAGGGGAGGTGATGTGGGATCTCCCCCTCTGTATCCTGTGAATACCATTGCTTAATAAAGAAGCTGTTTTGGGCCTGTGATAGGGTAGAACAGAGCTAGCTGGGGAAAAATAAACTGAATGCTGGGAGGAAGGAGGCAGAGTGAGAGAGAAGCAATATAGCCCTGCCAGGGACAGATGCTTGAGACAGAATTTTACCCTGTAAGTCACAGTCCTTATGGCAATACACAGATTAATGGAGATGGGCTAGTTTAGGATATAAGAGTTAGCCAAAAATACACTTAAACTATTGGCCAAATGGTATTGCAAATAATATGTCTTTTGTGTGATAATAATATGGTTTTATTTCAGGGTTGAGCAGCTGGGAATAAACAAGCAGCTTTTTATAACAGAGGATAGTAAGGAAATATTATTCCAAAACAGACCATAAAGCAGCTGGGCAAATTCCAGTGTCAAAAACTTCTTCAGTTCTTCACCTCTGTTTAGTTATGCTGGCTATAGCATACTTCTTTCTCTTGGGCTGGTTCCACTCCATTTTAATAGTTTTCCTCAGCAGGTAAACTCCACAACTTTGGCATCTTTCTAACATCTTGGGGTCTACAAGGCAGTTCAGGCTTCAACTCCAAAACTGCACACAATGGCTTCTCTGGGCCTTTATTCCGGAATACTCCTAACACATGCTTGCCTCAAAGGTTTTCTTTAGGCAGTCTGTTGCTTGCTGGAGCTGGAACACAGGTCCCTCATTCAATGGTATTTTTACCAGTTTTCTCTTTTTGACTTCCTAAACTTGGCTGACCTGAAACTTTATCTGTAAACCTGGCTGGCCTCAAACTCAGAGGTCTGTCAGCCTCTGCTTTCTAGGTGCTGGATTAAAGGTTTGCACCAAAATACCTGGCTCTAAGTGTTTCTTTAATTCCTCTTCAGTAGTTCAAAACTTAGCTCCCTCCCTGAGGTAAAAACTTCCTTTATTCCATTTTTTAACCTGTGTATATCCTTGAACATAGGATTATTTAGCTCTATTTCACTATCTGGTGCCCCTTTACTGAATATGTATATTTTGACTTTTTATTTGCTCAGCTTGATCCTTTTCATTATAAATCTTTATCAGAGTTAACACTAAAAACCACACAAGAGAGTCTGTACTAGCAATTTTAAGATTTCCTCTACTAATGGAACTAATCTGAAACTCTCCAGTTTAGCCTGAGGCAGACTATTCAGACAAGGGCAAAAAGGAGACACATTCTTCACCAAAACTTCATAAGAATGAGCTCCAGGTAAAATACTAAAATCTTTCTTCCTTGAAACCTCTAGAGATAAACCCCACCTCCAATGTTCACCAAATCACACTCAGGACTACTGTTTTCCATCTTCTCATTAATATAGCTCAATAGCCAGTGCTTAAAGCATTCTACTGCTTTTTAAATTTACTATCCCAAGGTCCATATTCTTTCAAGGAAATGCATGGTCAGGCTTATCACAGCAATACCCCAGCCCATGGTACTAACTTCTATCTTCGGGTTTCTAGTACTGTGAAGAGATACCATGACTACGCCAACTCTTATAAGGAAAACATTCAATTGTGGTTATTTACTTTCAGTTTCAGAAAGTCGATCCATTATCATCATTGTAGGGATCATGTTGACATGCAGCAGACATGGTGCTGGCTATATCTTGGTCAGAAGACTACAAAAACTGGACTCTGGCACTGGGTGGCATCTTGAGCATAGGGAATGCCAATTTTATTTAAATTAACACACACACACACACACACACACACACACACAATCCTTACTACTTAACAAAGCAATATGCATCATTACTTTCCTCTCAGGATGAGGGAAATTCTGTTTAGCTCTCAATTCTCACATTAAACAAACAATACAAAGGCTTTGCCAACTTATTCTTCTCAGTTTTTCTTACTCTCATAACCATAGCCATAGAAGTTGTTATTTTACAGTAATTCTTCTTATCATGTTTTTTTTTATCAAAGACCTTATGTGCCTTACCACATTTAATCATAAATCTACCCTAAAAAATTACTGAAAATTATTGTTTCAATTGTGTGATTCAGAATAATGGAGCCCACAGTGATTTCACAACTCTTGTAGGCTGCAGAATATTTTAAATAGCAGAAGCTATAGTTGTAGGCAAAGTAAACTTTATTCCAAAGCTTTGTTTGTAAGCACTAATCCAGGCCATGTGTCTGTAACAGTACACTTGTTTGGTGAGAATGTTGGAATGCTAGATTAGGAACCCAATTTATGTTAGACTTTCTCTGACCCCTGTAGTCATTCAAAATAAACACAAAACCAGGCTGTCGAAAACACAAGAATCTTTCTTGGCATGTTCTTCCAACCTTTTTTATACTTTTATATAGTACTGCTTTTCTTAGTGTATACAGTTAACAAATATGGATGGCTGACACTGCTGAATTCTACAAATACCAATAACCACTAAAGCACAAATGTACGTATATATGTATATCCATGTCTAGTTTGTGTATTTTCAATAATACAGACGGTTGGAATAACAACATTCTTGTCAAAACATAGCAAAGTACCATATTTTGGATACAATCACAGTATTATTATCACTGACATGGGTGCAATGGATGAATGTCCCATAACTACTGCCTGTCAATGCCTACTTTTATCTCAACACCCAAATTAAATGGTACTGAACAGCTGCCTGTGGACTTGGCCAGGAGCACATGTTAATGCAGGACTTTGATTGCCCAGATGATTATTTCTAATCATGGGTCAAAAATAGTAGCATGGCCTGGTTTGAAAGCAATTCTTCCCATACAGGCTGGTGGCTCTGTAGTTTCTCTGCAGATTCTCTCCTCCTTGCAGAATATACAGGGATAAGATGTCTCTTAATTATCCATAGGGACTAGAAAGAAGGAAGTTGACTGTAACGAGTAGCAATCATCTCAGACCTGTTACCACATCCTCCCTTCCCTTGGTGTTATTCCTGTAGCAGAATATACACTCTGTTTGTAAACTTTCCTAAGCATCTTTTATTCTTGATAAAGTCCCCAGATGCTCAGCACAGTGGCTTTGTGCTTAACAAAGAGGAACAATGACAAGGCAAACAGTTGTTCTCATGGAGCAATAGATCAATAACACAGCAAACTTCAAGTTCTATGAAGGAACATGGTGGAAGAAGTTCCCATGTATTTGCAAATTTAAAGTTTTTATTTCTGTTTGGATGTGTGGGAATATTGCATATGGTGCATGTGAAAGCTAGTGAGCATGTGGAAGGCAGAGAATGACTTTCAGGAGTCCTCTCTCCTTCCACCTTGTTGCGGAGAGTTCATTGTTTCCGCTATGCTATATTGCCTAGGGTAGACTGGCTGTGAGTTTCCAGGCAATACTTCTGTTCCCATCCCCAACCTTGCCCAAGAAGTGCTAGAGTTATAGATGTGTACTGTCACATCCAACTTGTGTGTTCTAGAGGTCATGCTTAGGGTGTTATGCCTGTATGACGAGTGTTTTTACCTGCAGACCCGTCTTGCTGGCCTACTTCACATTTCTTGCCTTGTCCTTTGCCTAATCTGAGGCAATATTGAGGAACATCAAATCACTAGGGCAATGCTTTCAAACAGTTCAACTTGTGTTAGGAAAATTCCACAATTCTGTTGCTTTATAAGTTTTCTTTGCGCAAGATCCACATAGATGCATATGGTCCCAGCTCTCGCCTTTGCCCTGGCATACCCTGGCTTTTAGGACACCCCTATGACTTGTGGATATACAATCGCATCTGCTTCAAGGAAAGACAATCTTCCTACAAATGATTAATTTTGACTTCTGCCTACCTTCCCTGGTTATGTTTCCATAGCAAACTTGGGGATGAATTGTTCTGAGCCTGTTTTATTTATTTTAATATTTTCTTCCACCACCTCCCTCTTCTAATCTGTTATTCCCGCAGGCAGAGAATGCAGTTTTGCTCCCATCACAAGAAGTTTGATAAGTGAGCAGGAACAGTGAGGTAAAGACCACAGAGTTTCGCTTATTTGCATGTCTCTATCTGCACAGCGAGGGTTCTACAGGCTCTGATGACAAAGTCATGGGTTATCTTCCATAGGAGATAGAGAAGAATTAGGTTTAATGCTTGGAAACCTTTACAAATGGAAAGAAAGCTGCATTCAAGACAGAAATAAAAGGGGCCAATCTCTGGCAAAAACATAAAACAACATCTGCTGCAACAAGCCAAGGTCTGAGCCACTCTGAACAGCATCTTTTGTTACTCAAGGATGGCCGCTTTGCTGAGGTTTTTGAGGACATAATAATGACAGATAAAGGGTGTGGGCCAAGTGAGATGCAAAGGAAAAAGTCACAATTTGATGTGCATCTACTTGATTCTCAGCCATGTGAAAATATGGAGAGGTTTAGAGTTAATGAAGCACCTTGGTAGCACTGGGTGACTAATTTACTGTTTTATACAGAACACACTACCGGAGCTGTCTGGTTTCCAGGAAAAGATAAAGGCATCCACATAATATACTCCTAGTGTCCCCAAATGGGCTCTCTGCCCTTGGTGTTGGCACCCCACTCAACCCCACTGACATTTTGGCAAGACTCACTGGTTTCTCTGTGTGCAAGGTTCACAGTCACAAAGCCCAGAAAATTCCCATTCAACTCACATATTTAGAGCAACAAATCATCTTTGTCAGTGCTTTTAACATGATAATTTCCAAGTTTCCATTAGGATAAGCAAAAACATAATCTTGGTCAGGTTTTAGCCAAATATTTGAATAACTGACATCACTTACCTTTGATAGATCTTTGTACAACAGATATAAATATTATCAGAAACAGACTGAACATTCTAAATGATCAAGTTTATTCTTTCCTGTTTAACATAGAAAATGAGCACATGAAATACATCTATCCATCCATTATTTCAAGTCTATTCTTCGGTGATTCTCTTGCACATATGATTAAAGAACTAGTAGGTAACTAATATTTACAAATCTTCCATAAAAATTACTGCAAGAAAATTTTTGACTTTTTCTTTTAATCCCTGAACCATGAAATGAGCCAGAAAAACTTTGTTGTCTCTTTACACAAACCTTTGTGCTTTATTAATGAGTTGTATCAATTTTTATGTCTCTTAAGGAGGCCTCATAGTACAACATTCATCTTCATATTGAGAAATTGACTTAGGTTTGATCTGTGCTTCCAAGAAAGCAAAGGCCAATGGTTTTCTCTGTTAAATGTCTGTTGAGATTCTCTTTGTCTTGGAAGGCTGTGGTTTACTGATTCAAAGTAAATTACAAAATGAAAAACATGAATTAGTGCTAACCAGAACTGTGTGATTGTGTGATTTCTGTGTATGTGTGTATGTATTTTGTCTTTTATTCTTCCTATAGACCAGAGGGTAACATCAAGTGCCCTCCTCATCCCTCTCCATCTTGTTTTTTTTTTTTTTTAAATAATGTAGAAGGTTACATCCTCACTGATTTCAGATAGTACTTCTACTAGAGTAGTTAGGCAGCAAACTTCCTTCCCTGATTCCCCATTGCTGAAATAACTAGAATATGCCATCATTCTTGGCTTTTTGTTTTCATTCTGGAGATCCACACTGGTGCCTCCAGGCTTGCATAGCAAGCACATTACCAACAAAGCCATATCTGTAGGCCTCAAACTAGTAATGATATTGCATTTGACTGTTTTAAAAGTAGATAAACTAAGATGAACAAATGCTATTGATCCCAAGACTTTGATCCCAATGACAATCTAAAGTTTTTAACTCTGCTTTGGCTTCCTTGGTATGATAACCAAGGACAAAAACCGGACTTGCCTTTTTGGAAAATGGGAATTTTTTAAAAAGTACGTAGGTGTCTTTTGGAGTAGAGGCTCGCTTTCTTCTGAGGCTAGCCTGAAACTCACAGCAATCATCTTGCATCAGCTTCTTGTCTTCTGGGATGACAGATGGGTTTCACTATGCCTGGCTGTGGAATGTGTGTTCCTCCATCACGCAACAGAAGTCAGGTAGTGTACTTCAGCAACAGATATATTCCAGCCCAGTGGCCTGCAGTTAGCATGAGACCTCAGGCTTATCATTCAGTGTAGATTGAGAAAAATAAAACTTCCATTTGGTTAAAAGATTCTTTTCTTCCTTCTTCCAGTGCCTTTTAGATAGGTTTTATTATTGAATTAGAATGGGTAACTTCTTAGGCATGGTTTTACATAAAGTTACTTCTTTGCATGACTGAAATATTTCATGTTTTGAATAGTTAAAATTTGACTGTATGGAAATGCTGAATTTATGTCATCATGAGATTTTCATAGATTTACTTTCACCAACATGAAAAGACCATTGGCTTTGGAAGGTCAAAGAAATCATTTGGTTCTGAATGAAAATATTTCAGGAGGGCTGGGAATGTGGCTTAGTGGTCGACCACTTGCCCATAATACTATCCTGTGTGCAGTTCCAGCACTGAAAGTAAGCAACAACAATGACAAAAAATGGAGAAGAAAGAGAAAAAGGGTCACAAAGGCAGTGAAGGTGGAAAAAAAATAGAAAATGGTGTTTTAAAAAAATCTATCTCATATTGTTTGGTTATTTAATATTTACCCTTAGTATGTTCTATGTTATATAAAACTTATAATGACTGATGAAAATAAAGAGAATAAATGTCAGCAGGGGGGCTCATCAACAAATGGATATATATCATCTCCAAGGTTTGGGGACCATTGTTGAAAAGGGAAGAGAAAAATTATTAAGAGCCAGAAATCAGGGAGGACTAGAGCAAAACAGCATCTTTTGAACATTGAAGAATTCCTGTACTCATGAGTGTTGTACAGGATCAAATCAGCTAACATTTCATCATGGAAGGGAGAGGGTACCCACCATCCTAAACTGAGGAACTTTGAATAGTTGATAGTTTCTGGGGAAGGGAAAGAATGTTTTCCTTAAGGGTGTGGCCCTTAGTTGATCCATCATGCTCCAGTGGCTGGCCCCACACCCAAGGAGTATATGGTCATCACAGACTTGGCTCAATATACACGTATATATAAATAGCACATATAATGTATATGTACATATACATACATACACTTGTACACATAAACACATATATGCACATGTACATACATGTGTGTGCTACATGCTGCAACAGTATACAGTAATTTCTCCGTCATATTTTCATGAGTCATTTCTCAAAGCCAAGGGCTTTGATAAAGGTTTTTAATCTAAAAGACAAGGCCTTTTGTCATTATAACTTTGTGAATAAGTGGCTGTCCTTGCTGTAGACTTTTACTGCAGTTACCTCCCTTTTGGTTATGTATTTGGGAATTAATTCCCTAGTTCAGAACAGTTTTCCACTACCAGGGCTTTTTCCTTTCCCCTATGTAAATGCAGAGATCCGCCTTCCTGCAATTATCTTTACCAGCAGGCATTCGGTCAGTGCTTAGGGTCCAGGAAAACAGCATTTCATTCAGATATTCACAGATCTCCAAGGACATAAAATTACCACCTGCCCAAAGCTCCTGTTCTGGTTTTATTCCACTTAAAATATTCTTAACTCCTTATGCTCCCTTTCACCTCAATTCACTGATGATTTTAGTTCAGGACTCTTAAGTACAGCAGAAGGGATAATTAACTACAACCCAGAGAAAAACCCAAAACACCCACATTCAGAACGACTGATAACAGCATAGCCCCAAACTGATACTTAAGAGTCCTGGGTCTCGTCTTTGCTGAGAGCAGTATGGCTAACTCCAGACCTAGACCTGTAGAAACTACAGCACCTGGTGTACACGCTATCAGATTCAGGAGTCATCAGCTTTTCCCTGACTGTTTACGTGCATTACTAGTTACCTGGAATCCTCTATGCATACTGGGAGAAAAGAAGCAGCATGCTCGTTCAAACAATCCATGCCCTATTAATAATTCTACGAAAATAAACCTTTTGCACTTACTAACCACTTAAAAATGTAGCATAGCACACTAACCTTCTGCTCTAGAATTCCCTGATGATTTAATGACTTTCTCAACTTTCTTCATTAAGGAGTTTAACAGACATGTACCAGCCACTCCCGTGTGTGTGTGTGTGTGTGTGTGTGTGTGTGTGTGTGAAAACCCTTATCTGATTTTTATGGGGCAAAAGAATTCTGGCCCTGCAACCTTCTAGGGCTGGGTAATTGCTGGTTTTAGGATATATATGACTGAGAACATTTGTAATGGGTAGAACAATGTAGAACAAGAGAGAGCAAGAGAAAATTGAGAGAAACGAGAAAGATTAAACATGGATAGACTATTTCTGTTGTGAGTAGATTTCTTACCCCTCAGATCTTTACCCTCAGATTTTTAGCCACCCTTTAGCTCAACCTGACATCTTTAACTAACATTTGTAATGTATGCACATATGTACATATATATGTATACATCCATATACACATACATCTATAAACACACACATACACACAAGAATATAGAGTTGTCCAGGATCAGTAGGTATCAGGACAGGTAGTAAGCATATCTGGGAGGAGTTGAGGGAGATCTAGAGGGTAAAAATGATCAAACTATATTCTATAGAATTCTTAAAGAAGTAATAAAAATGTTTGGATAAAAAGAAAAAAAATGTTTTCCAGTTAAGAAAAAAAATTGATAAATATTAATAAAATGTTAAACAAAAGGAAAAATATGCATAATTATATAACAGATGCAATCAGAGGAGAAAAATTAATAAATAAATAGCAGGTCTAAAGACCTGCAGCATTTTTTGTCTAATTGCATATATTAATATTTATTGAATGCTTTGTGTCATGTACTTTACAAATTTCATCTCAATTAGTATTCTTAGCAATTCTATGAAGTAGACATTATTATGCTGAATGTTAGAGCTAAGTGTCAGGAACATGGAGAATATATAATGCTAACATCAACTGCTGTTAAGTAGAACAGGATGTCGTGAGCTCAAGTCTCCCAAATTCCAGCACCTACATTCACTGCATTGCTGACAGCCAGTCATCTGAACCATGCCAGCAAATGTCCCTGTGCACCCAGATCAAAATACAGTTTCTCAGCTTTGACATGATTTCTTAGGGGTTAATGCCCATTAGAAGTCTGTGTTGGGAAAGCCATGAACATATCTTCTCTCATATTCTATACTCACAAACACTTACGTTAAGAAGGCTAACATATTGCAGGGTTAAAATAGGTATCTCTATTGACTTTCATCTTCACGTACTTTCTCTTCAGAGTCAGGCTTCAGATACACAGTTTAACAAACAGGAAAAGTTGACATTAAGGAAGTCATGTCATTCCATTTGTAACTTAGGAAGGCAAGTGAGGGACTTGCCACCCTAGAGAACTTCAGCAAGTCATTCCACTGCATTACATAAAACATCAAGAATGTTAAGAAACGTGGAAATGAATTTTTAATTCTCTCAAACAACAGAACCAACCAAAGCAAAAGCGATTTTGTTAGAAGAAAGAACCAATTGTTCAATCTCGTCCTGTCCTTGCACTTAATGACACAAAGACTGTATTTAGCGTGGGTAGACACGTCCCCTTCTCTCACAGCAAGGGATTATTGTATGGCATGTTTTAGTGACATCCTTTCTCTTAGGACTCTGTAACCAGTGCTGGCTGAAGAACATGGTAGTTTCAGTGCATGATAAGAATTTTTCTGGTATTTTAGGAATTCACATCATGAAATTGTATGTATCATGACATAAAGCCTTTTGCTCTTGTCCTCTACTGATCACGGATACCAGTGTTGCACCTCTGCATTTGGGTAAACAATAGCTCCTTTTCAGATATGACATCTGGATATTTATTCCTCCCTGGAACTGTGTAGGACTCAGAGTTTCTCTCCAATTCTTGAAGTTCTCTGGTCTCAGAAGGCAGAGTCCTTTTTAGCTACACTCAAAAGTTTTCATGTTTTAAGCTTCTGGCCCTGCTATAGATAAACTGCTCTTTCGTGGAACTCTTCCCCTCTCACTGAAAAGAAGCGGCATCCTAAATATTTGAAAGAAAACCACATACTCTGGATCTTGGCATCATTTTATTTGAGGGACCTGAAATGCTTGAAAGCAAATACTTAATATCTTGCCTGACAGCAATGAACTGACAATAAGTGGCAAAATAAAGTAAGTAGTAAAACAACTAGTGACAAAGAAATAGACAAAGAAATAGACACCTCTTCTATTGGTCATCCTGCTGCCTTTTGAACACTAAATAGCTCAGCTCTGCTTCAGTGAGAACTATCCACTTTGGAGATACTGTCACTGTGCTGCTGAGAGTGGATAATAGTTACATTGAGTGTTTGCTTTTATTATTTTTTTTTGTAATTTTATTAAATTATAAAAAGTTTCCATTTACGCCCCTCTTCCCAACGCCCTCCCACTCCCCCCCTCCCTCTCCTCCTCCCTCATTGTCCCCTAGGGAAGTCAGGGTCTCCTGCCCTGTGGGAAGTCCAAGTTCCTCCCCCCTCACTCCAGGTCCAGGAAGGTGAGCATCCAAACAGACTGGATCCCAAAAATCCAGTATATGCAGAGGAAACCAGTCCCAGTGTCATTGTCAATGGCTTCTCGGAAAGACTGCAGGCCAGCGACATTCAGAAAATCCGGCCACATTCAGAGAATCTGGTTGGATCACATGCTCGTTCAGTCACGGTCCATCTGGCCTTGGTAAACTCTCATTAGATCCGACCCTTTGTATCAGTGGGTGATAGTATCCCTCGCAGTCCTTCGTCATTTTCTTCCTCCTTTTGCTCCTCGTTTGGATCTTGGGGGGCTCAGTTCGGTGCTCCAACGCGGGCCTCCATCTGTATCGTCATCCAACGCCAGATGAGGGATCTATGGTGATAAGCAAAATATTCATCAGTATGGTCACGGGCCAAGGCCGGTTCAGGCACCCCCTCCTCTGTCCAGAGAACAATCTGGGGATCTCTCCTTGGACCTGGGATCCCATATATAATCAAGTTTCCTGTAAACTCTAATATGACTCCCTTAGTTGAAATATATTCTTCCCTGATCCCACATTCATCCTTCCTCCCTTCCCCCCATCCCGGTCAACCGAGCTTTCTCCATTCCTCCCCTACTCCCTTCTCTCTAACCCTCTCCCCTTCCATCAACCCTCCCACCCCCCCCCATGCACCCAAGGTTACCTGGGACTCTTGACTATTTCCTACCTCCTGGCGGATAGGTAAATAATCTTCATCAGGTTCGTCTTCTTATTTAGCTTCTCTAGGATCACGAATAATAGGCTCAAAGACCTTTAATTATGGTTAGAATCCACTTATGAGTGAATACATACCGTGTTCCTCTTTTTGGGTCTGGCTTACCTCACTCAGTAAAGCGTTTTCTATGTCCATCCATTTGCATGCAAAATTCAAGATGTCATTATTTTTTTTACCGCTGAGTAAAACTCTAATGTGTATATGTTCCACACCTTTTTTAACCATTCTTCTATTGAGGGGCACCTAGGCTGTTTCCAGGTGGAATCTGTGCATATTTGATACATAAAATAACAAAGTGTTACTTTACTAAATCTTATTAGTTTTGAATCTCAGAGAGAAGGATTTCTTTTATTAACTTTCAGAGATACCTTATGCAGATGAAATGTTTAGATCAGTGGTTCTCAACTTTCCTAATGTTATGATCCTTTAACATGGTTCCTCAGGTTGTAGTGACATCAACCATAATTTTTTGTTACTTTATAGCTGTAATTTTGCTACTGTTAAGAATCATAATGTAAATATCAGATATGCAGGATATCTAATATTTGACCTCTGTGAACGGGTTGTTCAACTCTCCAAAGAGGTTGAAACTCAAAGATTGAGAATCACCGGTTTAGCTAAAAGTCTAATTCACAAATTCCAGTAGGAAAACATTTTTTCAAACAACATCCTATATTAAGATCTACATGTTATGTCCCAGGATATGGTGCCATTTTTATATCTCTTTGACTGTGTCTGTAAATAAGCCTAGAGATCTGTCTATGTATGGTCTGACCATTCTGCCTGGTAGTGTAATGAGATTTGCTTTGAATACGATCTGGTTCCCACCACTGATTCTGACTTACTGGCTAGAAACAGATCAAATATGTATTGTGGCCTTGGTTTCAACAGCATGTAAGGCACCATTTGTCCTAATTATGTAATATTCTATTTCAATGTTTGACTGAAAGGTAGGGTATTTACATGAACTTAAACTTATTAGCCATTTTAAGGAAAAACCTTAGATTATAAATTGTTAGATACTTCAAAATAAGACCAAGTCTAGTACTGGAAACTTAACTAACTACATAGTGCTAGTAGTCATGGTTGTTGGAAGAAAATTTCCAACCAGAAGTTTACTAAATCAGCATAATTCCCACAGGTAAGCATAGTCCTTACCCTTCATCAAAGAAACATCTTTTCACAACAGATGGAAACCATTACAGAAAAACCACAACCAATCAAATTACAGAGCTTTGAAGTCCAGTCCCAGTGATAGATTTACAAAACACTTACTAAACCTAAGGCTCAGGGGACATCATGGCAGAGGTGGCAGAAAGATTGTTAGAACCATTGGATGAGGGAGTTCAATATGAAATTACCTTTTCTTGTATTATCAGAAGCCACACTCATAAAAGCTCACCAACATTCCTCTCTGGGCATAAGTTAAATAAGGATGACACCAATAAACATGACAACCTGGATGAATAAAATTCATGAGACTACCAAACCCATTCAAAGAATTATGAGCAACTCAGAACTGGGAACATTTGTCCTTATACCCACAGATAAGTGTAGCCCTCATCCTTCATCAAAGAAGTATCATATGGATATATATACATACAAATACACATATACATAAATTCATGCTATAACAATTAATTTATGAAAAGATGCCATGAATTTGAGGGAAAGTGACGAGGGGTATCTGGAGAGATTGGAGGCAGGAAAGGGAAGAGTGAAATACTGTAATTAAGTTATAATCTCAAGGTCCCCATGCTCCCAATTTACTCAGGAGATCTTGTCTTGTTCCACTTCCCATGTAGATTAGATCTATGTTGAAGGGGGAAGGGGAGAGGCAGAGAGGGGAGTAGAGAAAAATGTAGAGCTCAATAAAAATTAATTTAAAAAAGAAAAAAATATAATTCAAAAATATTTTTAATCTACAAAAAGATGCTATTGCCTAAAAATTTGTCATATAAGCACATCTGACTAATTATGGAAAAGAAAATGAAAATTATTTCATTTTAAATGCATGGTTTGCTTGTGTATTTATTATTGTATTTAAAACTGGATCACAGACTCTCATAAATCTACCAAAGGAAGAAGAGGATCTCTTACCTACAAAAGATGCCGAAGGTCCTAAAGCCTTTGAAAATGAGAAATAGAATATCCTTCTGTTGGTAGATATTTGGCAGTTGATTGAGCACTGTCCAGCGTCTTACCAACCAAATACTTCCAAACAAATAGAAGAAATCAACCTTATTCCCTAAAGTGTTTGCTTTATGCAGCTAGATCTTCATTCTGCCAAAAAAAAGAACAATTTGAAGAATTACTTCAGCATATTTTCTCACCAGAGGTAGAATTTGTCTGCGCACAACTGCTTTCTTTTTTGCCCCAATGCCTACTCTCTTGTAACCAAACTTTTGCTTTTTAATTTTTAAATAAAATTAGCTTATGCTGTTCTTGCTTTACTTCACAATGTCAATTTATCAACATCTCACTATTCCTCTGAACCAGTTGTTCTCTTTAAAGTAACACAATGCTTACTGAAAAAGCACTGCCTCTGATAGGAAGGCTAATATGTAAAAGGACGATGCCAAAAATGTGGATATAGAAGACAGTTGATAACATTCTATAGGAAACAAAAATCTCTTATGCCTAGCTGACCATAGAGAGAGTAAAACACATCCACATACCACAGGAGAATGCCAAAATACTAAACAACTAGAAAACATTCCTAGGATATGTTAGTCTGCACTTTAGTTATAACAAAGTGAATCATCTACACTGTGTGCCTTTCTCTTCCTCTGACCAAATAATGGACAAGAAGCTACTTTAATAAGGAGAGGTACATCTTGGCTTGACAGCAGGTAGTTTAGCATGTGGGGATGGTAGGGAGTGTGTAGCAGCCGCATGTTTACAGTTGGCAAAGATGGAATCAGAGGAAGGTATAGTTTGGTGCTCATTTTACTTCCAGGATGGCTGCCCAAAGAGTGTTGTTGTCTACATTCAAGGAAGGACACGTTCTATTTGAATTAATTCTTTCTAAAAACATACTCAATTATAGACCCAACATGCACCTCACTAATGCTTCAGGCATTTCTTAAATCTATCAAATTGACAATCCCTGTTAACCATCACACCAGAAAATTGACTAGTAACTACCTAATGAATTTTAAAATGTTGCAAGAATTACATATATCTAATATTCCGTTGGCTATTTCAGCCTACATTCCTGTTTGATCAGTTGTACAGGAGTAATATCACAGCCACGGATTTAATCAATAATGTCATGTCTTTACAGTAAGAAGTCTAGATAGGTAAGGTAAATAGCACATTATTAAGATACTAAATTGCATAGACAGGAAAAGATGGTGCCAAATACATTAATTTTCTTATTTTTCTGCTGTTTTTATCCTGCTTGGGTGTACTACACACAATATGATAGCTTCTTATATAATGAATAATTAAAACTGGTATTTCTCATTTAAAAATATTTTCCATTTTTGAATATTTAAAATATATTCCATAAATGACATTTAATGTTAATACATATGTAAAATACGTTATTATCAAATTCACTTCCTATTTCCTCTACTCCAATTTCTTCCTTATCCCCTCACTTTCTCTTCGATATTAATGTGCTTAATCTTATTTTTAATACTCACTGAAAGCCAATGCTTTGAAGTAGTTTCCTTTGCTTTATAGTGTGTAAATCTGTCAAATACAGTTCATTTTCAGTAAATATTTTAATTTAATTTAAAGGAAAGTATTTGGTTCAGAAGAGGAATATAACATTTGTAAACCAACCTTGTTGAGGGGGTAATGTGCAACAGAAATTAATTTTACTAAGGCATTTTGAAATCATAGTTACAGGATATATTTAATTTCTAAAATTCAAATTCAGATAATGTTAAATGGAAACAGGCTAATACACATTTGATAAAATAAAAGTCACCCTGGCCCCAGAATCATTATGCAACAAGAGTTCTGAAATCATATTCAGGGAAACCACACACGTTTCTAGACATTTAAAAGGGTCAGTTTGATCAAAGGAATCCTTATAATGAAGCAAGATGCTGATTTTCTTCATAAATTTCAAGTACAGTTTTGCAGAAGATTTATTGTGTGTGAGATTGAATAAAGATGATAACTCAGACAATTTAGCTGTCTTATATTATAATTGACAATTAGAAAATCTGTATAATTTGCAACAATGACATAAGATTTTTCTTTTGAAAAATAATCTTTCTAAATATGTTATTTATGTCAGCACGTAACCATTTACTATTGTATTTGTATTACATTTATTTATTCATTTGTTTGTGGGTTTTTTCGTATGTGTGTGTGTATTCCCTTTTGGTGACCAGAGGACAAGTTTTGGGAGTCAGCTTTCTCTTTTTCTTATGTGTGTCCAAGAATTGATCAAACATGGGTCTTCAGTCTCGGCAGCAAGTGCCTTAGCCAATTTAACCATCTTTCTGCCCATGGGATTTTTTTTTTATTGTTAGACAGGGACTTTGACTTTTTTAGATTATGACTTTGTCATAATCGTGGCTTTCCTGGAACTTTTTCTGTAGATAATCAGGCTGGCTTCAGATTTATAGAGGTCTACCTGCCTCTGCCACTTGAATGTTGTAGTTAAATGCATGTACCATCACACCAGTCTTAGAAATGCTATATTTAAATGAACTAGTAGATAAATATTTTTAAATATGTTCATTGTATTTCTAATAAAAATATTGAGAAGCAGAACCCATATCAATGTAAGTTTGGGATAGATTCAAAACCGGGCAGTTCTGTGATGCAAACATTTGGTAATTGCAGTTTTATAGCTCTAAAAACTCCATTCATTTCTGAAGCTTTGATTTCTAAAGATGACAAAATTGAAGTTAGAGGAGCAGTTGTTAGAATAGCCTCCAGAATTGCTCTTTGGGAAAATTGGATCCATGTTTTTTCGTTTGTTTGTTTATTTTTCCTTTTTCAATCTTCTTCTGTGTTGTTTGGGACAGCTTGTAGCTCCAAATGGCTTCTTTTTTTGTAACCCAGGATGATGTTGAAATCCAGATGTTCCTGTCATCGACTCCCAAGAGCTGGCATTGCAGATGTATGTCACCACATCAGCTGTCAACATCCATATTTGTTGAACTTGTCATGAATCAACAAAATATATCTAAGAAAACAACTCTATAATATATAACTAAAATTATACTTTTAGCTATTTTATTCCTGTCTAACAATCTTTATCAAGGACGTAACCTTTCACTCTATTAGGAGATGCGTTGATTGGTACATATTCTGAGTCCAAAAAAGGTTTTATGACTCAATTTGATTAAAACTATTTTCTCATTAAAGTTTGATGATTATTCATCATTTTCTATTCTACTATTTTGTGATTATAATCTTTCTGGACAGCATCATTAAAGTGGTCACCTCTAGAGCCACACTAACATGAAAAGAATCCTTAGGCCTGTGATCTTTCCTTGTATAAGAATATGTTCATGTTCCTTAACTCTCTGTAAGTCAAGGTTTGTTTAGTTCAAAAAATAAAATAGCTTTTTTGATCTTGTTGCCATGCAGGTTAAAAGGTTAATTCTTGTGAAAATCTTTGCATATGTATATGGGATTCTGTTGTGTCTGTTTGTGTGTACAGGTGTATGTGGAGGCAAAAAGTCGTTGACACATATCTGCTTCTGTTACCCTTTCTTCTCTCTCTTTCTCCCTTTCCTCTCTCTCTCTCTCTCTCTCTCTGTCTCTCTCTCTGTCTCTCTCTCTGTCTCTCTCTCTCATATCTATCTATATCTATATCTACCTATCTATCTATCTATCATCTATCTTCTATCTAATATACTTACATATATCTATCACAATTGGTTAGACTGTTATTTGCTAAACTGTGGGGACATGCCAATCTTCTACTCGTCAGTGGTGGGATTACAGATGTGTATCTCTGTACCAGATGTTTGTGTGGTGTTGGGAACTGAACAAAAATCCTAATGTTTTCATGGTAGACTCAATCATCTCTTTATTGTTGTCCAAATCTGAAGACTTAGACCAGCTTATCATAATGCTATATAAAAATCATGAGTGAGTTCAAGGCCAACCTGGTCTACTGAGTCAGTTCCAGGACAACTAGGGCTACTCAGAGAAACCATGACTTAGGGGAAAACAATCACATACAATGACAAGTTTATCTAGTCTTGTTCCAAACAAGGCCATTGATAGGTGTGATTTGGATTAACAGAACTGTGCTACTGGGAAATACTGGAAATATAACTTAACTCTGCACTCATTCCCACTGCTTATGTTAAGAATATCAGCTAAAAATACAGATACAATTACAGAGAAAGTCTGTAATACTCAGGTCAGACTGAAGACACCAAAGCTTGAGAACCCTACAGAGAAACTTGAACATATTCAACTCATAAAAAGACAATAGCTAACTTGGCCAAAGGCAGGAAGTTGAGCCAAGACATACAAGTAAGTTGAGTTTATTTTTAAGTCATAACAGCAAACAAAATTTTAAATTATTATTCATATTGTCATTTTCCTTATTTTCTTGAAATCCTATTCTTTAAGAGTGCCTTCAAAGGGTAAAAGCAGTATTGGTCATGGTTATTTAGCCAAAAATTAAGGAAAACCTTTTTCCATCCTTTCCTGAAATTTCACATGACTTGATTTTCCGACTCACATTTTCCAAACAGATAAAGTTCCCGTTCTACTTTTCAGGCACTAAATTCCCAAATGAGGATGCAATAGAGGACAGACAGGTGGGGCTTGTCAGATGAACCAGATATGGCAGCCCTCAGGCTTATTTAGGACAAACGGCACCACATAACTTCCAATTCATTTTGTTTTATTCTTCTTCCTGAAACTTACCTGAATTTCAGCAATTAGATGAACTAGTGAATCAACAGGAAAACAATCTCTAATTACCCATCTATCTATATTTGACCCATGAGAAGTGAGATCAGCAAGTTGTGAGCAAGCAAGAAAACAAACAAAACAAGTGGGTAAAATTGAAAAAAAATAAACAAAAAAGGTGAATTTCTTTTGAAATGGATGGCAGAGCTAAGAGTGGTAGATATTACCACAAACACATTCTGGGGCACAATGGAGAGTCTCTGTCTATAATGGAAGAAAAGATGCAGCTCATGACCCAGAAGGCTCAAGCAAGAGCAGTCTTTGCAGCTCAATGACTGTTCATCCGAGGTAACAGGTAAGAATGAATCACTCTTACCTAGAGCTTCTGTAGAATAGTGAATGTTAAACTCTGAAGAAAAGAGAAATTCAAACTTTGAAGTACATATATTTTCATATTTTTATTAATAATTTAGGAAGTTTTCATGATGATCCCTGAGCACCCCATTTGCCAGTCCTCCCAGTTTGGGCCTTGGAACCTCCCCTATCCCCCCCAAAAAAAATAAGATGAAGAAGAAAAAGAAAAGGAGAAAAAAGGCCCAATTTGTGTTGTCCATATATCACTGGAACAATGGTCAAACTCCAGGAAACCAGTCCCTACCAGTCCCTTAAAGAAAATGAGTCCTTTCCCATCCATATCCCAGTCAGAACCCATCAATTGTAGAGAGCTACACTTCAGCATGTTTATAACAATTCTAAGAGTTCTCATTGACAGCTTTTTGTCTAGGCTGTTACTTTTTTGTTTGTTAGGGAGTGGTGTAGGGGTTGTCACAGAAGCCTTCTATATCCTTCTTTCTCAACTGTGAGTCTGCAGTCATGAATACCAGGCCAAAAACAGCTTCTTTACTTTTTACAGTCAGTGGCAGAATGGATCCAAACATCAACATGGCCTCCTGTGCCAGGACAGGCTACCCATCAATATGACTCTTAGTGGCAGTATGGCCCAAGGACATCAACACTGACCTTGACTGCAGTATAAATATGGAGCCAGATGTGACTGATGGCGACAGTACAAACTTTTCACATTAACCTGGCCCTAGAAATGTGACCATTATTATCAGGATGGCCTCCAAAGGTATCTCAGGCCAAGGGTATCTGCACTGCCTTTGGTGCTAACTTGGCCAGGGACATTAATACGGCTCCTGGCTGCTGTAGGTCTATGGATATCCCCATAAACTTCTTGGCTTCAACATAGCCTAGAGCAGTAGACCACAGATGCCAGAGTGGCCTCCGGAAGCAGCAGGGATCATAGAAGTCTTTCAAGGAGATCCAATCTAGAAGATGAGCCATTCTTCATCTTTGGCCTCCTGCCGTTGCTCTGAACCAGAATGATTGTAGGGCTGCGTGGTGTTTTGGGAGATGGCTGTGGCAAACCATCCTGTCAGTCCTACTTAGTGATAACATGCTCCTCCATCGATGGCAGTCTTTTCTCACACCATCACTGCCATCCGGTCTCCAGATCCACCCTTCTCCATCACTCACTCACTGCTCCGTTCCTCCATCTGTCCTACCTCTCCATCTCATATTTCTTCATTATAGTGGCATTAGAAAATTTAGCGTGTCAAACAGTATTTTATTTTGTTCAAACATCTTTACATGCAAAGATTTATTGCAAGGAGCTGTTGGTCTGTTTCAAGGCTTCTGGTTTCTGACATGCCAAAACCATTGCTGAGACTCGTCTCAGATATCCTGCTGTTGCATTCTTGTGGCTAGGCACTGCATCTTGGGGCAAGTTCCCTGCAAGCTCCAGGTAGCTGCATGCCTCCCTGCCCTCTCTCTATTTTGGCCTCTCTGAGGCTCACCAGGCTCGACCTTTGTGCTTGGAGTTTGCAGGCAGCACCACTGTCCCGTGTTCTCTGCTTCCCAGCAGGGCAGGCAGCTAGGTCAGCAGCCACAGTAGCGCCATGCTAGAGGCTAGTTGCTGAGCCTAGGACTGACCCTATCAAGTAATGACATATAGTTCTGCAGGACTGGCTCCTCCACTTACTCCAGCAGGTGTTAGATGTTGTGCTGGATCTAGACCCAGATGACAGCTGAGTTGCTCAAGTACGTGAATTTGTCAAGTTCATGCAGACCTGTTTTCTGGGCCTGCAAGTGGACCTGTCCTAACATTATATATATGTGCCCTAACATTATATATATATATATATATATATATGTGTGTGTGTGTGTGTGTGTGTGTGTGTGTGTGTGTGTATGTGTGTGTGTGTGTGTGGTGTGTGTGATGTGTGTCCTAACATTATATATATACATATGTGTATGTATGTATATATATAATATATATAAAATGCTAGGGCATATATATGCAATCCTTATGATTCAGAATTCAAAGTACTTTCAATTAATTCTCTTTTATAAAAATAAGTTCTTCTGATTTCTTTCTAATTATGTGCATGTATCTGCGCGGTACAAGCATGTTAGATGTGAGTGCAGTTACATGCAGAGACCATAAGAGAGCACCAGATCTTTGGTTGTAATGTTTTAGATTATTGTAGACCAACCCACATACCATCTCTCCAGTCCCTTGCAATGACTTCTTAACCCCAGCATGTGTCTTTTCCCCATGGATATGAAGCAAATCGATTTCAAGTAAAAGATCTTTTTATAATATAATGAGCAGTACATAGTGTTCATTTACCTCATACTAGCTACTTTTCTCATTGCTGTGACCAAATATCTAACAAGAAGCAATTTAAAGGAACATGGATTTATTTTGGTTCAATATCTGAGGAGACAAAATGCATCATGATGAAGAAGCATGGAGGTGGCAGAAATGTCTATAGCTGTAATGGCTGTTGGCTCACACCTTAAAGGAACAGGAAGCAGAGACTGAGCAGTAAGTGATGTCAGGTTGTAAAACTCAAAACTCAATGGTGACCTCTTTCTGTCAGCCAGTTCCACCTTCTAAAATTCCATAGCCTCCAAAAGCTACTACTACAAACTGAGAACCTAGTACTCAAAGACTTGAGTCTATAGACATTTTACATTCAAATCATAGTAGACCAGCAGTCACCGTGGAGACACAGTTGGTTTCTATTTTTATTTTTAAAAAATTAATACATGAGTTTTTTGTTTATGTAATTTTCACTCTTCCCCATCCAACTCCTCTTATTTTGCTTGCTAATCCCTCTCAAATTCATGAAACTTTTTCCTTGGTTATTGATACACACACACACACACACACACACACACACACACACACGAAGAGAGAGGAGAGAGAACAAGACCTACTGATTCCATTTAGTGTTACTTGTATGTAACTATGTATGCTTAAGGTTGACCACTTGTTTGGGCAACCTTTCAGGGAGCTCATTTCCAAAGAAAGACTAATTTTCTCTCTCTCAACCGCCATTGATTTCCTATACTTCTTGATTTAGTGGTGCAGCCTTAAGAGGTTTCTGTCTCCTATGCTGGCATGCCAATTGGAGTTGTCATTGTGCAGGTCTTGTTTAGATGATCATATTGTTGTGATTTCAAGAGTACAACTTCTTATAGTATGCAGAAGATACTATCTTACAGCAGACATCCAGGCCCTTTGGCTCCTACGATATTTCCACCCCATTCCTAAATGGTCACAGGGTCTTAAGTGAAACATTTGTGTTGTGAGTGTATCAGTCCAGGTGGAGAACACTATAGTCAGTTTCTTCCACATTTTGAGCAGTTGTGAATTTCTGTGGTCTTCTCCACTGGATACTGAAAAACTACAGAGAGGATTTTTAAAGAGAGGGGATTAAACTTCTCTTTCAGTATATGAATAAGTATTTAGAATACACTTAGAAATTATACTGGTTTAGGAAAGTGTCAGTAATAGGAACTCCTCTAGGGTCCATTGCCTTATCATCCACGAGAGTTGGCTAAGATTGTATCAGTACCAGGTAAAAAAAATTCTCGATTGACTGGGTCATATGTCTCATTAAATAATTTTTGGTTACACCAAAAATAAATACCACTATTATACCCATTTTTATATTTTGCCATAATAGTCATTGTTATGGTTCCTAGATTGTTCAGCTTATTTGGACTGTTAACTTCCTTTATCTTGACAGCTTACATAGCACCTTCATTGTGTGAGGACTGGGCCTCAGGGAGAAGTCTTCTAAGTCACCTTGATTCTTCCAACTTTTATGTTTGAGCAATCTGTTGAATTTACAACAGAGCTTTATCTTCAAGTTCTGAAAGGGAAACAGCAATAGCCTATATTGTTTAGAGAATCTCTTAGGCTCATTGACTAACAATTCAAAGAAAGTTTTCACATGCTTGAAGCTGGGTTTTCTGTTAGATGGTCTATCATATTTTTGGAGAGCATTATCATCACACCAAGTAGCTTAAGTTTATTGAAATTATTTATATATCTGCACAACTAGACATGCACAGATAAACATACACAGACATGTAATATGTGTTTTTTCAGTAACATAATGTATTTCCCTTTTTCAATCATTCTTAGTGTTCTTTATTCCTCTTCCTTTCCTCTTCCTCTCCATGACTCTTCCCCATCCTCAGATAAAGCCCACTGCCTTCTTCATAGGATCTATATCCTAATAGTACCCTCTAGAGTTCTTCCTTTCTACCTTGATATACTTTCAAGGTTTCTGCAGTTACTCCACATAATATACTTACACCTGAATATTCAGAATCAGCATCCACAAACAAGAAATAGCATGTCGGTACTTGTGATTTTGGTTCTGGGTTATCTCCTTCAATAAATGGCTATCCTCTTAAAATAAGTTACAAAATTTAATACAACCCCAGACAAAACCTCCATGACATTATTTATAGAAGCAGAAAAAAAAGTCCTAAATGTGATACCATTTCATATGGCATCACAAAAGACCCTGGATAGCCAAACCAATCCTGCATAAAAATCACAATGTTGGGGGATTATAGATTTTATTAAGCTATAAAAACAGCCATGTAAATCAATGAATCAAAATAGAACATCCAAACATGGGTCCATATGACTTCAGCCATTTTGTATTTAACAGAGAAGCCAACAACAATGAACTGTAAATAAAACAGTATCTTCAACAAATGGCCCTGGAAAAATTGTATGGTCACATATAGAAGAATGAAATTATGCCTATATCTACTTCCCTGTACAAAAATAAATTCTAAGTGGATCAAAGACCTTAATGTGAAACCTAAACATTGAAACTGCTAGGAGAAAACAAAGGTAGTGCCCTGCAAGTGAAAGATGTAATAAAGGACTTTCTGAATAGGATTCTTTTATCCTAAGAAATGAGGCCAGTGATTGACAAGTGAGAATTCATGAAACTACAATGGCTTTGTGCAGCAAAGGAAACAATCAAACATGTGGCACAGAAGCCCACAAAGTGACAGAGAAACTTGGCCAACTGTATAGTTATAAAGGAGCAATGTTCACACCCCAATTTTAAAATGGGCTGTGGATCCAAACAGAGATTTCCTTGAGATAGGGGTTTCCCTGTGGAACTCTAACTGTCCTGAAACTCATTCTGTAAACCACGCTGGCCACAAACTCACAGAGATCACCCTGGCTCTGCCTCCCTGAGTGCTGGTATTAAAGGTGTGCATCACCACTGCCAGTCCAAACAGAGATTTCTTAAAGGAAGAGACAAAAGGTATTTGTCATTTTAGGGAAATGTAACTTAGAACTGCCTTGATATCTCATCTTACACAGGTCAGAACAATTAAGATCAAGAAAGCAAATGACAACAAATGCTGGGGAAGACATAGGGTAAAGGAAATTTTCAGGTTCTTTTTGTGGGCAAACTGATGCCATAACTCTGGAAATTAGCTTGGAGAACTCTTTAAAAGCTAAAAAATATATCTATTACTCCTTGGCATGTACCCAAAGGACTTAGCCTCCACTCCACACATACTTGCTCATGCAGGTTTTTTTCCATTTTAGTCACATTTAGTTAGTAAGTAGAACCAACCTAAATGTTCTTTACCATCCTACCAGGCAATGAAGATGTGATACATCCATACAATGGGATACTATTAAACTATAAGGAAAAGGGGATCATACAATTTGGTGATGCATGGGAAGCATAATTTTTTAAGAATTGCATTTGTTGGAAGGTAATGCCAAATGAATGCAGGGTATGCAGGAAGTTAAACTAACTTATACACAATAGTGATTGATACAGCTAAGATTTGTTATTAAACTTTTAATGCTCTATTTGATTCATGAAAATGGTGTACTTTCATAATAATGTTCCCATTATGCTTCATTGCATTCATCACTGTGTTAAAATACATCAAAAATTGTTTTATTAGTTAATTAAAGAAAGATCAAGGAGGATAAATAACTTGTTCCAGATGGCAGTAGTAATAAATTATAAATTTAAGAGTTACCTTTGGGTCACTTTCATTAAGTTTGTGTTCTGGCTTGGATCTTAAATGTCAGAAAAGGCCCATGTGTCACTCAATGGCCCAGGGTGGTGCCATTGAGAGGTGGTAGAAATTTATGGAGCCTAATAGAAAACTGTCTCTCTTCCTTTCTCTCCTGCCCTCTTTCTCTATCTTGTCCCTCCCTTCCTGTCCCTCTCCACTCCTTCTCTCTCTACCTCTCCTCCTCTTTCTCTTTGTCTCTCTCCCTGTCCCTTTCCCTCTCCCCTCCCTCTTTCTCCTTCCTCTCTCCTCTCCCAAGTTCCTCTCCATATTCCTCTCCCTCCCCACCTCCCCCCATCTCCCTCTGCTTTTTCCTTCTCTTTCCTTCCTCCCTCCTCGCTCCTCCTCCGTTTTTTCCAGATCACCCCAGAGCAGGTTTCTTTATTAATGTACCACGGCACCACAGATCTGAATGGTCTGAACATGTGAACAAAAATAAATCCAATTCCTTACTCCAAGTTGATTTTCTCAGGGAACCTGCTGCTGAAACACAATCTGATTAACAGACACCGCTACACAAACAATTTCAGTGTTGCTTAATAAGTTAAATTTAAAGCATATTTTGAACTTAAATTTCATAAAGTGTGTGTGAAGACATATCATGGACTTCTTTTTCTTCTTCTTCATAAATAGCACTGTGTAGTTTTTAATGTTGTATGAAAAATATTTTTCCTTTTATTGAAAATAGATTTTTTTCTAATATAATATATCCTGATTGTGTTTTCTCCTCACATTTCTCCCAGTTTCTCCCTCATCTCTGTTCCCATACAGATTTATCCCCTAACTGTCTCTCATTTGAAAACAAATGGGTTTCTAGGCGATAATAACAAAATAAAATAAACAAGGTAATACAAAACTAATATATAAAATAGAAAAAATAAAGCACACATATATATGTGAATAAAAGAAACTTTAAATGTAAGTATATACCTACCTAGGGTATATACCTTCCTGGGGTAGAAAGTCATTTGAATTTTATTATGCCTCAGTGTTACAGAGTAAAAATATGAAAACAAACTGAATCTTAATATACCACTGAAATTTGTTGTCACAGGCTTGCTTTGCTTTTATGAAGATTGTCAGTGTAGACACTGACAGATCAAGGGTACCTATCACACTTTGACACTATCGAGACATCGGCTGGTACACTGAGCACATCAGTTCTCATTCTAAAATGATCTCAGTCAGAAGTTTTTCTACTAATAAGTTGACACCTTCCTGGTGAGATATCATGTCCACACTTCCAATGACTCAATTACGTACTTCTCTCTCATATGGCAGTCTATCTGAACTGTGCATCTAAATATGTGGTCAAATCCTATTCTATCCATCAACACCGGGCTTTGACTTCACAGCATGCTATGAACAACTGCTTGGTCCTGATTATGTTTTCTGAAATTCCTATAGAATGAGAAAAGTCATATAGGTTTTTCTCTTTAGAATGTTAATCTTTCCTCTAGTTCTTTCAAACATATTTATATTTTGAGTTACTAAGGACATAGAGGCTAAATGATGTTTCTAAATGTCTTTTTGGCTGGAGTTGTCCTTGCCAGCTTTATCATTGGAACTGCTTAATGCTCAACAATCTTTGTATTATTTTGTACTAAGTCAGACCCAAGTAGAAAATAAGAATAACTAAGACAGACATCAATCTAGATATATGTTCATAAAAATATCACATCAATATCCTGTTTAAACCAAATGAGATTTGTGTGGAATGGAGTTTATAGAGAGAAATACCACTTGAGCATTAATTTGGGGATTTCTGTTTGCTTGTAGAGCCCAACTCCTCCTTTATCTTTTCAGACAAGGAAATGCTTTAGTAAACAAATCACACATCAAGACCTGCATGAGTTCTAAAACTCAGAAATATTGAGACAGTGGCACACGAACCCATATCAAAGTATGAGTATCAATGAATCAAAATACAATTATAAAATAGCTCCCAAATTAAAATTTTCAGTTTTATATGTATTTCATTATTCAATAATATAATTGATATTATTAACAAATTAGACTAGATGACTGACAGTTTGTAATGATATTAAATATGTTAATGTTTCTCTCAGTAGTAATGCAATCATAATTTCTAAAATAATGAAAACCAACTATGTATGTTTATTTTTAATTCATATGGAAAGATCAAGATAAGACTAATAAATAACCTTTAATATTATTTTAACGTAGTCATGAAAATGATGAAAAAGTCAAAAACTTACAGTAGAAAAGTATCCCTATTTACTATATCACACAGTCTTTAAATAAACTCTGAAAATACCTCGGAGCACTCACTACACACAATTCACTGTATTAGAGTATGACCATTATAAACAAGTCATTTTTCTTTTCAAGGGGCTTACAATGCTCTTGAGAAATACAAGTACTCATAAGACCCCAAACTAAAATAGAATAAATTAACGAAATCTTTCTTGTTGTTTACATAGCCAGACACAGGAAAGAATGGTCCAATTATTTTGTCTTTATAGAGATCTGAATAATAAAATTAAACTAATTCCATTGAAAAATAGATAATGATCAAGAATTTGAGAATCAAGTTTGAGGTTCTTTGTTAAACTCATGACCCTAAAAGGAGAACAGTCCCCAAATTCAAAGGTTACACATTTTCCAAAGGGAACTGTGCACACAAGAGAATTTAAACCCTTAAGTCTTCCACATGTGACAACTGTCCCACTGCTGGTAATTCTCAGAGAACTACTTGAACACATCTGAATAGCTCTTAGGTTACAAGGAAAAGCGGTCCTTGGATGGTCTTAGACTGAAGAGCTCACTTCACTTTAGGTTAGCTGTTGAGTCTAGGTCATGCTGAATCCAAAGTGTAAAAGTACTTGTGTGTGGTGAGGGTGGTCATTGTCTCCCAAAGTGAAGAGCCATCTCTGTCTGCTCTGAAGTGCAAGAGCTGAGAGCAAAGAAAGTAGATAAGCAGGTCATGTTATTATGAGGAAGCACAGAGAAAAGATAATACCATTGTATGCATGTATGTCACTTGGAGACAGATTTATCTCCTTATGAAAGTGGTCCTGGATTGAGTTTAGGAAATTCTCTAAATACTTCATGATAGGCCCCGTGAGAGAAGGGTAAGGGATGACTCTGCAGGAGAAACATCCCCTCAAATGTCAGTGGGTTTTCTTATTCTCTATGTTTTCCTCAACAACCACTTGTACAATGACACAATGACTTCATAAAAGAGACATTAAAAAAAGCACTGGGTATATTAAATTTGAATCAATCAGCTTGTCTTTCAGGCAGATGAATGAGATATAGGCATGTGAATAAGGCATGTTAAATGGGTGATTTCCTCTGCCTACATGTACCACATTATTAAAGAATAATAAGTTAAACATTTATTCTCTTCGTAATAGATTTGGGAACCTATTTGTAATATATATACGTGTGTGTGTGTGTGTGTGTGTGTGTAGAACAGTTTGGGAGAAATGTATGAAGTTATCCCAAATTAAATCACCTGTTAGTGCATTAAAAGGAGCCATCCTTAAAGCAAACTGTTAAATATAAGGGAATTGCTCTCCAGTCTCAGCGCTGTACATGACAAACAAGCAAATTCTTGCATTTTGCTTTGCTTCCCTTTCAGAAATATTTTCTCCCATTTCATTTTGAGTCATCTCCTTTATTTGCTTGTTTATTTACTTAATTTATGTTTCCCCGCCCTCCTCTCCTCCCAGTTCCTCCCCATCCCTTACTTCCCCTTTCTACTCCTTGTCCACACTTCCTCCTTTGTTCCTTTTCAGAAAAGGGCAGACGTCCCATGGATATCAGTCAAAAATGGTATATGATATGATGATGAGACTAGTCAACTTCTTCCTCTTCTATTAAGGCTGGTGGGAGGAAAGAGTTCCAAAAGCAGGCAACAGAGTTAGAGACAGCCCTAAACTCACTAGCAGGATTCCCATGAAAAGATCAATGAGAGCAGAATATTATTGGAAGTCATTGCATTTACGATTTTGCCAGTTGTTCTCTCCTAGGTCTCTAGGTTAGCCTGCCTCTGGGTCCTGGCCCTTCAGCTGGTGACAGAAGTGAGCTCCCTCTCATGGCATGGGTCTCAAGCTAGACAAGTCATTGACTGGGAACTCTCACTATTTCTGTGCCACCTCCACAACAGCTCATCTTGTAGGCAGAACAAATTGTAACTGGATGATTTTGGGGTGTGTTTGTTGTCCCAGTTCCTCATGGGAAGTCTTGCCTGGTTACATAAGATGGCCAGTTCTGGCTCTGAATTCCCCATTGCTGGGAGTCTCAGCTAGGGTCACTCTCATAGATGGCTAGCAGTTTTTTATCACACTAGGTTTCTAGCTCCTCCCAGAGATGTCCCCAGATTCCACTTTTCTCTCCCAGTATTATATCCTCCCATTCTCTCTCCCACCGATCTGATCCATTTTTTTTTTTTTCGGTTTTGTAGACCTTTTCCAGTTTATGAGCCATCGTGGAAGAAATCATCAAAATAATTTGTAAGAGTAGAAAGATAAACAATTTATCAGTCTCTTTTCCTGAGTGTTTAATAGTCATTAAGTACTCATATTATTATGGGAGTTGAGTGTGTGTGTGTGTGTGTGTGTGTGTGTGTGTGTATGTGTAGTATGTGTGTGTTATCTGCCAGCGGACACCTGGCCCATTCTACCCACCATTTCATGATTTGAAAATGGCAATTGGCTGAACTGCTTTCATCATCGAGCAATTAATAGCGTGAGATAGGATTTCAAAATTAAATAGAAAACGTTGCCGTGTGCGATAAACATGTTTAGTGATCACTTGTCATCACAGTGTAGAAAGATACAAGAGAGTCATCTCTCAGCCTGAGAGAGAGGGCAAGCTGGAGAGGATCAAGCTTGTCATCTTCCTGACTTGTGGTGTGACATAATCCCACTTGCCTTAACTTAGGTTTTTTTTTTCCCTATAAAGCATGTTGCTACAAGACTATTTAAAGTTGTTCAATACATTAAGTAGTTCTCTCCCTCTTAACTTCTAAAGCCTATTCATATCCAGGAAAGTGGAATGGATAATGATCTGGGGCCTCAGGGTTTGCTTTCTTGTCTGAACCCTGAGTAGCATGTCTTTAAATGTTACTCATCATTTAATGAAGAAAACAGCTAATAGTTATTAATGTTCTTGTAACTTCAGTGTATGCAATATTGATCTAAACTGTGAAGCTGAAGAGAGGCTGTCTGTGGAAACGTAACCACAGTGGAGGCCGAAGAATAAACCACCAGTTTCTCTCAGCGTTAAACTATCAAGTTCCACCAAATAAATCTGAAACAATTAGGAAATAGGGTGGCCAGAAGAAACAGAAGTTCCACACCCCCAGAAGAGCTTACATGAACTGTTGACACAGAACAGCAGCTAAAGTCTGGCCAGCTTAGACTGTGAGTTCCCTCATTTACCCACCTGGAAAATAGCATGTTGATTTCCCAAAGGAAGGTACAGGTACAGTATTTTCGACCATGCTAAAGTACCTCAGATATCCAAGAAGCTTCTTAAATCCTAACTATTATTTCTGGGGTCCCCTTGATATTTGTCTACAGATGTTATTATCTGTAATGTATTAGTTTTCCTATTATTGTTCTTCCAGGTAGGAAATGAAGTCTCATTTCTGGCAACATGTGATGCTCTATGGGACATTGTATTAAGTGAAATGAGCCAGGCATGAAAAGACAAATTCCACATGGGATCTTGGAAATGTACCTCAAAGAAGTAGAAACTGAGAGTGGGAATACGCCTTCTCTGAGGCTGAGGAAAGAGCAGAGATGGGCAAAGAAGGAGTTATTCCAGGTACAATGTCTTAGTTTAGTAGATGGACCAGTTCTGGCAAATTCCATGAGAGAGGTATGACTACAATGAGGCTAGTACTCCTTAAATATGTGGAGTGAACAACACACAGCCATCCTTGGGATACACGCTGGGAAACGCTTTCTCAAACGTCACACTTGGGAGACATTGTCTGTGGAAACATGGAAGGAACAGAATAGAATCAGCATGGTGGAAAGGAGGACTATGCAACTTCTCTGGGCTCACCAGATCAGTCCACCAGCACCACATAATGTTTTCAGAGGATTTTTTTTTTTGCAATGGCTATTTTATCCAAACTATCAGGGGAACCTAATGTACTATATAGAGTAATATGTTAGCAGAATAGATAAGTTAAACAATTTATTCTCAAGGAGTAAAATTTCACATCTAACATGAGTTACATGAGAAGCCCCTGTGCTCCCTTCGTGTGGAGGCCAGCAGGTGCAATGGCACCACCACAGGGAGCAATAGAGTCAGTTTCAGAGAAGCAGAAGTCATGGAGGGAGAGAAGACACTTCTCTTCAAGTGTACAGATGTCAGTTGTGTTCACCATTTTGGCAGCAGTGGATGTTTTTAAAGGCTTACTAGCCCTTTTAAGCAAACATCAAAGAATTAGAATCTATATCAATTCTTTTAATGAATTAAATGTCCCTCTCTTAAAAAAGTGAATTTAGGATTATAAACAATCAGAAAGCCCCCTGATAGCTGAGAGTTTTGACTCTATCTATTTCAACACAGTACTACTCATTTTATGGTGAAAAAAATGGATGTTCACATCATACAAAAGTATATCTTTTCCAAAATGAAGCAACATCGATGTTTTCTTCATATGAGTTCTTCCAAGGAAAGGACCAGATGGGATTTGAATAAGAGTTCAGAGCAAACAGGAAGTTGGGTGTCAGGGGAACAAAGGGTCAAGTAGAGAAAAGTTCAGAGAAGTTGCTCAATGCTTCCACCCCAAAGCTGCACATTGGGGCTTTATCACAACTGAGTCTTTTGAGATCTGCCTGTCACCAGACAGTACTAAGCACACTGTTTCTAAAGGAAATCTTTGTTCTAATTCCCTCCTGACAGGAAAAAGCTTCTGGGTTCACTCAACCCTATCTTCATCCTTTACAAAGGAAAAACTATAGAAAGAACGGTTGGATTCCCAGGGGCTCTCTTGATTTAACTACCTGTATCTAACCAGACAACCGCCTCAGACTCCCTCCTTTCACTTAGTATGGCACACAGCAGAAAGCTTGCTTCGATGCTTTTATTTTCTTCCCTTTGGGGTTCCTCAAAGTAGAGGTGTCCCAGAAAGGAATCCTTTGTAACTGGGTCACCTAAGTGATTGATAAAGGGACCGAAACATTCCAAAGATAGAGTAGCTATGGCTCCTTTTCCTTAACATGACAATAGTGCAAGATGTCTGACCCAGATTCAGTTCATGGGAAGGTAGGACTGTCAACCTGATACGAAAACAAAAAATGGCCGCATTTCATATGTTGATGCTCATAGCTGAGCGCCTCTAACACACATTTCCCAAGTAAGTAGGTTGCAACAGTCCTGCTATCAAAGCAGCATTGCCTCTACATTATTTTATGAAAATGAACATTGGTTTAATTTTGACAAAGTCCAAGAAGCAGATTCATTCTCAAAATTCAGAACCCGATTAATTTTTTTGACAGTTCTGTGTAGTTGAGGTTTTTTGGAACTTTATTCACAATTTTGTGTTACTGCTCATATTGTTATTTCACTAACAACAACACTGAGGAAATTTCCAGGAGCGTTTTTCTGGGCTTGAAATTAGAATGACTCCCTTCTATTCTAATGATCACAACCTTCTCAGCTCATGTGCATGAAGCAGTCTCACTAGCTGTGGGCAACTGAAAGTGCCTCTGACTTGTTTTAATAGAAAAATATTTACTGGGAAAGTAATGGGGCTTGTAGATTCTTCAGAAGGATGGAGAAAGAGAAAGTGGACTAAGATTAAGAACTTCATAAAACCAAAAAGAAACAAAAATAATTGCCTTTGAATAAAATGTCCAGATAGAAGGGTATAGGGCCCAAAGCTGGAACCTTGTTTACAGGTGGAATTACCATAACAAAGGAGAGCCATGTTCTTCCTAAACTATACCCTCAAGCCAGTCCTAGTGCAGAATCTCCAGGGAGCCAGAGGTCAAAGGGCCCTGCGAATCGTCAGGAAGAAGGGAAAAAGACCTGTGTACCTACATGTGCCTACACAGAACATTTGCACATAGCTACATAAAACAGGGCAGTAACTGCAACATGATAAAGATACATGTGCTACAGCCAAAGAAAGATGGACACGGATCACTGCATGCCTCTCATCTGCAACAGAATTGACTCTGTTTTATTGTCCTGCAAGTTCCTAGGTTGCTCTCCAGAACTGTGAAAGAGGCCTTGGTGTTTCTCTTATAAATGGGAGCTTTGCTTTTGTTTCTGTCTTTTTTGACTGCTAGGATAAATGTGGCAGCAAGCAGGTGACTTTCCTCAGTCAGCTGAATTCCTAGATGATGAGAGAAAAGGCAGGGCTCTCAAGATCTGTTCCAGGCTGGCAGTGGCTTCAACATTCCAAGACTTTTTTGTTGTTTTCTGGAGAGAAGTGAAAATTTTAGGAGCTTCAAAGAGTTTCTCAGCTTTGATTTGGCCTGCAGCCCACAGCAGCTGTGGAGGAAAACTCTTGCAGGAGAAGAAGACGAAAAAGAGAGAGAAGAAAAAAAAAGGTCAGGAGGTTGTAACATAGTTTTGTTTCCACAAAAGTGAATGACCACAAAGTATAAATATACAACAAAAAGTGAAAATATGAAAAACGTATTAGCTGTATTTCAAGAAAAGGACACTGGGTCTACAATCCCAATTATTACATGCTCTGGGGATAGTGAATGTAATTGTTCATTTTTTCATTGTTCAATGCTCTAGGCTGCAATTTAGTTTTTATCTGAAAAAAAAATGCACTGCTTTTATATTTCTTCTCTCTCTTGGCCTGAATAATGGAGGGAGGAGACCCCTAAGGTTAACAGGTTAGTGAAACAAAATCACTTTGGGGAAGTAAAAACTGTTTTCATTTTAATTTTAACAGTTTACCATTTTTAAAATAAAGGGTAGGCTTTGTCTGTCTAGGTTTTCTCTTCTTATTTATTCGTTGGCATAAAGAGATGTGTAGGCCTGCAACACACTCAACAGGTAAAGGCTCCAAACACAAAATCGAAAGAGCTGAGTGCCATCTCTCTGGCTCACGTGGTAGGAGGAGAAACCCAGACTCAGTAACTTCTCTACAATCGCTACACATATGCACTTGCACATACACTCAAATAAATGCAATAAAAAAATCAAAGGTATTTCCCCAAAGCTAGTAAAACATGTCTTTTTTTCTCACTGGTAATTGCAACTGAAAATCACATGGGTTTTGACAAAAAGCACTAGATGAAATTAGAGTTATTATCAAATAGTTAACTAATTCCGGTTGGTTTTCTTCTGCGTGTAAATTTGTGTATGTGTGTACCTCGAGTTGACATTCTTTCTCCGGTTTTGTTCTTTTTAAGTGATTTTTGCTATTAATTAGTGGGAAGTTGCAAGAGAGGTCTATATTATGTACAAGATTGTTTCCTGTGCGCTATGCATATTCAAATCACTGAAAGAGAGGAGTTATAACAAAGCTGATGCCTGAGCCAGCCTCCAGAACGCCATAAGCGGTCTGTTTAAATGTGGAAACCCACCTTAGTTATTTTAAGTCTCAGTTGTACCAAATGGACTATCAAGTTACATGTCTTTATCTCAGGAGCTGGCACCATTTCTTTGTGGTTGTACATCAGCCTAGTTAAAGATATTTTAATCAGGTCACATGGGAAGATTTGAGTTGATGTGTTTCCAGCTTTGCTCAGTGGAGAGGATGCCCCTCTGGCCTTAACACAGGAGCCCAGTAGGAATGCAACAATAGAAATACAGGCTTCACCTTCCCTAAACCAACTCATTCTCCCCCCTTCCTTGTCTTAAAAGGTGGTGTTGATGCCTCTCACTTGAAAACATGAGTATTTTAGACTCTCACCAACCTGGCTCTCCCACCTTTGCCCACTTTATGTTGCACTAGCCAACAGAGAACACAGGAACAACCAGTCCTGTTCCCTTACCCATTTCTGGAAACACTGCAAGTACTTCATAGATTACAAGAGTGTGCTGTTTATTAGATTCACTTTTCCAGGGACAGAAAATACTTGCTTGAAAGAGTACGTAGAAATCCCACAAAGAGGCCAGCTACGGACCAACCCTAGCAGCACAAAGCCACGATCCGATGATGATGATCGGATGTGATCATCCGATGATGATCACAGGAACCTCAAACTAATTCCACACCTGGCCTGCAGACATCCCAGTAAAATCTGACCATCAACCATGACAGAAGCTGCTTTCAGAGAATCAGACATATTTCTGTGAGGAATTTCCTGTTTGGAAGACAGACATTGAATACATTTCGTAAATCATTCTATGAGATGTAAATTGATGGAAAGAAAATAAGTTGGAGATACAAGAACATTGACTGGGACTCAAAAGAGAACTTCATAATCATAAATCAGATCACCTTAATAAAATAGCATCTCTAGATTTATCTAGAATTACGACTACTCCTTTTAGAAACTATCTGTAGATGTACCTGAAATGATGGACACCCAATATAGATGCTATCAGTAGGACTAAAGGAAGCAGTGAATAGGTTATTATTGATTGTGTATGTTAAAATGAAAATTCACTTTAATTATAATATCATCATGATGTAAGTCTTTGTAGCAAGATTAGAAAAAAAATCAACTGGAAATTGTATTTGAGTCACTTAATTTTCCAAAGCAACTCATCATATCTCTCGTAGCTTATACAAAGGAACCTTGCAAGGAGCTTTCACAGTCAACAGGACTGCCAAAATAAAGCAGTGACCTATGATATATAGATAGATTTATAGCTGAAGTAAGGAAAGGGAGACAGAAACACAGGGTGGAGAATAGAGATAGAGACAGAGAAACAGAGACTACCAGTGGTGGGGTGATGTGAGAACACGCTGTCCAATAAGGATAAAGTCTATTCACCTCTCCGTGAATGTAGCCATAAATTTAAATACACATGAAACAGTGTTTTGACTCCAGGAAGAAGGTAAGGTTGAAAGAGAAAGACCAGGATTCAAAAACTCACCAATTGAAGGTAAATTCACCACTATTTTTAATGGAATTACATTTCTAGAATTCCAGAACATCTAAGAATGGATTACTGGTATACACAGATGTTGAGAAATAGTCTAATTCTGGCTCAAAATATGCTGAATGGATTTTTGAATGTTCAAAGTCTACAGGTCCCTTGGCCTCATCTGTCCTCTGCACTCTGATGTCTCCATATTCTACCACTCCTCACGCTGTGGTATCACTTATTTTTCCTTCTTCCCTTACTGTGCTGTCTTGTTGTGTGAGTATGGTCAAGGAAAATATGCAGCAGAACAGAATATATTAAGTCTCAAATTCTGACCAAAAGGCTAAAGGAAAAGTTAAAACTAAAAAAGAAAGAAGAGGAGGAGGGGGAGGTGGGAGACACTGATGGAAGAGGCAAACATTGAGAAGATGAAGATGCAGGAGATGGAAGAACATTTATTTAGTTGCATATGAGCTGTGCCCCCTGCCTTGCTGACACCCTCAACCTAGATGGCAAATCCAGACTCTGACAACTGAACTAAGGGACAGAGCACACATAACCCAAGTCCCACATGGCTGCATATGGTTCTTGTAAGACAGATTGGGACCAAACTACAAGGTGAGAGTCAACTTAAGCACAGAACTGTGATGGAAATATGTGACCTGAAAGAGTTCAGCCAATTACCACCAAAGCACAAATAATATAACATTCTTTATAGGATTTTAGAACACTTGGAGACCAAATGGAACAGTCAAAAACACATGTGAGCACAAGTAATTCTACTTCAACAGATCTTTGGATGTACTAATTTTGAATAGGATAAGAGAAGGATTAACTGCTGCCACTTTGATGATATGGCTCTTGGAATTATTTGTCAGAAACTTTAGTTACAAGCCTTCTACAGGGAAGCAAAGATAATAGACATATGCTTGGAAGGAAGGGAAAAGTAGCAAAAGATCATAGGAAAAGTAGTGGAAGATAGAAAGGAGTACAAGGAAATGACTAAAATAATGTGGTTCGGTCTAACATTAGGATTAAGAGCAAAATGACTGGGGTGGAAGGAAGGGTCAGAAAGTTGAAAATGCAAGAATAAATTCTATTCATTTCACATAGCAGTTAGCATCTGGAATTTACCAGAAAAGCAGTACCAGAAGATCTAATGCATGTATTATTGGAATGCCAGAATAATGTGTGGTGGCACAAAACTATTTACAAAATTAACTTTAAACTTTTCAAATTTGCTGTAGGCTCCTCTGCAGAAGATTAAGCCTACATCCTCGGAGAAGGGCCCAGATGACAAACACAGAAAAGAAGCCACAGGGATTGTCCTACGACGTTAAAGTTACAGCTTCTGGGAACACAAAGAAAAGCTGATTTCATTTAGATTGTCTCCTGTGGGTTGCCATAACTATAGCTTAGTACAGCATAAAATCTGAGAGGGCTTCTCAATTCATATGTTTCAATCCAGACTTCTCTTAGACTTCTATAGCAGCATTCACATCCATGGCCATTATGGCCATGTTAAGTTCAAGAAAGATTTACCAAAAGGCACAAAAGAAAAGCTTGTTAGAGCTTTGATGAGTTTAAGAATGTGGTTTTTGTCTACACTCCCTTGATTTACCCACTCGGTGCACAGTTTATAATTGCTTCCAATGAGTGAGAAACAAGTCCTTACTCTATTCCACATCACCCAAAATGGAGCCTCATTTTCTTAGAGTAATTTTCAAGCAATCACATTTAAGACTAACATGTTTTGTAAAAGAATCACAAAATAACAAAAGTGATTTTAGCATTTTTAAACATCACCATAAATGGCTGAAACAATACGTCATCACTTTGTGTTTGCGGGTTATTCAAAGGACTCTTGTTCAGTTATTTTGCTATTCACTCTTATTCCTCTCAATATTGTGTATACCAAAACTAGGAGAACTTTTAATTGTGTCCAAGATAATCATCATTATCCACACTTAGGAACTCAATGAATTTGGTAGGAGGGATGTAGTTCAGTTGGTAGGATGCTGGCCTAGCAGGCTCAATGCTCTGCATTCCTTTCTTAGAACCACATAAAGCAGGTGTAGTGATGTGTTCCAATCAGTTACCCTTGCACTTTGGAGGTGGGAGTAGAAGGATCTGAGATTTCATGTCACTCAGGGTCACCCTAGCCTAGAGAGTGAGACTGGGGCCATCTTAGAATACATGAAATCCTCCTAATAAAAGTAAGAGGAAAGGAAAAATAAAAGAAATCAAAAAGTGTCCTTAAATATACATATATATATATATATATATATATATATATATATATATATATATATTCTAGATTTAGTCATAGTTTTGAACAATCATGGTATCAATGACCCCTAAATGGTGAGAATAGAGTTTCATATTACAATTATATACTCTTGCTGTGATAAACCATTTCATCTATTAGTTTGGTAAAGGTTTATTGTCTGCTTCTCAGGATCTAGCTTTGAAAATATGGCAGGCCATGAGTTAGATTAAGGGTTCTGTCTACCCTATTAGGATATTTGAATAATATGCACAGCATAGGAAGCATAACAAATCTATATTGATATTTCCTTAATTATTCTATGATTTTTATTTCACTATTGAAACTCGTTGCCAAAGAACAAGGACTACATAATAGAAAGTTCAGAGCCATTGCAAAGTTAATGTTCTAGGATTTTTTGGTTTTTATCCTAACCAGATTTTATGTCAGTTTGACATTTGCTAGAGTCATTTTTGGTAAAGGAAAACTCCATTCAGAAAATTCCCTTGGCCAGATTGGCCTATTGGACAAGTGTGTGGTGCAGTTTACTGATTGGTGATTGTTAGGGTGGGGGTGGGCCCATCTTAACAGGGGATCGTATAGACCCTTGGTGGGTGTTTCTGCATTGGAGAGGAGACTGAAAAAGTCATGGGAAGCAAGCAAGTAATCACTGTTTCCCCTTGGCCTTCGATTCAGTTTGTACATCTGGGTTTCTATCCTGACTCCCTGGGACAATGGTTTCATATCATCATACCATAAAAGGTGAAATAAATCCTTTCCTCTCCAGGTTGTTTTTGGTCCTGGTGTTTTATCACAGCAATAGAAATCCTAACTAAGACATCAGTTATGTGACTTTGACATAGCATTATGGATTAAATATGAAAATCCTAGCTACCCAAGCATGATACTCAGTGTGAATGTTTTGCTTGGAAACATTTTGCAAATTTCCTACGTACAAGCAACTATGCCAGATTTACAAAATGGCTGAAAGGCACACGTTGAAGGCAGTCTTCTTTTGAATGCTGATTTGGACTCTGTGGCTTGAAGTTATTAATTACACCTTTTATCTTCTAAAGCAGCGGTTTAACTTTGGGGCTTGAATCGTCTGATTAGCACAGTTTGGCTTTTTCCAGGTGGTTATTTTGAAGGCAACAATAAACATCAAATCTGAATAATAAAATTTGCTTGTTAAAAAGAAATTCATTTTATTTATCTATTTACATATCATTTTGGTCTACTGGAAAAAGTAGCATTTGCCATGCAGTTCTTGGTTCTTGTATGTGGGTACAATTTACTCATGCTAGTGCATGTGAGTTAGTAACTAGTTAATGCTGATTCATATTCACCCAACTGCATAGGATTTAGAACCATCATGAAAGCATATTTCAGAATGTATCTATAAAAAAGTATTTTCAGAAAGTTTTACTGAGGTTGAAGACCCACGCACATGGGTGGCACCCTGCTATGGATGGAGTCTTGGATGAAGTAAGAAGGAGAAAACAAACTGGCCAGCTGCTTCACGCTCATGTTCTTGAAACACCGTCTCCCTAGTTCTTTGGATTGTAGCCTCAAAGTGCAACTGAAAACAATCCTATCCTTCCTTAAGTTGACTCCTGACGAATATTTTGTCATAGCAACAAGAAAAGTAGCTAATGCTCTAGGCAACATCTCCACTCTCTAATTAATCTGGAATGATGGCTGTTCCCTTTAGAAACTACCTTTAGATGTACCTGGAGTGATGAATACTCAATACAAACAGTATCAGTGGGACTAAAGGAAGCAGTGAATAGGCAATTATTTATCATGTATCTTAAAATGAAAATTCACTTTAAATATAACCCATCATGGTGTGTATCTTTTTACCAAGATTAGAAAACATATCAACTAGACACTGATGCGTTGTATTTGATTAGCTTAACTTCCCAAATCAACTCATCATATCTCTCATAAATTAGACTAAGGAATCTTGAAAGCAGTTTTCATAGTCAATAGGACTGCCAAAATAAAGTAGTGGCCAATGATATATAAATAGATTTATAGCTGAAGTAAAAAGAAGACAGGCATGTGGGGAGCGGGGGATAGAGATAAAGACAGACAGAGAGTACCAGTAGTGGGGTGATATGAGAACGCTGTGTCTAACAGAGATAAAGCCTATTCACCTCTCTGTGCATGTAGCCATAAATCAAAACCCACACGGAGCAGTGACTTGACTCCAGGAAGAAGGCAGGATCGAAAGACAAAGAGCAGGGTTCAAAGTCTCACTAACTGAATATAAATCCATCATTATTCCCACTGGAATTTTGTTTCTAGAACTCTAGACTTCTCATTCTAGCTCCTGCTTGGTTAGAACTCACTACGAAGACCAGACTGGCTCCAAACTCAATCCAGTTCTACTGCTGCAGTGCCACATTTTGGGTGTGATTTACCGACTTGAGTAAGTGTAATAGGCTTGTTTTATTAGTCTTTTGGCTCCTTCTTCTTCCTCCTTTCATCCATATCTCTCTTAATGTACCCTGGCTCATACACTCAGTTTCTCAGAAGAGTCTCAGCCAGTGTGAGTTAAGTATACTTACTTCTCAGATAATTCTAGGTTTATGTCTTGGGAATTTGTATTCAGGATAATGAATTTCTTTTTTCTTTTTTGAAGTTGTAATTTAATTACAGCATTATGCTGTCCTCCATCCTTCAAGTCCTCCCATATAAACTTGTTTGTGGAAAATTTTCACAGAGGATGGAACAATTCTGTCATCTCAATTCAATGGGAAGTTTATCCCAACGTGAGTCCAAGAATGTGAATGGCCCTCACTTTACATAAACACATCAAGCTAATTAAAGCTGGTGGAAACTCCAAAAAAAAATCTTCATTGGAATCCAGAAATCATAACCTCCCAACTTGTTTTGAGACATTTTTTCCTCACATTGCATAAATAGCTATCATTTTTTAAAAATTTTTGCATTCTTCCCAGCACCCAGGAGAGGATAGTACCATAGTAATTATAGAACATTCTTTTGAGATTCATAACGAGGTATTATTTTGCTAATGGAATATTCAAGTAGTCTGTAGTAATTTATCAAATAATGCTTAGTCCCATTTTCTCAGTGTGACTCTTTTTTATCCTTAGGTAAATTGATGTGTGTGTGTGTGTGTGTGTGTGTAAGAGGGGTTATCAAGGCTTTATTTTAATTCAAATTATTCATTCCATCTCTCTTCATAATATAGCTACCACACTGATGCCTGTGGTGGGGTGTCCACTCCATCCCTGTAGTGTTAGCCTTAGTGGAATCCCTATTCCAATTTTTATGTAACAAATTTTTAACTACTTTCACTGTTGTTGAAAAAAAAATCATCATTTTTTTCTGTTTTTTTTTTCCTTGTGCTTATTGTAACAGAGAAGCTGCAGGCTGAGTGCCAACAATGTAGCATAATATCTGCTTTTGTAAGGATGAGGCCAGAGAAGGTTGCTTCCGTCCTGAGCCAGTACTTGCCATGAACCTGGGCCTTGTGACCAGCTGTGGTAAGTCTTTGAAGAGACAACTCTGTTTCCTAACACTCTCACCACTGTTGCCTTTTTAATAGAAGTTTTGTAGAAGAGAAAGTATCTATATTTTACATACTTCATCTACATTAAAATAAAATGCTTTGGGAAAAAATACCTTTCATGTGATGTGATGTGTTGTCTCACAAACACGAGGACTTGAGTTCAGTCCTGAACTCCAGAACCTGCATTATATATACATATATATGTATATATATCGTATATATATATCATATGTATATATCAGACACACACATATATATCAGACACACACACAATATATATGGCAGACATGGTTCAGTAAAGGTGGAGAGATGCACGCAGTTCAAGGGCTTGCTGGCCAGCCACCAGTGACTGTACAGGTGAGTTCCAGGACAATTGACCCTTTCTCAAAAAAGGTGGAAGGTTCCAGAGGTATGTCATGCAAGGCTGTCCTCTATTCTCCATGCAAATAGACATAAGCATATAAGCATACACTACACACACAGACACACACACATACACCTTTACTTCTAGCCAAGCCTGGTAGTATTAGCCTATAATACCAACTATTTGGGAAGTTGAGGCAGGAGAATTACAAGTTTAAAACTTGCCTGGGCTATAGAGTGAGTTAGAGCCTAAGCAAATTAGGAAGATTCTATCTCAATATCGAAAAAAAATAAAAAGAGGTAGTGACTGATGTTGCTTGGTGATATAATACTTGTCTAGCTTATGAATTAGCTCATTAGCCTTACTGCCGTATTTCCTGTGGAAAGAGTGGCCTTGCTATCATGATCTCACCCTCCTATAGCAGCAGACTGTGGTTTATATTCCGGGGCTGTTAATAGTAACAAGTCTCAGCCACAGGCTGCTCTCAGAGTCAGAGCATTGATGCTCTTCTTGGATCTGTCACCTTTGCTTTAGGAGCCATCAGGCAGTTCTATTTTCCCAAGACCACAGCAGCTCCTATATGTGTCTGATTAGAATACTAACAGTTTCCATTTTATTACTTCACGGACATTTTTTGAGTCTCAATATAACTTTAGGATAAGTAACCTGCAAAAAAGTTTTACAATCTTTGGAGGGCCCCCAGAACAAAGGAGGGAGTGTTCCTTCTCTGCAGAAAATATATTATTGTGCAGATGTTGTGTGGTCTTTTCGTTGTCATGGAAAAGCTCAGTACCAAAAAGTACGTCTTGGAACTTTCCACAATTACTCCTTGCAACTTCTCACCAGAAGCTCCATGACCTTCTCATGACCTCAAGTAATTTTTTAAAGGAGAGAACCATGCGGACTTTAGCAGTCATGGGGAGACATAAATTTTTAACAATTGCTGGAGCAACACTCATGGCTACTAATAAAAATGTGCATGTGTAACTCTTCATAAATATATACATACCAACTGCTCAGGATGTATAAAGTTACTTGTATGTAGCTGACTTCAGGACTCACCGCTTGGTGTTGGATAACCAGTTTCGTGGTTCAAAAGTAAAGGAATAGAACTCATAGAGTAGAGTGAGGGCATAGCAGGGCATGGGAAGGGTCGGGGGAGTAAAGAGAAAAAGGAAAACCGTGTACGTACATAATAATTTTTAAAAGTTATAAAATTAAAGGACGTGTATTTGGGGACAAGCCTGTTCCTTTGGAGGGTCACCTGGGAGAGTGTGAGAAGACAAGCGTAGAGAAGTGGTGACAGCCTGACCAGACGAGCCAGGAAGACACATGCAAGCATTTGAAGCTTTGCTCTACAAAAAAAAAAAAACATACAAGAAACTAGATTTGCAAGATCTAGAATCCATCTCCATTAATTAATATATAAATTAATATGAAAAAAATACAAATTCAAAACACACATTACCCTACAAAAGAATGCATGCATGTGATAAATTCACACAAAGCTATGCAAAACAATGCACTATTTCTAAATGAGAAATTTTAATTTCATCTACCAACTGACTTGTTCAAGGAACTAGAACTCTAATAGAAATATTTTGTTTCTCCACTGTTTTTTTTATTACTATACTTAAATATCTGAGGGAGGCTAATTTCATAAAGAAAAAAGGTCTGCTCTTTACAGAGCTCTGGAGGCTCAAGGTCAGAGTGCTGAAAACTCAGACTGGACATGGGTCTGGTGAGAACTTTGCATCATCAGGCATCATGACAAAAACATGTTTATTTGGGAGGGAAAGATTGCACTGCCAAATAAAGACCTGAAGAGAGCAGAACAGAGGGGCTGCTGTGTAGCAGTTCCCTCAGAGACTGAAACTCTCCACCCCAAAGGGAAGCTCTTTGAGATAGAAAGTAAAACAACTTACAAGAACTTCAAGATATTCCTGAAACTGAGCAAATCCACTAGGCCGCTCCTTCCCATTAGAAAACAATAAAGACTGCAGAGTCCCCTCAGAAGACCCAAGCTGCAAAGAAGACTCTGAAACCAGTCCAGCTGCCTGGAAAAGATTTTAGATAATTGAGTCACTTGGAAAGGACACTCTCCAACCTGTTGAGTTGCCTATAGGCCATGTGTGTGCTACACATGATGCAGCTGTCTTTGAGGAATTTCTACTTGGAGAAGTAACCCCTCACCCATATTTCTCTAAGTAAGCCCAATAAAAGTGGAAAGCTCACCAGCAGGGCTTCGGGGGTATCTGTACGTTGGTCTGTCATGGAATCCCTGTCTGGGGTGAGAAGACCTGTGTTGCATCTCCCCAGGAAAGATCTTGTCACACAACAGTGACACCTCACACTAAGACAGATAAGAGGACCTACCTGTTCATGGGCAAATGTTAATCATTGTTAAAAGCTGTTTGGTCAGTATTACTGTTAATTATTTCTTTAAGTGATTAATGTAAGAAGCCATTCTGATGTTGGTTTTCCTCTAAATAAGCAAACTGTTGTGGGTTGGAAGAGTAATTAATTCCCTAATTAGCAGCTTGTTTCCTGGCTGCCTTGAACAAATGTGTTGCCAATTAAACAGCCACCTGAACTATCCCTGTGCCAACACTGACCATTTTAAACTATGTGAGTGTTGTGTTGGTTCGAATAAGAAATGTCCTCCCTTGGCTTTTGTATGCAAACTTTTGGTCCCCAGTTGGAGGAACTGTCTGAGAAGATTATGGAACCTTGTTGGAGGAAGCAGTCAAGAGAGGTGAGCTTTGAGAGTTTATCACCTTGCTCACTTCCCCTTCACCCTCTCTTGTTCCTGTGTGCAGGAGGAAATATAATCAGTCAGCTTCCTGATTCTGTCACCATGTCGCCACACCTTTTTCAGTCATGACTCTCTTTGGTACTAAAAGTCTAAATAAAACAAAAGACAAAAAACTGTTCTTGTGCTTGTCTCTCCTGATATTGCGACATTAGACCTACTAATGCCTCAAATTAAACTGGCACTCACCTAGAAGCTTCACTCCTACTAGCAAGATTTATAATGCCATGCACACTCCTGGAAGAGAAGGTTAACCATCAATCTCTTCCATTTGTGAACTGTGTGAGCTACAATAATGACTTGGTCTAATAAGATATGCCCATTGCTTCCATAGTGGGATGTTGTGAAAACAGGGAACTGCGTTCTGATTGGATCTAAGGCCTGCTCTTTGTGATGGAACCTGTACCAGACAGTGTTAACAGGGAAAAGAACACAAAATTAAATTTGTCATAATCCCTAGGGGAGAGCCTTATTACTATTGTATCATTCTGCTAATTGGACATTTACTGCTATATATATATATATATATATATATATATAGCAGTGCATCTCTCAGAACTCTAGTGAGAAAACTTCTTACACTAGAGGACAATTAATACATAGACTCTAAGTAGCCACTAATTTGAGTATTAGATACTGGGGCATTCTCAGTCCTAAGGAGAAGGCTCATATCACATTCCTCCCTTTAAGGCTCAAGCATCTTTTAGAGGAATAGTAAAAACATTGTAAGAGCAGAACTGGGAGATGACTTCAAGGAAACAGAATTTCCCAGACACAGTGGGACACTTGTGCGTATAAACTCACAGCAACTCTGTCAGCATGCATGCACCCACATAAATCAAACCAGACAAAAGCCCGCTATGCAGGAAGGGAAGTAAACACAAAATTCTCTCCTCTAGTTGAGGAACAATTATTGGCATTTGATAGTTGGTGGGAGAAAGACTTGAGTCAGTTTTCTTTAAGGTTGTGACTCCAGGTAAGTTAACCGTAGTCCAGAGCTGGCCCAACACCCAAGAGTAGTGTGACACAAATTGGACCCAAAGGGGAAGAACGGTAAGAGGACTCAAAGTTGGGTGCATATCTTCCTGAGGCTGAATTTGGGGGGAATTGGAGAGGGTGAATATATACACAGAATTAATTCTCAAAAAATTAATAAAAGTGTTATTTTCTATAATTGTTTATCTTAAGTGATATTTTTGCCTAATTTCAGCAGAGTAGGCTGAGCTGCTAACATAAAGAAAGAAGCAAAAGACACAGGAGACCAGCAAAGAAGTGTGGGCACAGCAGGAGCCCCTGAGCAGTCAACAGGCCATGCTGTAATAGTCACAAGGTGGCCAGCTGCTTGATAGCTTAAGGAAAGAGCAGCTGGATCATTTGAGAAGCTGGGACTGCAGACAGATAAAAGCTGTAAAGAGCCAGAGAAGGAATCGTCAGCCCTGGGAACTGGGAGAATTGCAAAATGCTGTGAAGATATTCAGAGCTGAAGGACCTGTTACCTCAGCCTGCCCATAAGCTTCTGTGTCAAGTGACCAAACCTGTAAGAATTGAGGGCTGTTACTGTTGCCAATCAATTCTCTTGTCTCACCTCTGACACATTCTATCACTTGCCACACTGCTCTTCTGCTGATGAAACTGTAAGTACATGAACTTTGAAGAACACATCACATCCAAACCTATCCAGTCCACCTAGTGATTTATGATGTTACCTTAGTTCCAAATGCTGGAGGATGAGGGTCACTTGCACATCTTTCATTTTTCCCTATATCACTTTCTGGAGACTTGGCTGTTTTCCCATCACCTAGGAATCATTAACATAGAAAGTGGAATCCCCCAGAAATGTTTTAGGGCCGAAATTAAATTTCTAATCAATTAATAGAACTGTTTTTCAGGTTATTTTTCTCTTCTTCTCTTGTCAAAGATGACATTATTTCATGAACAGGGAGTACTTAGGTCTGTTTTCTCAAGAAAAGACTTTTCAATAGTCCCAGATACTGAGACAATGTTTATCTTCAGAGCTGACATTTGGCTGCCATGCTTATGCCACAATAATAGCTGGAGCTGTTCTCTGATGTCTCTTTCACAGACTAAAGTTGAGCAGGCCTAATTCCCAATCTTCGCATGGCCCCAGAATTTTTCACTAGTGTATATTCTAAGTGAAAACACACAACGTTGGAGAGATTAAGCCCCTTCCAAACATGCCCAGATAAACATTTCATAGTTCAGTCCTCTCTGATGATATTCCAGTGAGATTTTCATTTGACTGTAGATGTTGAACTTCACATTAGCATTATCACTTTGGGAAAGACTCAGGAAGAGAAATAAAGCAGTATCCATTGCTTGTGCCAGTCTTATTTCAGACCCCAGAGAGAGGAATTGGGGGAACTGATTGTAGAGACATTCCTTAATTTTGTCACAAATCCTTTTCTGCCTTCCAGCCTTCAATATCAATATGTCACACTGAATTATTTCATTAAGTACTTCATTGTCTATGTAACCTGTTTGTCTTTGAAGACAAACTTTAGATCCTCCTGAATATGACTGCAGGCTTTCCCCTCAAAGGTCACCTGCTAGCTCTTAACTGGGAAGCTATATGCATTTTTTCCTCTCCCCCTCATAAATATATATTGCAATTGCCACTGTTATTAAAGAAAAATTATCCTTTGGTCCTTAGCGATCCACCATGCTCTACCCTCCCTTCATTCCTAAGCTGACCTTGCTCTCCCAGAAAGACAAGAAGACAACGTTAAGTGACAACGAGACAAATTTCATTTTGTTGGGAACTGCCTTTTCAATTATTTCTCTCTTCTCGATTTCTCCTTGCTGACCTGGTCCAAGCTGTTGCTTTGACAGGGGTCTCTAACCTCTAAATTAAAATATGTAAATTGTTATGCTTCCTGCACCAGGACCAGTAGAGTTGATGCACTGTAATTGCAAAAGATCATCCCATTCCGTTTCATACGGGGAAAATATCATTGCCTGCTTCTGCCATTTCCTATTATAAGAAAAATGATACCCTGCAGACTGCTTTAGTACTAGCAATATATTTATGTATCAGTATATTTCTATTTCAGAAATGAAAGATTATTAGTTCCTGTGGCCCGTCTTGTGCCACAAGGAAAATATGTACATCTACAACCACTTACTCTCAAAGACTTATGGGTATATTTTAAATGTTTCAATCTTGAAATGGAGTCTAGTTAATTTGAAGCATAACTAGACTTTCATTGACTTAGCTTTTACTTAACAGACAGCAAGTAAAGATCACAGCCTAGTCATTCCATTTTCCCTCTGTCCCTCCTCGAGTTAATTCTCAGGACTAAGCTGTATCTTTCCCAGCCACCTGGCTCAATCTGTACTATTCCAGACAATAAACAAGTTATCTTCAAAATCATCCTAAGTACCTTGCTCCACGTATGGATACAATATTTTCTCCATCATCTCAACATGATATGTTCCTTAATCCCCAAATAAAATTTTCTTTATAAATATCCACTGTGAGGACAAATCAACTGCTTAAGGCTTATCTCTAATACTTGTGATAGTTCTCAGAGATAACTGAGTGATTATGAGTTGTTCAAATTCCAAATTCTGTGTGGAAGCTATTTTATGGGAATCATCTTTCAACGAAAGAGTTGGAAATGACAGATAAAAAATGTTGTTAAATCGATGGCTGTTGCATTGGGATAAGTTTTCTATTCTCTGTAAATTTTGTCAAAATCTAGTGGCTTTAAACTGGCCTTTGTTAAACTACGTGTGCATATACATATGTATGTGTGCATGCCTGCAGAAAGCAGAGAAGAGCTTCAGTTGCTATTCCTTCTCAGGTACCATTCACTGTTGTGGAATATCATTTTAGTTGGCCCAAGAAGGGTTACATTTGCTCCTGCTACAGAATATTACTTTAACTGTGAAAAGGTATGTTACATTTGTTTATGCTTCACTAGTTTAATGATGTAAAGGTGTGTGTTTCATTGTGTAAAGGTGTGTTGTATTTGCTTCACCTTGACTACTTTAGGCACATGATTGATCTAATAAAATTATGAATGGCCAATAGCTAGGCAGAGAAAGGATAGGCAGGGCTAATGGGCAGAGAAAATAAATAGCAATCTAGGCTTGACAAACGAGGAATGAGAGAAGAACATAGGGGAAAATGAAGAATACAACTGGGGTGAGAAGCCAGGCAGCCACCAGCCAGTCAGACTTGAGAAACAGTGAAAGAAAGATGTACAGGTGGAAAGAAAAGTAAACAGTCCTGAGACAAATGTAGATAAAGAGAAACAGGTTAAATTAATTTAAAAGTACTAGGCAGAAATGAGCCTAAGCCAGGCTAATCATTCAAGGCTAATAATAAGTCTCCATGTCATTATTTGGGAACTGGTTAGTGAACCAAAAGAAAAAGTGTGGTACATTTTGGCATTTCAATGTAGTGACTGAATTTCTACATAGGGCTTGAGATAGCTGAAAAAGAAAGAAAGAGAGAGAGAGAGAGAGAACAGACTGGAACTAGAAGCTTAAAGCTTAGCTCTCAAAGATCTCAAGAGGGGATGGAGTCTGCCACTAAAGCTGAGGTGGAGGAACCATTGGTTGTTTTGCAGTTTAAGATTCAAGGCCAGATTGATTTACAGAGCTAGTGTTCCAGGACAGCCAGGGATAAACAGAGAAACCCTGTCTTGAAAAGAAAAAAGGTTTTTCTCATGCAGACAGAAAAGGCTAGAGATACATAGTAAATCAGGTTCAGATGAGAAACAAAAGCCTCTGAACAGGATACTGAGTGTTTAAAATGTGTATAGGCTTAAGAAACAAAAGAAAATTGATACAGTTATAGAAAAAAGTAAATAGTGGATAAATTATATAAAAAAATAAGACACTTAGAGATAGGGAATACACAGAGAGTCTGGATCCTGTATGGTAACATGTTGTCTTTGAATCTTTGAATATTTTGATTCCTGATAACCAAATAACAGCTTATGGGAGACATGGGATTGTGAAAGGGACTGCTGAATTAACCCAAACGATATACTTTAGGAATGCTTTAACTTTAAAATTGAAGTAAAAAAATGTAGTGCTTTGGAGAAAAGGTCATGCTTTTGTTTCCACAGGAAGTAAAAGGCTGTGGGTTCATTAAAGACTGATAGAGTTTAGATTTCAAGGGGAAGATTCCTGAAAATCTTAACTACAGATATAAAGAAATAAACCTAGAAAAACTGCAAGATACATGATATATATTTTACCTGCTCAAACATGAAACAAAAGATCATTTTTGATGCTGTGTACAATGCATAATCCATACTTTTGTTAATGCAGAAATGATTAATGTTAATTTGAAAGTTTGTATGTTTTCAGAGTAAGGGGACCGCACCCTAATGAAAACAGGTAGCCCAGGAGTTCCAGCCTCCCACAGTGCCTCTGCAGCAATTTCTTCAGAATCCTGCATCCAGAGAGTTTCAAGGCAGTTTTCTGGAATGGTCCAACCTCACAGATTACTCTTGCCAGAACTTTAGAAAAACCTTGCACTTTCCCATTGCACAGAAACCGCACAACAAACGTTATAACTTGTTTTCCAAGGACTTGACCATTATTTAAAATTTCTCAGGTTCCCTATGAAGACGCCTTTGTCCATAGACAACATGAAACAGTCTAGAAAACAAAATGTCCATAATCCCAAGAGGTGGGGTGGGTGGTTTTTGGTCACTGGTGGGTTATGGATGTTTGTCATTATTTAAGGTTATATAAGAGTATAGGATAAAAACAACTCTTAACCTCAAATATTTGACGTGGGTATAGACTTTGGTATATTGATCCAAATTAAAGTTATTTTTGTCCTACAGGATATATGTTTCTACTCTTATTTAGGGTATTTTGCTTATGCAGCTCTTTTAAAATTCTTATGTATAATTAAGAAATGCAGGTTAATAATTAGTCATCTATAATAATCAATCTTGTAGTAATAATAGGTATGTTTGTACAGTTAAATTGATAGATCTAGATAGATTGATTTAAACTCATCAGAGACCTATGGAATATGGCATTTAAGATGTTTAATAACCTGAGGCTTTTCACAAGACATCTGCTCCTGGCAGCACTAATTTACTTCAGAAAAGATGATTACCATTGAAGAAACTCCATATGGAGTTTGATTTCACTTTGGCAAAGCTCACCATTTTGGCAAGAAACTGGTAATTACTCATGTAATATTATATCCTTCTTGGGTCTTTGATGAAGATGAAGACTAGATAGTTCTAGTTCCTTTACTTATTATAGAAGGTAAATTCAGTATAAAACATTGTAGTCACCAAGATAGGTTTATTAATGGAGTATTTTTTCTGAATTTGCCTAATACAAATGGACTGGTTATTGTAAATGAAATACTTGCTTCATAATTATACTTGATGTATATAGTTTTACTATGTTAAAGTTCAAACCTTTTCATTTAGCCAAAAAGGGGAAAATATTAGGGTATATTATTTTAGCCAGCCAAATTGTTACATTTGTTAGTGCTGCATTTGTTTATGACGTAAAGATATATGTTTCATTATGTAAAGATGTGTTGCATTTGTTTCATCTTTACTAACTTAGACTCATGATTTGTCTAATAAAAAGCTAGATGGTCAATTGCTAGTCAGAATAAGGACAGGCAGTGCTGTTGGGCAGAGAGAATAAATAGGAGGAAAAATCCAGGCTTGAGAAAAGAGTAAAGAAGGAAGATAGGAAAGAATGAGCGACACACCTGTAGTGAGAAGCCAGGCAGCCAGCAGCCAACCATACATGAGAAGCAGTGAAAGATATACAGATGGAAAGAAAAGTAAAAAGTTCCAAGGCAAAAGTCAGATTAGGAGAAACAGGTTAATTTAAATTATATTTAAAAAATTAAGCCACAAAGAAGCCTAAACTAGGCCAAGCATTCAAAACTAGTAAGTCTCAGTTCATGACTTAGAAACTGGTGACCCAAAAGAAATCAACCATTAGCATTGTTGTTTTGTTTTGTTTACTTATTGAGACAGGGTTTGTCATTGGTCTGGAGCTTCCATAGAACACCAGGCAAGCCGGCTAGGGAGCCCTAGAGATCCACTGGTCTCACATTCCTTGGCATTAGGATTCTAAGTTTATGACACCCAATATGACTTTTCATGTGGGTCCAGGAATTAAACTTAGGTTGTTGTTTGTGTGAGGCAGGCACTTTATTAACTGTACTATTTCACCAACCCCAAAAGTAAACTTTTAGTTTCTCTCCAGGGTTTAAGCATAGGTGTATGGAGTCACATTAAGAAAAGTATGATCAGTTTCAAATTTTACAGATTGTAAACCTTGGATACAGATATAGTGTTACATATCCAGCTCAAATTCTGACCACCAAGCGGTTATGTCTGTTGCCAAGCAGGCTAGGTACAGAACATGTAATTAACCTCTCTAGACTTTATTCTATACATAAATGAATGTACACATTCCAAGTCAATGGGCTTTCGATTGAGATGAGGCTTCTGGTCAACCACTTTCATGTATACATGTCAAAAGCAGATTGACAGTTTTAGACATACAACCAATGATTCATGAAGGCAGATATAAAATACAAGTCCTTAATCCTTTCGTTTAATTAACAGAGTAGGAGAAGTTGATTGAAAACTGAGGAATGAATACTCAGGAAGCAATGAGGAAACAAATGGCTGCCTATTACTACAGACTGAGGCCACCCGAACATAGGCTGAAGGCCCAGTCTTTGAGTATTGACTGGTGTTGATGCTCTTCTCTCATTTGATTGGTCTTCATTTCCTTGAAGTTATGAAATGCATCCCTTAGTTACAGTGCTCCACAAGAGAGAACATGCCTGTCAGCGAATTTTAAGATTTATCTTTATCTATTTGCATGTGTATGTCTCTCTGTGTATATATGTGCATCACATTATGGAGATGACCGTGGATTCCAGACAAGAACTTTAGATACCCTCAAACCAAACTAAAACCGAATCATAAACCTAACACAAACACAAACCAGAGCCAGAACCCCAAACCAAACCAGAATCCCTACCCAAACCTAATCCTAACCCTAACTCATACCTATGCTATAGACATACTGGAAACTAAGTGAGACTTGCTTTAGGCCATACTACAGAGTTATTCCTATATTAATTGGTTTTCTTGTCCATTTTAGTACCTGGAAGGAACTTAAGGACAACTTGCCTTTCAGGCTTTGGCTGGATCCACCCCACTGCCACTCCTGCTCTTGGTTTTTGGTAGTCATGGTCTTATAAGTGGTTATGAGTTACTTAATATGGATGCTGTGAACTGAATGCTTGTGGTGATATTTCATTTGTGCTTTAATAACTAAAGCTTTCCTGGAGATCAGAGTGCAGTGCTGGCCACATTAGTGAGTCATAGAGGTCAGGCAGTCATGTCACACACCTTTAATCCTAGCTCACGGGAGACAGAGGCAGACGGACCTCTGTGATTTCAAAGCTACCCTGGGTTAAATGAGATTGAATCGGTCTAAAAGAGAAAGAGAGCCAAGTGGTGGTGGCTTACACCTTTAATCCCAGTGCTAGGGAGGTGGATACAGAAAGTGATATGGCTAGTTGGAGAGAGGAATATAAGGTGGTAGGAGATAGGAACTCAGTATTCAGTCTGAGGATTTGTAGAGACAGGATGCTCCATTCAGTCTGAGAATTTCGTAGAACTAGTAGCCAGCTACACTGCTTTGCTGATATTTCACAACCTAGTATCTGACTGGGTTTCTATTATTAAGAACAATTAAAATTCTACTGGTCCTCTAAACAAGTAACAAGTTCTTTAAACACCAAGTCAAACAAACTGCCAGTTACAGGTTGTTAGAGTTTTTCGTTTGTTGGTTGGTTGATTTTTCTTTTTTGTTTGTTTGTTTTGTTCATTTATTTACAAAAGAAATAAGAAACAAAAGGCTCTTTGTTCTGTTTGTTTTCTTTTTTCTTAGCAATATTCTTAGGTGCTTGGATATGACATGATGAGGCATACTTCTCTATAGTTTCTCCCTCCTAGAAAACATCTCATCACTGGATTATGGTCGAGGAGGTCGACCATAAAAAGGAGGTCAAGCAGTAAAAGAAAGAAGGATCCGAAAACTGGGAAAAAACTAAATTCAGTACATCAGCAAATGGCTGGAGTGTGTGAGACCAACAGGTGCTGATTAGGTGAAGTGCAGAAACTGATTTATGAACTATTAAAAATGGCAAGGCAGTAAAAAGAGCAACCATATCATGTAATGCAATGAACTCAGAGTAAGGTATGTGATTTCTTTACTGAATGAAACAGTTACAGAGGAGCAAAATGCTGCCATATGAGGTGTTTCCTACAAGGCATAGCTAAGAATGATCCTACTAGATCATTCTTAAACCATCCAGAAAAACCTCATCTCAGTATAGAGGAGTGCACTGTGTCAAAGCACCTATTCTGGTCACTTAAGTTTTGAATAAGATGAAAGCATGCATACTCAGGGGGAGAAACTTGTTCCATGAATCACAATTAGAACTCTTCATTCCTAGCAATGTAGAATTCTCTCTAGTGTTTACAGGGCTCCTTTAAGTAAAACAGTTCAAAAGAAGATACATTTCAATGGGAAAATGAATCTTTTTTTTCTTCAAAGAAATAGTTTGATAAGTTTAGACACTTAAGAGTTATAAAGGACACATTGTATTGATAGAATTCTCTTTTTCACCCAGTCAATCCGAACAACCAAGTAAGAATGCTTCAAGTCAGCACTATCCAAGTACGGAAACTAGATTCTTCAAATAACCAGACTACCTACTTACTCCCACACTTTCTCCCAAGTTTTTTATCATTTTCTTTTACCTCACTCAAGCAAGGTTTATTTGGTATGCATGTCTTGTTTTTATTAATTTTTTTCACTTATTTTACATACTGACCACAGTTTCCCTCCCTCCTCTCCCCCTGTTCCTTCCCACGACCTCGCGTCTACCCATTTCCCCATCCAGTCCTCCTCTGTTCTGCTATTTTAGAACAGAATAATGATACCAGTATTTTAAAAGCATATATCCTATTGAATTTACTTATTAATTTTTTCAGTAGAGTGTGTCAAGGTCCATATGTGGATGTCAGAGCATAATTTTCAGGAGTCTGTTCTTTTCTTCCACTGTTAGTCCAGAGACTGAACTCAGGTTCTCAGGTTTGGCAGCAATTGCCTTTATCCACTGAGATATTCAGAAATCTTTTCCTCCTATCAAATACAGGCAACATCTTAGTCAGCTATGATATTTTCGGCAGTCTAAGAATGCATGGGAACTGTTTGGTGACAGTTTCACACAGGTGAGGCGCTAGGACTCTAAAGCACAATTATTAGTGGACAAAGGTTTTCACCAGGAAAGCTTAGGGGAAGGTTGGCATGCAAAGACAGCATCGAGCGTTTGGAGGGCATAACTGTCTAAATAATACTAGCATGATTGGGCTTCAATGTCTTTCTAAAAACAATTCACCAGGAGGATAGATGTGCAGGTACTTGGAATTTATAGGCTCTAATATTTTCCCATAAGAAAAATGAAGGTTATAAAAACTTTTAAAAGTGCAATTTTGTTTTTAGTGTTATACCTGTCAAGAGAGGCTATATTGTTTAATGAACAGGCTAAGTTGCTCTAACTGAGATCTCCAATGCAAGGTTTTAATAAGATTTAAGTTTATTTCTCTCTGACACACTGGCTGGAGGGAAGTGAATCTAAATGGAAAGCTTTACCACAGTGGAAACAGGAAGGCAAGGCAAGGACTCAGACCTCTGTTAGAGGTATCCAGTTCTTCTCGCCACGACAAGAGCCTATTCACATGGCACCCTAAGTTACAGGCCAAGGCCAAAAATACATGTACTTCCTGTCTTTGTAGTTACACACTTGGGAAAACTAAGAAATTTGCTCAAGTATGAAAAGATGCAAATTGGGAGCTAGAGAGCCCGCACTTTCTCCCGCTTGACATCTCTGATGGCTAACCTTGGCTGTCCACTTGACTGCACCTATAACCACCAGGAAGCAAGATGAAAGTCATTCCTGTAGGAGACTGTCTTAGGCTTTTTTGAAGGAAAACCCACCCTAAATCTGGGTCACACTTTATGGTGGCATCCCAAATAAAACAACATGGAAAAAGGAATCTGCTTTTTGCCTGCTTGCCCTCACTCTCACTGGCAAATCTGTCCTGTGGCTATGACCTGTAATAACTCCCAGTTCTTCAGGATTCCAACATACACTGAAGGTCAGGTGCTAACCAGGAATCCTCTGGGTCTCTAGTGGCAGATTCAGGCTGCTGAGACATCCAGTCTTATAGACTGGACAAATCTTGGACTTTTCACTGCAAAACAGCCCTTTTTATACTGGGACTGCATCTTTTTTGCAATAACCCTACATATATATATATATATATATATATATATATATATACACATTGTGTTAGTTCTTTTTCTTTAAATAACCTTGACTAATACACCATTCAACTGCCTTATTTTAATTTGCACACAAAATTATATTTACTTATATAATACAACATGATGTTTTCATATAAGTACACAATGTATAATAACCAAATCAGGACAATCAACATCTCAAATATTTTTCATGAAATTTTAAATAAATGTCATACCATTTATATGACATTTATTTAAAACACCAAGAAATAGTATTGGTTTGATTTCAATTCAAATTTAAGGTTTTTTTTTTTTAAATAGAGTATGCCCTTACTTTAAAAACAATCTGTATGCATGTGTGCATGTGTGTGTGTGTGTGTGTGTGTGTGTGTGTGTGTGTGTGTGTAAGAGACAGAGACATGAGTGTGTGTTTATGAGCTTGTGTGTGAGTACAGTCTTTTGAGGGCAATCTATGGAAGTTACAGGAAAACCTCGGTGTCCTCAGATACTGGTACCCTTCTCTCATGTTGGAGACAGTATATCTTTGTTCCCTGTGGTTTAGACAAGTCTAGCGGACCCTTGAGCTCTAGAGGATTCTCCAGTCCTCACCCTCCACCTAACACCAGAAGACCTGACTATGTGAGCCAATGCCTAGAACATGTGGATTCTGGAGACCTGTACTCAGGTCTTCCTTGTGTGGCAAGCACTTTCCTACTAACGCATCTCTCCAGTCCTTTTATGCACTTTTAATGTTTTGGTTTGTTTTTACTAAGAACCATTTATTAAAGATAATATTCACATTTTTCTACTCAGGAAGAAAATATATTTTCAGTTTGGGGGCAGTGGGAGAGAACATATCTTGTAATATAAGATCCTTTTTCAGTTAAGGAGGAAAGAAAATAAGCCATAAAACTTGCTAGATATTTGAAAATAACTCCATATACATAGTCATTCAAATATATAATGAGGGAGAAATGCCCCAATATTCTGTCACCTGTTATTGGCCATGGAGTGTCTCGAGTAATTTTCATTTTTCTTTTGCAAGTTAACTGTCTTGTTCTTGTGGGGAGTACTTGACATGTGCTTGCTTTCCTAGTGGTTTAACTAGATTGTCAACCTCTGGCACTGTATGACATCACTGTTGATATTCCAGAGAATCTAGCAAAGCCACCACTACTTAATTAATTCAGAGCAAGGGTAATAATAATTAAATATCACAATCCATTTTGAGAAGGGTAGCAGTAAGTAATTTTTCCCTCCGTTACTGGAACATGTTTAAATTAGCTATGTTCATTTGCTCATTTGTCAGCCAGACTGAATTGAGAATTCTGTTCACTATATTTTAGTCATTACCTAAATATTATACACTGTCCTGCCACAGGCTTTCAAATATGCTTATTTATATGCAGCCTTTGGGCGTCCCATAACTATTATAGACATGAGATGACCTAGAGATGCTCAGGCTTTCTCCCAGGGATGAAGATGTTTGCCTCATGTAGATAGAATTAAGGGCGGCAATTTATTCAAGCTTTGGTGTAGAATAGCTCACATAATTGCATGTAAGCTGCTGATATCAAAATCCAAGTAAAGACAATCTCAGAAAATAATAAAGATAAAAGCACAGTATAAAATAAATCAAATTTTAATCTGAAATGTCCTATGTAATTTCAATTAGCTCATTTTTCTAGTGCTTATTTTTCTAAATAATTCATGGCTACCACTGGTGTGTCTTAGCAACAGAATATACTTCTTGCATCCCATTTTGTCTACCCATATGTTCAATCCATCCCTTTGAAGTAATTAACATAATCACTAACATTATAAGATCATTTTCCTCACTCCAAATAAATGACCATCCAACTGGTGCCTATTCTCTGTATTCAGAAACGCTCAAATAGTTCATTATCACCCAAGTGACTATGAGGAAATGCTGTGCATGAGATGAAAGGAATAAGGACTCAAGGCCCCCCACCATGATGATGAAACTCAAGAATTAATTCCCTATAAAATATCTACATGTCAGAAAAATTGTGAAATGCACTGAAAGTACAATCGAATGAAAAAGGAAATCTGAAGGTCAAGACTGTTCTCTCTCAACAATAAGAACTGATATTTATTTCAGCAGGTATTAAAAATATGACTGTGGTTTATATCTTTCATGTAAATATATTCAAATAGTATTTTATAGTATATTTTATGAAAATGATATATATGCTATAAACTTCCATGTATCAAATAATGCTATTCATCAATAAAAATCATGAAATATAATACATACATAAATTACAAGGCATTTTTAATTTTTGTGAGATGATGTCTGATTATAGTTTTGTTCTCAATAAACAATAATTTTAAAATCACTCTCAAATTAAATATCCACACATTGGAAATATTGACATATGTTTAACATTTCTTATTTCATGAAATTAAAAAAATTGTTTTATGAATATTCATTAAATTTTCTTAAAAATTCTTGTTAACCAATGGCTTTATTTATTCTAAAATATGAAGCAATATTATATGTAGTAAGTTAGGTAGCATGAACAATGTATTATTAGTGTTTTAAAGATATAAGTAAATTTGAATAATACTGGCAAACCTATTTGTATATCAATACACAGAGGGTTGGTAATGTCAGTTAAACAAAACTTATATTATTGCAACATGACCATAAAGGTTTGGAAACCTCTTAGGACACACCTCTTTAGACATATCCAGGAGGGCTTCCCAGAGAGATTTAACTGAGGTGGGAAGATCTACTCTAATGAGGATGACACCATCCCCTAGAAGAAGAAGCAAGTGAACCAACTCCTAGAATTCTTTCTGCTTCTTGATTGGCCCATATATGCAAACTCTGCCAGTCACATGGGTTAGACCACTCTTGACATTCTTCCTTCCCACCCATGGTTTCCTCAAACCATGAACCAACTTCCATCTATCCTCCATCAGTTTGCTTTTTGTCAGGTATTTGGTCTCAATTATGAGTGAAGTAACACATGTGGAAAATGTTTATTTGCAGTGTATTATTTTTGATGTATAACCATATTTTTGACTGAAGCACCTATTATCTCCATTTTGTGCCTAGCACCTCGGTTTTCTGAACTGATACATATTGGCTTACACCTAGTTCATGTGTGACAACGATACAAATCAAGAGCGTCTACACTCTATGTGACTTAAAGTATTTTACAATCACATCCGGTATATACTCTCACAGCCAGGTTTTTCTCTGTTGAGGTCACTCTTAGACCTACTTCAAAATATTATCAGAGTCCTGCTGCACTTTGGCCAACATAAATTTCCTAGGTGATTTTTAAACCATATTTTGACATCTATGTTCTAATTTTATTAGAGTATAAGTTATTAAATCAGTGATACGTGTTGCCATGTACCATCAAGGCAGAGTTTAACCTAAAAATTTTTGGTGATGACTTTTTTAGTAGAAGGCTCAGAAAGATTTGAGGTCTTGATAAATGAAGGATTTTTCTAGTTTGACTGCTTGCCTACTCTGATTGCTCTTAATGTGGGCCTAGTGTGTGTGTGTGTGTGTGTGTGTGTGTGTGTATACATAATTTATATATGTGCTATTATATACTATATGCCATATCATATATATATATATATAAAACAAAATTGTCTAGATCATAAAAAGAATACATATTTAACAACTGATTCATATCACCCACAGATGGCAGTCATGCAGGAAAACAGAACAGAAACACATTATTTGAATTACAATACACCACGGTTTCATAGCCCATGCATGTGCCAATATGTTTGACACAATTACTCCGTGTAAATAGCAGCATGGAAAGCAATGCTATAAAAATGCAGAAAAACAAATACTTCCTATTGTCCTTTCGCCTCACAAAGCACAGAAATGACCATGCTTGGCAGGAAGGGAAAATCTGTTTATTCAAGAGGACATTTAATAACATTCAGTGGTATTGACTGTTAAAACCTGCTAGTATCTGTTCACTTCACAGAGTATCTGTCTGATGGATGCAGATACCATCTTTATATCTAAAGCCATTTGAACATATGTATCTCGTGGACAATGGGAATCGGAGAAATTTCCAGTAATTTAAGCACAGTAATCTAGAAACTAACCCCAGTCATGTTTGTCTTGCGGTAATAGAAAATCCTAGAAATAGTGTCTGGAAGCCAGCTTGGATTCAGAGGTACAAGGTCTTCTTTTAGGGTTAGTGAGGAATAGAATTCTATTTTTATTTTTATTTTGGGGTCATTTAATTGCTTTGTTTTCTTGTGCTTTTTCCTCTGTATTTTCTGGAGTTGTTTTAGTGCTGAGAACAAAACCAGTACCCTCTGGTCTTACATATTTTGACAAGAGCCCTTTCTCTTGAAAGGTGTTCACATAAGATGCCCAAGGAGTATATACTCTAGAGTAACAATGCCCATCCCAATGTCCTTCCCTTTCCCAAGACACTTAGTTTCTTGACAGTTTAGGATTGACAGTATCATAATTGTGCTGGTAGAAATCTAAGGCTATGTTCTCTGAAGAGAAATTTAATTATAAAGAAATCACATTTGATTTAATATTACCTATAAATGATACAGAAAACTTTTGCATTTGCCCAAATTACCAGTCTTTACCAGAAAGAGTGTTAGTGGTTTCCGCCCATTTGAACTCCACATATTTCTAGCTGACAGAGAAGTGACTTGTGGGATATGCTCTTTAGGTTTTGTTAAATTACCATCTTTCTTCCTCTTGAGACTCATAGAGAATTTATTTTCTCTGTTCATCCAGGTTACATCCTGCAAATGAGCCTTCCTGCACTGTCTGCTCACTCATTACAGACTTTTCAGCTTTTCTCTCCATTCATTTGAAAACATGAACTGCTTCTTACCATCTCGTTAGGCATGAAATCCAAGGTGCTCAGCTTCTCCTATGAAACAAAAGACAGAAACATGCTCAGGCCACTGTTTCCAAATTGGCTATCTCTCGAGTCCACCATGGGTGAAACACTAAGGATCAGCAGACAGGTAAGGCTGAAACCAATTTCATTAATTTCTGATAGCTTTTATCTGGTGGAACACCCACTCCTGCCCTCTCAGCAAAACAGATCCATCCCAATGCCCTTATTGTTCAAAAGGCTAAACTAGAGTTCCCATGGTAACTCCCAGTGCCAAGAGAGCTGGATTAAGGTGAATAATACATGCCCTGCTCACTGGGAATTCACCAACAGGCAGATAAAATTTTTAACCCATTCACATCTGATGTCGGTTTAAAGTCATCCTTCCTTCCCTCCAAAGAACTGAGCCTGAGTATGAGCCCAATTAAATAATTTTTCAGATACCCTATCAGTGTACAAGAAGAAGTTGAAATTGTATGATAAAGCACTGTTCTGGCCCTATCCAATGATAGAATTATTTCTTAAGGACTAGCAAGATGAAGGGGCTTAGCAGATAAAAGAAGCTGCTGCCAAACCTGATGACCAGAGCTCTAACGCCAGAACTGATAGAAGAGAACTGATTCATACCTGATATGTTCTGACTTCCACATGTATGTCATAGCATGGGCACTGCCTCATACACTCAGACATAACGCATATACACCTCACTCTTACTAGTGATGTCTTGCTACTCCTCCAGATTATTTCTCTGTATGAAGGATACTGGTCCCTTATTTATCTGAGGTTTTGTGAGCCTCAAGCAAGAACAGAGTGAAGCCAGGATATTTATGCCCCAAGTTTTCTCTTTACTCCACTACTGGCTGGCAATGACTGTTTTTCTTCACTCGAGGTCCAACTGCCCTCTAGCCACATGTTCTCCATCTTTATGTTTCTCTAGATCACCCATTCTGTCTCAACTCTGAAAATTCCTCTTATGATTTAGATGTTAAGTGTGTCCTCTACAGATTCGTGGGTTTCCCTCCTGGTCCTTTGATGATGGTGCTGTTTAGAGAGGTGGCAGAGCCTTCAGAAAGCTGACCTCACTAGAAGAAGCTGGCACAGGGGTGGGAGTGGGATCTGGGGGTTAAGTCTTGAGCCTTACGGCCTGACAAGCTCTCTCTTCTTACCTTGTGGAGATGTGAGCAGGCAGCCTCACACTCTTCCACCACAGCTCTGACCTGCTGTCCTCAGGCTGCAGTCTCCTCCAGGACTGACCCAAACCCTAACCCTGAAGCAGAAGGTCCAAAAAAATCTTTTTTCTTCCAAGAACTGTCGCCCCCTCCTCAGGAATTTGATCACATAAATGAGAAATGAACTTACAGATGTCCCATTTTAACTATATATTCTTTTAGAATGCCATCTTATTTCTCCCTGTCAGGATTTGTCTTTATGGACAGAATTTGGTTTTAGATTATTATATAATGACTAACTTTCTATAGTATACACAATTATCAAGGTCAAGGGGACAAAGTAGAAATCTAAAATAATTTTATCATAGATTAATATTTGCTATAAAGAAGCAGTTTCACGGAGCTGACAAAACAGTTGGTGAAAGTTAGCACTTATCAGTCAACACATTGTTAAACTTTTGGAATGAAGACAAGAAAGTAAAAGCAAACACATAGCATATAACTTCCATACATCAGAAATTTTATATAGTGTGCTTTCTAATCATTATAACAGCCACATGAACTAGACTTAGAAAAATCATGGTAAATTTTCAAAAGGCAACCTCACTCTGAAATATTATTTGGCCATCCATATTACTGCTAGCTAAGTAATTCATACATGTAAAAAATTATTTTCTGTCCAAAAGATTTGAGAAACAAATCAGGATAACAAGAAATTAACAACAATAACTCAAGCACTCAAACTGTTAGTATATTCTCCCCTTAAGGCAACTTTAGCTACAACAAGAACTAAACTAGTTGTTGTGTGTTCTCAACTTAGTCCTCAATTACCAGAGATTCTCAGTGGTGGTGAAGTTGATAACATACAAGCTGAAAAAGAAATTAGTCACTCCTCAAGTTGTATCAGACATAGGATCTTCTCTGTCTATGCACATTTTTATGGAAGAAAAATACAGAGAATGCATGGTATCTCAGCAACACACAGGTTCTAAGCACAGACTCATGGCAGCCATGTCAGGCAACAGGTAGAAATGGAACATGGAGGATGTCTTTCCACTTTTCATTATATGGTCTTCATTGTCAAATGTTTTGTCAAGCATAAGGGATCTCAGAACTCCTGGCCAATATCAGCACAGATGGCCACTGACCGTCATCCATTCCTCTGCTGAAGGTCATGGTTAGGAGGGCCCACTGTAGCTCAGGTTCCGATAGCTTTCCTCATCCCATCTTTTCCTCCTTAAGCTAGAGTTCCCTCTGGGACTACTAATTTAAATCAGCACACCAAGTCCCATTTACAACAGGGGGAATTCCTCTTGCCTCCTTCTCAGCTCCATGACATCATTTATCCATCTGCTGGCCTCTTTATACTATTCTCCCAGCTTTATTCCTAGGAGTGGGCAGATAGACATGAGATCCAGTTACCACCCACCTTCCCGTAACTGCAAATGAGCAACCCACTGCAGATGACAGAGCCAGCATCTTTTCAAACTCCCCAGAGATGGCACATTGAGACAGCCCTCTCTTTTTCACTTTTCTCTTAAGGACTCACGTTCCTTTCTCTTGGCACTCACACTTACAATTAGTTCCTCTAAATCTGTGTGTTTCTTTCCTTGAAGATTCTCGCTCCTATTCTCTCATTTTCATCTGATGTCTCATTTGTCTTCTCCTTTCTGTTCTTCATGGACAACTAAAATTCACTAAAAGCCTGAGTGACATTGGGAAGGAATTCTAGGCACAAAAAAGAAAGAAAGAAAAAGAAAGAGAGAGAGAAAGAAAGAGAAGAAAGAAAGAAAGAAAGAAAGAAAGAAAGAAAGAAAGAAAGAAAAAGCAGAGTTAAGCGCATCTTAACACCGTGACTCTTTAGTAGCAGAAAAAAAAAGCAGCAAGCTTTTGAAATGGCGACTTCCTGGGCTGTGGTGCCAGCGCTACCCTTACCCGGTAAGCCACAGCCTTATGGTGATACACAGATTATTGGAGATGGGTTAATTTAAGATATGAGTTAGTCAGAAATACGTTTAAGCTATTGGTCCAACAGTATTGCAAATAATATGGTTTCTATGTGATTATTTTGGGAGTCTACAAGTGGCTTCCTACTACATCTTCCCATCCCTCTTCCATTTTCTGATAATTAATTGCATTCTTCACATTTGTTCTTCCCTAGTAACATGATATAAATGGTGATAGTAAGAAATACATTTCATGGCCTTGGAAGCTTATATGTTAATAAACCTAGTTTATGAGAGAATGAGTTTACTAGAAAAAGCTATGCCATGCTTGAGCACACCAAACAAAATGTATGATTAACACCACTATGAAGGTGATAACATATTTAAATTTATGTATAGGAACATTGTAGGTTAACACAACTTAGCAGGAGGGTTTGAGAACTTATGTACATTCAGTATATAATATTTCCTAAGAATTAGCCTTGTCTACAATGTGTTAAATAACTAGCTGTACCCATACTACTGTGTGGGTATTGCATAAGAAACCAGGAATACAGAATTAGTGCATGGCCTCCCTCCATTATCTCCAGTTCTCATATTAGCAATCTCCAGTTCTCATCTTAGCAGTTCCTAATCATTACCTAACATTTTCCCATTTGATCTCATAAGCAGCTTTCACTTTTCTTCAAAGTCAAGTCTAAGCTGCTTCCAATAGCTAATAGAATGCATCACATGAAAAGTCTCTTTCCTATTCCTGCAAAAGCAACATTAACATCACTACTGACAGATGAACTGGCCCAAAATGTGGCACCTATATATCAACTGAATGTTATTCTCCCATAAAAAACAGTGAAATCCTATCACTTGCAGGAAATGACGGGATACGCAAAGACAGTGTTACATGAAATAAGTCAGGCACCGAAAGAAAAATACCATGTGTTCTCATTGTATTCAAAGGTTAAAATCATTGAACTCACAATGTTTTCTACAGTAACTTAACAGCCAGCAAAGGCTGGGAAGGAGGAAGAAGGCAGACAGAAATAATGATTCAATGGTACAGTCCCAGTAAGGGGAATAATTTTTGATTTTCTACAAATAGTAGAATACCTATGACGAATAACTGAGTATTTCAAAACAGCTACTACATTGAACCTTGGATAGTCCCAACATTGATAAAGACTAAATTTTTGAGACAATTGACATATTTACCTGATCTGATCATTGTCCATTTAAAATTAATAATTTTTCTTTACATTGCTCATATTAACTTGATCTACACATTGCATACTTCAACTCTCATGATCACTCTATATCAATTATTCTGGATCAATGAAACATTGATTGAATAAACTTGCAAGGTATAGCTATTAAATAATGATGAGGTAGCCAGGCATGGTGGCACATGTCTTTAATCGCAGCACTTGGGAGGCAGAGGCAGGCAGACCTCTGTGAGTTCAAGGCCACTTAGTTTGCAAAGCAAGTTCCAAGTCAGCCAGAGCTGTTCTACAGAGAAACCATTTCTCAGAAAAAAAAACAAAAAAAGACACCTACTTTCTCTCTTTATCTCTGTTCAGATTTCCTTCTGGCTTTACTCTACTAAGCCATTGTTCAAAACAACTTCTTTAATAACCAATGATAATAAAACATATTCATAGCATACATAAAAGTGAGAAAAATTCCACATCAGACACATGAGAAAAATTCCAGGAGCTGTACAAGTAAAAGAAATATTCTTCAAGGAGAAAAACTTCATTTCTACTCAAATGGTGTATATTTAAGTTACCTTTAGCATAATGCTTAGAACAAACAAGAATTAGTCTTCACAGGAAACAAAACTATAAAAATTTTAAAAATATAGTGTGTATGTACAGGTTGCAAATGAGAGAGAGAGAGAAAGAGAGAGAGAGAGAGAGAGAGAGAGAGAGAGAGAGAGAGAGAATATGTATAGTCCCATTTAATTCCATATTACTTACACTTGCTGTGACATTTACCTGGACTTCCTAATGGCATTTATACTTAACAATTTATTCTTCACACGTCTCCTGCAATGTTATTCTGAAAAAAAAATGCTCTTAGTAAATATTGGCCAAGGATAAGGTATAATGATATGTCAAGGAAGCTAATATTGGCTTTGACTTTAGCAAATCTTCTTCCATTCTATATGTAAAAATTTCAGCAACCATTAACATTCGCACGTGAGATCTAATACATGACTCATGAGCAATCCTAGGAATGATTTCAGAGCAATCAGAGAAATGTGGATAATATTCCTAGCTGTAATAAAACATCACTTCTTAAAATGGCATAAATATGTTTTACTTACCGTAGAGATCCCAGTAAATGACCTTAAATGTTAGGATACTAGAATGAGGAAGGTGTAGGTAAATAACAGTAAGGATGCCTAAGAAAAATAACCATAAAGATTCTTTATTCATAAGGAATAATACTGTTAATTGTTTACCTACAAAAGTAGAAAACATGTGAGTCTGTAAATGAATATATATGTATAATTTAAATGAAATTGTCTCATCTGGGCTGACAATTCTCCCAGCAAGAGCCAAAGATCACCTAACAAAAACCCCAGTCCTAGACATTCTTCTTTCAAGTTGTTGGTCAGAGCTATTCAGGAGACTGCCAAAGCTTACAGATTATTACTCTTGACCCTGGTTGTCACTCAAACGTGGAAGGTAAATCCCTACTGATGAAGAAGACACCATACACTTCCCACACAGGGCCCAGAGCCCTCTGGGCTGGACCTGTCATGGATGCCTACTCCCTGAGGACTACTTATCATGTATCAGAAAGATCTATGCAAGCTTCCAAAGGAGGAAACCGACCAAAAGTTCTCCCCAGCTATGACGTATATGAGCTGCAGCAAGCACCGGCTGAGTATGATATCCCTAAGGATGTAGTATTGGCATGCACCTCTTGGCAGTAGCCAAAGCTCTCTAGTTGGCCTTAAGATCTGCTCAACAAGGAAGAAATCATTCCTGATACTGGGAACCTAGCCAACTATACAAGGTTATAAAGTCATTGATCTTGGAGGAGAACCTACAATGGCCAGTTTACTAAACCAACAGAAACCCTAAATTCGTCCTAAGTATTTGCATTTATACCTTACTCTTCATCAAGAAAACAGCTCTTTACAACAGATATAGACCATTACCTATATGTGGGTAGTGGTGGTGGCACACACTTTTAATCCCAGCACTAGGGAGGAGAGGCAGAGGCAGAGCCAGAATCAGTGGCAGAAGCAGAGAGATCTCTGCGAGTTGCTCTGTGGTCTACAGAGCAAGTTTCAAGATAGCCAAGGCCACACAGAGCAACCCTGTCTTGAACAACAGCAACAAGAACAACAACAATAATAATAGTAATGGAAGGAAGGAAGGAAGGAAGGAAGGGTGGGAGGTAAGAAAATGAACAAGATAGGGATTTTTCCTCCCTTGTAAACCTCACAGCTTAGTGGAGAAAACAGATAAGTAAATGGAAACTATAGCACCATGTATAAACATTTCCTAAGTCATGATTTTAACTGTGTTGAATCAATATTACTCAAAGGTATCCTTAAAAAATATATTTTCACATTCTTATTTTGACATCCCAAATCAAAACCATGTTTTTGAATGATAAACCATTGCAAAGCAAGGGATCAAGCTCATTTCTCAGAGGAAACATATCTCATAAAGGGACAAGGCATTATCAAAGGCCAGATACAGGAGATGGTTGTTGGGGTGAGTCAAGAGGTCAGTAACAGTGGAGAGAAAAGCAGAGATGAATGCTTCAATTAAAGGTGGAAGAGATAACAACATCTCAAACACAGGCATGAATGTATTCCAGCAGCACAGATGTGGTGTGGAGAAATGCCAGGGATGAACATGATTTAGAGGCATGATGCTAGAGAAATAAGCTCTTGCCTGTGCAGGAATTTCCATGGCCTGTGAAGGAATTTACACCATTTCTAAAAGTGTGTGGAAGTGATGGGGTATTTGACGCCCAGGAAGCACTGGATCAGTGTTGCCACTATATTTCTGATTCTTATCATGGTGCAGACGCTGTTAACGCTTGTTCATGCACACAGCAAAGAAGGAAGAAATCCAGTCCCTTGTTATTTATGATTTCAATGTTTATAGTTTCAGTTATGCCCGATTAACTGTCATCTGAAAATATAAAATTGGAAGTTCCAGACATAAATAACTTATGTGTTTTAAACAGAATGCCGCAATTTTGAATAGCAAGATAAAGTTCTATGCCAGCCCCTTCTCTCCTTCCAGGACATTTCTGATATCCTGGTCTTATTCTTTCATATCTCATACACTTACCATCCTTAGTCTATCAGTAGCTATCCCAGTGTCCATAACAATGGGCACATGTCCTGGTGGGGATGATCAAATAACTCTGTGTAGCTTTGCTACACTATATAATAATAATACTGCTCACACCAGTCACACTGGTTCATCTCATCATCTAAATATGCATCATTTCACATCATCATAGAAGCTGGATGTGTACAGTACCATAAAAAAACTTAAGAGAGATTATAAACATATATAATATAGTATCATTATATTCACTATAAATATATTATTATCATTGTATTTTAATATCATTTACTACGTTTAATTTTTTACTGGTCCTAAAATTAAAAATATTATAAATTGGAAAAACAGAAATGCAGGATAACATTCCATTATAGGGTTAATGGAAAGAAATTAGAAAATTCTATTTTTCACAGCTTGGAGGTAATAGAATTATCATCATGAGCAATCAATGACTATAAGACCTAGAAAAAAGTTATGATCGCAGACGTGAATGTTGATAACACCAATCAGCATTGAACTAACATTTTCTAAATACTTGCTCTTTAATATGTTCTCTTTTGTCTAGGAATAAAATGGAGACAATATTTCCAACTCTGTGAACCACAGTTGTGGATGTTTATTAAAAACCCGTAAATATAAGAGATCACCAAAGAAGGGTGTAGACTAAATCTTAAAAATCAATTAATGTTTAGTCCAAGAAATTCTATTTACCTGTTAACTATTAAACAGACTGAAATCAAATAGACTCCATTATAAAGCAATGAATTAAAATAGGTTGAAATGGTGCCAAAGGACTGAACGGCTAAATCACTTTGACAAGTCTCTTTGAGAAATGAATATGTATATATCTGAATATATATTATATATATAATATATATATATGTATATATATATTTCTAAAATGTGACCATGACTTGGAAGATTAATGACAGGCATGGAAGATGCCTACCACAAAAATTGTGAAAAGGAACAAGCTTGGAAGTAATGATGTAGACTACACATACTGGTCTCCTGCTTCATTCTAAAAGTATAGTTAATGCATAGAAATTTTAATCTCAATGAAAGGAGATTATCATCACATGATGATAAGCAGGCAATTCACTTTGTTTGATATATAAATTTAAAAGTAGCGTTCTGGATGCCCTTTGAAAAATCTATTTAGGAGAGTTAAAGGAGGAAGGAGGTGTTTTAGGACCTTGTCTTTATCATTTAGGCAAATAATTTAATCTAGAACTTATTCAATTTATTTTATTTCCTGACAATTAAGAAATATGACCTACTGATGAATTACTAAAAATAAAAGGAAAAAAGAACTGTTAGATTGGGGCAATCAGGATTGGAAACTCTTCCTGGTACTGAGATGCAGAATGATATAGAAGAATAGAACATTTGAATTCTTCAAAACTTACAAACTTGATAATGCTTGTTTGCTTGCTTGTTTTATACACAAAGTCCCACATAATTTAGGATATAGACAAGGATGACCTCGACCATCTGGTTTTCCTTCCTCTATTCCTAGAATGCCATGATTACTGGTATTTCACACAGTACTGGAGATAGAACCCAGGGCCTCATGGATGCTAATCCAGACACAAGCACAGGCTGTATGTCTGGTTTAGTATGCTCACACATGGAGACTCTTCTTTTGTGGTTTAGCTGTCTATGAAATGCCTGCACTTCAATCCATGAAACTAAACTCATTGAGTCACAGCCCTGGAGTGAGACACAATTATTTCTTGCATCTGTTATTAGTGACCTATCATAAACTTTCGCTAATGTCTCCTCAGAAAAAGCCACACAATACCAGGTTTCAATGAAAATAAGTTTTAGATAAAATTGTGTTATAAATATAAAATGTAAACCAACATCTATGTGCACTGAAGCAGTAAAGAGTGAATATTACTTATTCTGTAAGCTTGGCAAAATCCCTTTCTGCCTTAGCAAGCATCATAATCACTACCTTATACGAAGTTTCACTTGAGATGGTTGCAACCGTGCTGTCGAGGCGGGAAATGAAGACTCACAGTTAACATCAAGCCCTGAAGGTTCGCCATGGGGCATATGACACAACCTAAAACACTGGTCTAGGACTCCCTGAATCTCAGCATTCTGTTCATACAAGTGTTGGTAAATATTTCAGTCAAGTTACATCTTTGGAGCATTTTCCTTTTTATATTTGTACGTGTGTATCAGAGTCTTGCCTGTGTGTAGGTTTGTGGACCATGAGTGGTAATGAGCCACCACGTGGGTGTTGAGAACTGAACCCCCTACAAGTACAAGTGTTCTTAACCACTAAGACATATCCCCTTCTAGGACAATATCTATCTTACCTAATCAGTCAGAGTAGAGTGATCAATATTCACCCTAAATAATGAACACTAATTTCACTGAACAAACCTCTGTCTAATATCCATTATGCTAATTAGACCCCACTTAGCTGTTAAGATGTGGAGAGGGAAAGGGCTTGGGAACGACCCATTCTCACAAGGTGTCAGGCATAGCCTTTGCAATGTGGATTCCTGATTACAGAATCTGATGGTCCTTAAGCCCAAGTTTTACCCAACTAGCACCTGCATGGTACTGCACTTTCTATGTCAGTGCTGAAAGGAAATTACTGTGGGCTCTGCGGAAGCTTTTCCAATTGGTTTGAATGCAGTGAGTGCAATATTTTAATAAGTTCTCACGCCATGAATTTCTGGATGTCTGACTTGATTAAGCTCAAATGTTTAAAATCTGAAATCTTGTCAACTTGTAGAATCCGCTGACCATTACTGAACCTACCTAGGTTTTCTCTTAGACCTCTCAACATGCCCATTCTGCACCTTGTTCAATTCAACAGCCAAAAATGTAAAATCATGGGACTGCATTTCATGATTGAAATGGAATCTAACTTTAACAAATTGAGTTTCTATCAATTATATCAAATTGTCTTGTTTAATAAGAAAGCTGGTGTAATAACCAATGTGTTTTATATTTACTATTTCAGGAGGAGGGAATCTTTTCAAGGAAGCAAATGTAAAAGCTACACTAATTCTGTTACTATGCAAACGTCCACACATATCTCTCTTTCCTACAAGGGAGCAGCAAATGCATTAATTCTACAGTAACTGGAAAATGCATGCCAGGAACACACTCGGGTTATTGCAGTCTAATTGTAGCTAACTTTATTCTCCAGGATAACTAATCTCTCAATAACATTTGCAAGAATGGATTAAAACACACTCCTTGCTAAAAATCAAGGTCTTTAGGTAATTGATGTGCTAATAGACCTGTAATTATTCGAGGCTGTGATTCCTCACAGAGAAAAAGTCCAGGAATGGATAAAGTCTAAATAAAGTACCTCTTTTACAAAGGGAGCTGAGATAATTGCCAAGAGACAGTCTGTTTATCAGTTTAGAGAGATTTTCATCCTTCATTAATATGTAGTTCAGTTGGACATCAGAGAAACTAGCCCCCATGGGAATGCTCTCCACATCTCCCATTATCTCATTTTCCATACTCTTGTTCTGACCTACATTTTATATCTGCACTCACAGAGAGACCTGGGTTTTTACATATGTGCTTTCTAAACAACTGGCTAGCTGTGAACCCGTATTACCAAAGCGCAACGCAGCCTGACTGATGTTAGTTTGGACAAAGGCATGCACCAATAAACTATCACTTTAAAAGGTTCCAGACTAAATATTTTAGAAACAGACAAAATAAATATTCCAAAGTGTTAACCTGTGTATTTTCCATGCTGAGCCACGAGAGTGCTCACTATGTGAGGCTTCCAATGGGGGTTATTCATTATTAATGTCTTCAGGCATCTTAAAGAGCAACCCTGTCTGCAAGTGCTGCTGGCTGACTGTAGATGCCTCTTGAGCTCCCTACTGATAATTTTCCCACAGAAAAATTAGAGTAAAGCCTTAAAACCACTAGTAATGAAGCAGAGGTCCCTTTCTTCTTCCCTGGTCAGATGTAATCCAGGTAGCCAGTTTGACAGGGTTTTCATTTGGGAAATTGTTACTATATTTATTCATGCACTTTATTAATGGTGTTTCTGTAATAATAGTGAGAACTATGATGGTTTTGTCTTTTAATTATCCATCCCTATTATAACGTAAAACAAATTTCTGATGAGGTCTATTATAGTGTATTAGTAGCAAGAAAACACAGCTATTGGAGTTCTTGGTAAGTTGCTTCCAGGTGACATGGTAATGTAATAACATGACTTATCGATACTTTCCTTATAGCTAACTCTGTGTAGTGTCTCTCCTATATCATATTGTTTGATAGCCATAGTACATAAGCACTTCTATTAATCCCAGTACATTCTTTTATTCTACCCATTTTCCAGGTGAATGTACTAAGGAAGGGAAAAATTAGCTCTAGTAAGGTACCATATGAGCTAAGCATAAGATTCTAGACAACTGTTTAACATGGACATAGTTGAGTATTACCTGTGCTAAGCTGAAAGAACTAGAGCAGGGAAGAGGTTATCGTTTTAACAAAATATTTCCTTTCATGATAATAGAATTTTGTTCTAGAGAAGTCATAGTCTACATGTCTCATACATCCTTGTTGAAGACGTTTAAATTTATGTGAAGTCATCTTTGAAATCCATAGTACTGACACTCTCAGTTCTGTGAGAAAATCATACACAAAAATAGAACAAACCATATTAGGATAAAGTGAAATCACTAGTAAGTAATCATAACTGTATGTGAAGCACACATCTTGTGTCTTCATTACAAGAATCCATCTCACAGTTCCTACTGACACAGTGAGGAAATTAATTGTGCAAACCGCAAATAGAAATTGTGTCATTTATTAATGTGATTTCTTTCTTTTATACTTCTTTAATACTTAGTTGAAAATTTATACATGTATGAATAAATTACACATTTACACACAGTCTTGAATTTTCAGAACCACTCAGTTTTACTTCTTGGTAAGTAACAGTACTTATTAACCTTTAATATTCTCATACATATTTAAAAACAAACAGAACATTTCAAAATTACACACCATTTATCTTCTAAATAAAATTTGTCTCTGATTTCTGAAACTTGATGTCACCAAGACATTACCACCAACTTCAACTTTTCTATTTTTCTTTAAGGCAAAAATAGAAAAAAAAAGCTTTCTAATTGGGTCAGTCCAACAAAAACTTCAGTTAGAATCCCTGGCTCTTGCTTAGAATATATTTAAAGTCTTATTTTAACTTGGCAGTAGGTGAGAGAGCTTCCCCTCAATTTTAGAGCAAATGTGGAAAAAAAAAACACAGGAAAAAAAATTTACTCTGGTCGCTGTTTCCGTGGTTTCCTTCTGACAACTACACCAACAGGTAGAAATGATTTGAGGTATGTCTTTCACCTGCATGCCTCTTCTATACTTCCTTCTTACTGAAAAGTCAAATGACTAACTTCCAAGGAGCCCTGGTTTTCAGTAAGAAAATTCAGAGAAACCTGTCTGAGTACCTAGGTCAGTCTGAAAGACTCAAGTACTACAATAGAATCACTCACTTTGATGCTTAATCTGTACAGGGTTGGATTTGAGAAATGTGTTAATATCATCACTGGCTGCTCTTCCTGAAGACCTGGTTTGGTTCCCATCATCCCACACCAAGATTTGTAATAATCTGTAGCTCTTGTAGCAAAGATTTAACACTTCATCTGGTCTCTGTGGTGCTGCACATGTGTGGTGTAATACACGATAAAGAAATCTTATTTTTAAAAAAACGTCTAGACGGCTTTAATACTACCAAATATATTGTCATAGACTTGAAATGGTACATTGAACAGCCCCCATGGTTAATGGATGGCCTTAGGTACCATGAGAGTTTGAAATTCAGGACAAGTCCCTGTGGAGTCTTTCCTTTCAGTCAGGCAAAATGTCTGAAATCTATTCAGACCAGTTGCTGAGCTTGACTTGAAAATAGATAGGTCCTTGGCCAGGAAAGCTGTAGTTGGGAATGCTGGAAAGGTCTTTGAGGATGTGAGATGGGAAGACACGAATTGAAATGACTCACATTCTGGCTAGAGTTGAAAAACCACTACCTATAAAAAGAGACACCTACTACCTAGTTTGAGTTATTGCCCCACTGGTATAAGCTCTCTAGCAAAAAGACCCACCAACAACACCTTTGCAGGTCCTCGGGACTGAATATATATAAAAATAAATCAATTTAACAAACTGACAAATGGATAATGATCTCTTCCTGTGTAAAATAGTCCTTCTTTTTAACAGTATACATGCAAAGTTTCGGTTTTATTTGAATGAATTCCAGAAGCATAGTAAGAATCTCTTATTCAAAAAAAAATTAATAAATAAACTCAAAAAAATCACTACATTCTTGTTCTAGTAGGGTTTCTTCTACTCGAATGAAACACCATGACTAAAAGCAAGTTGGGAAAGAAATGATTTATTTGGCTTACATTTCAATACATTGTAGTCCACCCACTGAAGGAAGTTGGAACAGTAACTTAATCAGGCTGGAATTTGGAGACAGGAGCTGGTGCAGCTGTAATGAAGCGGGTCTACTAAATGTCTTATTGCACATTGGCTTTCTCAGCCTGCTTTCTTAAGGACCCAGGACCATCAGCCAAGGAATATGACACCACCTGTGGTCCACCCCCATCAATAACTAATTAAGAAAATGTCCTGTATTAAGAACTTATTGAAGCATTTTCACTCCTTTCAGATAACTCTATCAAGCTGGCATAAAACCAGTCGGCACAATTGTATTGCTATTTACACATTTATAAATGTTCTTTGGAGAGTCTGTTAATGTTAGACTTAGTAGCAAACTTATAAAATGTGTAGATTATTATGTTTTATGAAGTGCTCGTTTAATTGCATTATATTGTTGTCTTAGTTACTTTTCTGTTGCTGTGCAAAACACCATGACCAAACTCCTTTATAAATAAAGGAGTTTATTGGGACCTTGCTTACAGTTTCATATGGTTAGAGTCCATTGACGATCATGGCTTGGAGGACGGCACCAGGGAAGAAGGCACGGTGTTGGTTCTGGTGCTGGAACAGTAGCTGAGAGCTTACGTCCGATCCACAAACATAAGGTATTGAAAAGAAAAAAAAAAGGTATTGAAAAGAACTATAACTAGAAATGGCATGGGCTTTTGAAATCTCAAAGTACACCGAACTGACACACATCCTCCAATACAGCCACCTAATCCTTCCTAAACCTCTCCACGTACTGTGGACCAAGTGTTCATATATATGAGCCTAGAGCAACTGTTCTCATTCAGACCACTACATGTATTAATTTAGATTTTCTACATGTTATATTCTAGGGATGGTAATATGAAACATATTAAAGAACACAAATGTGAAATATATTTTTATTAAAGGTATGAGTTAAATGTGAAAATGAAATCTTACTCATATTTTAAAAATATTTTTCTTCTCAAATGCTCAAAATATCTATACAGTGTAAAAATTCAAATTAGACAAAAGAATATCAACTTAAATTAAAATATTTTGAATAAATGTGACTTACAATTTTAAGAATTTAATAATTTCAGTTGTATAAACAATTCATGCTTTATCTTTCATCACTAAACAGCTATGCTTTCTGTCCTTTGGTCCAGGTTTTGTATATTCACAATGAGTATGTATGCATGTATGCATGTATATATATGTATGTACTCCTTAGCATAAAGGGTGGAATTTTCTGGGACTCTTTATCACATCCTAAAATCTACAGATGCTCAAGATTCTGCTATAATATAGTATAATATTTTATGTAATCTTCATATGTTCACTTTAAATTCTAGATTTCTAATGATGCCAAAAGAAATGTGAACAGTATTTAGTGGTTATATTTAATTGTTTAGGGATTAATGAGAAGGAAATAATCTGTATATAATATTTTTCAATTATATACTGTTCTCTGAGGTATGACTTCTGAAATGAGAGACCAGCTGCAGAGAGGGGGAAAATAGAGTGGAGAGACAGGAAGGAGAGACAGTTTTAAGTCACATAAATATTTAAATCTGTAAAATACGCCCTAGCCTTCATGTATATATTCTGAGGCCAATGCCCTAATTCTTGTGTTCTGTTTTGTCTACCAATTGGGACAAAAGAAAAAAAAAAAAACAAGTAAATGGATGCGGTCCTGTTCCCATTTGAGAACTGTCCTTTCTTAGGCAAGAACACTGTGTGTGTATTCACTGAGCATTTAAAATGATTCATATGTATTTTGGAAGGAGACCACTGCTTCCACTTTCTACTCTAAAGCTCTCTGCATTTTTGAAGCAGATCTGTTTCCAGTCCTGGCAGAAGCCCATCTGTAGCCATTCCCAGCATGTGGACCTTGTTGTTTCTACATTAAATACCAGATGTGGAAAAGTGTCTGTCTGGGTGTGTTGGATTACTTGCTGACCTGAGAAAGGATGTGCATTAAAACCTGAGCACAGAAGATGTCTTGTATTCGCCATAGGCTTTAGCGTCCCTGTGACTGTGAAACAAAGGCTTTCTAATGTGTGAGACTTAAAGGAAGCCTCAAAAGGCCAGACCAGAAATGAACTTGTCAGTCACTACTCCTTCGCTTCACAATGGAATAAGTGTGCATTCAACATGAGCCAAAGGCAGACTCTTTAAGGACATATACTCGCTTTCTTTTATGCTACTGGCCACTTTCCCTCATTTTCATGTGCTCTCCTCTCTGGCCAAAGCGAAATGTTTTCAGTCTCAACTCTACTTCTTTGCTCCTACATTTGATGATTTTAAATCATTAATCTCTGATTATGTCCCTTTTACTTGACCCTTTCTGATTGATTTGTCCATTTATAACTCAAACCAGAAACAGTTATCATTACTTTTAATCTAGAGCCCTTTATGGCCACTCCTATAGGACCTAAGACTCTTCCCACCATAGTGTTGACTACACTGGGTTATGATTTTCTACCGACTTCTTGAGAAGACTCCTAATCATGACCATTGTAAGAGTCAGTCTTACAATGTTGTAAACTGTCATTCTGATACATCAAACATGATGTCCCCAACAATGAGACATAACATGAATTAAATAAAAGAGGAAACTATTAAATAACCAATTTTTAAAAACACATAATACTGTCACCAATATGCATCTGTCACAAGCTCCACTATGCTCGTTTATTTATTTGCTACCAGAGAGTAAAATACACTTCTTATAGGATTTCCATCTATGTCTGATCAAATCACAGCTGAACCTGGGAGTGTCTGTCTAGAACACACCCTTTACATGGAATCAATAAATGCACTCTTTTTAATATATACCAACTCCTCCAAATAAAAAAAACCAACCAGCTGATGTCATCAAATCTGACACCTATTGAGGATACTTTTTCCAAGTCTCGAGTTCTTCCTTTTGTCAGCACGAATGTGAAAAGACAGCTGATGCCAGGGATTCAAACAGAGTTTACAAAGGGGTGGCTAGCATTCAGATTTCTGCTGGTAAAATTCATTCCTTTCCTTTCAAAACTTAATGAGAAGGGACAGCTTTGTGAAATGGAGGAGCAAGAACAATATTGCTTAAATAAATTGGAATTTTCACTTTGATTACCCTGCAGTTTCTGCCATACTTTACTGGAAATGTTCCCTGTGGTGCACATTTTCTCAAGAGTGACATCATCATATGCAGCCACCCTCACTATAATTATTCTCATCCATAGTTTCAGAGGACAGAGCAAGAACATTCACTAAGGAGTGCTAGATGCATAGAGAACATTTTAAAGCTGTAGAGTCACCAGAAAGTCCCATTAAAACGCAAATGATATATCTTTATGCATGCATGTGACCCCAGAGGAGACATTGCATATTCACAGTAGAAGAAATCTCTTTCAAACAATGAAACTCTGATAACAGCAAATATTCTATGGCATAAAATAACAAGCAATACCCAGCTCCCATGGCTTTTCCTGAACTAATTCTTCTGAGGGTGTAATATGGGGGGAGCAGGAATGTTTTAGTTCACATTCCCAAATTGAAATCCTTGTGGAACACAGACTGTCAACGCTAACACAAATCACAAGGATCTTAAGATTTATTCTTGACAATTCTGGATTCCCTCTTATCAAATTTGATTGTTCCTTTTATTATATAAGTGAGAGGTTTTTTTTTTAAAAAAAATAATTTTAGGGAAAGTAAAAATAGCAAAGTAGATTTTAAGATATAATTTAAGCACAATTAAAGTATGAAGCTATGGGCTATTTTCACTGGCAGTTTGTGACTGGCTCAGGCTGGCTTTACCCAGGGGAAGATTGAAGCCTCCCACTGCGAGGAGTTAAAGGGCATAGACAGGCTCTTTGTCTCCTGCAAAATGAAAGCTTCCACCATCTGCTCAGCCAAGCTTTGATTTTGCTTCTATGTAGAAAAGCTCTGCACCCACTGATAAGGTCTTGATTTTTCCTTCATGCATTCATTCATTCGAGGCAGCAACCAAGAGAAAGAAAGGAGTGTTGAATATACTATTAAATTGTTTGCTTGATAAAGGGGGAATACCTTTTTTCTTTCTTTCTTTCCGCTTTTTGAAAACCTGTAAAATTCCCCACTTTTTACCCAGACGCCACTGTTTTTTAAAAACATCAACAGTTAGAACTTTCATGGTGCTTGGGGTCCATTGTTACTGTCAATCCACAGCCTGTGCACAGCTCCCTGTCTCCCGTTTGTAAGGTCACAGTTGGCGAATCGTCTTTCTTTTGTTTCATGGCAGCATTTAGCAGAGTGTAGTAAGGGCAAAACCTACAAACAAATGAAGGGAAACAAGTATTCTACAAGTGGTACAACAAACCATATTCAAGTTGTTGTCAACACTCAGTGCGATTTGTACATTAATACTTCTGCTCTTAGAAAAAGAATACCCAGCTCTACACGAGACCTAACTTACCCCCAGTGTAGGCCAAGGTCAGCATTCTCCTCTTCACACCCTGATGACTCTGAGGCAACCACACTAGACTCTGAACATCGTTAGGTTGGGAGTGCCTTTCATGGAAGAGGCTGGCCTCCTGCCTTCAGAGTAGCCTAGGATGCCCTCAAATTTCAAATGACACTCATCAGATATTTTGGAGATGAGCATTAACGACATCTATTTTTGTAACAAGAGGGCTGGCTTGTTGGGGTATCTATCTGTCCTGCCCAGTACCCCACAACCAGCAATTCCCAAAGAAAAATCACACACAGGACTCTATAAGATTATAAACTGATTGGCCCATTAGGTCAGGCTTCTTATTAGTCTTTGTAACTTATATTAATCTATTATCATTATCTATGTTAGCCACACGACTCAGTACCTTTCTCAGCGGGGCAGCTTACATCTTTCCTCTCTGGTGGTCTGGGCAGGAATGGCAGAGGAAGCTTCCTGCTTCCCAGAATTCTCTTGTTCTCATTGCATCACCTCTACTTCCTGTCTGGTTTTCCCGCCTATACTTCCTGCCTGGCCAATCAGTGTTTTATTAAAATACATGATTAAAAGAATACAGATAAGCCGGGCGGTGGTGGCGCACGCCTTTAATCCCAGCACTCAGGAGGCAGAGCCAGGTGGATCCCTGTGAGTTCGAGGCCAGCATGGTCTACAAGAGCTAGTTCCAGGACAGGCACCAAAAACGACGGAGAAACCCTGTCTCGAAAATCAAAAAAAAAAAAAAAAAAAAAAAAAAAGAATACAGATAATTCTCCCATACCATATTTTGACTGCTTAACATTTGCTACTTATTTGTTTACTTATTTATTTATTTATTACTGAGTTCATGATTTCTCTCAAAGTAATCATACATTTAATAAAAATTCAGATATTAAAATGAGGTCAATTTGCATATCCCACAGACAGCAGGGTCAGTCTCATATAACTATCTTACCCAATGCTGACTACAGGCACCGCTCCCCAAATTGACACCGGCCTGTGCAATCCACCATCATGCATGGATGCTTGTGACATGCTAATTGGGAACTGACATGGCATGCAGTGTGCTTTCCTTTTCACATAGAACAACATGCACACTCAAGCTGACCCTCTATAGTTAAGGCTGTGCAAGGCTCTTAGAAACATATAGTTCACTATTCAAAAACTTATCTTTTTCTCAATTTAAATTTGTAATTATTCCCAAATTCTCAAACTTGGGAACTAAGTTCCGACGTTGCTTATAGGGCCAAGAAAGACAATTCCTTTAAAATCTTCTGTGTGCTCTGTTGTTTCTAGGTTTGACTTGTCAACTTTGTACAAAGAACCAGAACAAAGGCTCAGTTAACTAAGTGTTTGCTATCCAAGCATGAGGATCTGATTTGATTCCCAGTATCCGTTTGAAAGGTAGACACAGGTAGATTCCTGAGGCTTACCGTAGGTGGGGGTTTCTGTCTTGCCAGACAACTCCCACATAATCATAGAGAGACTTATTAATTATAAATGCTCAGCCTATGGCTTAAGCTTGTTACTAACTGACTCTTGTATCTTAAATTAAACCATAATTCTTATTTACTGTCTACCATGTGTCAGTACCTTTTCCCAACATGGTATTCTTATCTCCTGCTTCCTCTACATCTCCTGGTGACACGACCCTCCTGATTCCTCATGTTCTGTTTTTCTCCAGAAGCCCCATCTAACCTCTACCTCCCTAGCTGTTGGCCATTTAACCCTTTTTTAAAACCAATCTTAGTGACAAATCTTCACAGTGTACTAAGGGATTATTCCACAACAGCTTGTTACTTACTGGTTGTCCAACTTAGTATACTTGTTGAACCAAGAGTCCAGTGAGAGATCCTGTCTCAAAACATAAGGTGGCAGGCTCTTGAAGAAGCAAGCACAAGGTTGACTTCTGATTTTCACAGGTACAGACATAGTACAGGAGAACTCCCCCCTGCCCACATACATACAAAGTCATGTTGTCTTAGGCTAGACAACGTTTTTCTCAATGTATTATACATGTGAGTCATTCTTTCAGAATTTTCTCTCAGATTACCAGAAATGCTGATTCTCTTACAAAATATTATGCCTTATATTTAGATAATGAGTTATACCAATCACTAAAGAAAGCTGTTTTCCAGAAAAGAAATGGCTACAATACACAAGATGGCCACAATACTGGTAGTACAGAGGGAACACTAGGATACTTAGGTTAAGAATATGTTTTAGTTCAAAGAAATAGTAAGATCTCTTACAACCTTGTTGGAACACAGTTTTAGAATGTTCCATGCACCTTCAACCTTCATGAATCTTATGTTCCTCTCACACGTTTTTAAAGAAATGTAACACCCCTTTAATTACACATTTTAAATAACATTGAACAAAAGGTAAGTAAATGATAGACTGTGGGTGATGGTTTTCTTCAACTTGGTTTAAAGCATTAGCATTCCTTAATTTTTCACTCTTTTGGAGCATCTATTCTTAGACTTTTCAAACTAAGACCCTTGAGATACAGGTGAAAAATTTCTGAAGTTACATATCCAAATATATAACTTCCAGAAACATATACATTTCCAGAAAAAGAATTTGTTTTGCAAACACAACAAAATAAAAACTATTTTTCACACTGGAAATAGGGTAGGAGGATTTATCACAAAGTAGGACTTTTTTTAAAAATTATGTTTGTTGTATTGATTAGCTGTCTGTATCACTTTCAATGATCCCTGAGGCAATCAAAACAGAGCAACATCTTGCTTTAGTTCAGTTGGAGAGCTTCCAAGCTAGAGCAAGCTTTGTTTTCGGCTACCAGGCAGCTCCAAGACAATGACGTGGAGACTTATTAATTATGAAGGCTTAGTCTTAGCTTAGGCTTGTCCCGCTAGCTCTTATAATGTAAAGTAACCTATTTATATTAATATATGTTTGCTTCATGGCTTTTTTACTTACCTTCCATTCTGTATGTCTGAGTACCTCCATTCCTTGTTGGCATCAAATGGGTGTCTAGTAGATTCTCCTCTTGCTTCCCCTCTCCCTACCCAGAAGTCCCATCTATACTCCCTGTCTAGTTACTGGCCACTTAGCTCTTTATTAAACCAATCACAGTAATATCTCTTCACAAAGTGTCCACATATCACACAATACCAAGCCTTGCTTAGCTGGCTACATTATTTTCAGAACTCTTGAGAAGGAGGACATCATGGAGGAAGGACATGGAAGAGAGAGTGCCATTTACTCCATGGTGGTGAGCAAATAGAGACAGAGAGATGGAAGGAGTCAGAGATGAGCTGTACTTTCCCAAGGCATATTCTTGGTGACTTACTTCTTGGGAGTCCCACCTCCTACTTTCTGCTGCACCCAGAATAACACCTCCAGCTGGACACTAACACTAATTCAACATGAGTCTGTAAAGACATCCACTGTTCAAATAGAGGAGAACATAAGCATAACAAATTACTCATAATTGATCTCCTGAAAAAAAAAAGACAAGATTGTTTAGTAGGCATAACAAGGAAGTCATAACAACAGGTAGCCGTAGGTGATCATATATCATTTTCAGAATACAGACAAGGTTGCAAGATGTATAACATTTTTTTTTATTATAAGCAACTTTTTGACACAAAGGATGGCCATTTTCTAGAGCAGGCAGTATAGAGCCATTTGTAGCGAAGACTGCAGGTAGGTCAAATCAGATATTGGTCAACTTCTCCCACAAGTTTTATGGCACCTTTACACTTACCTATCTTGTAGGTAGGACACCATTTTAGATTAAAGGATTTGATGCTGGGCTGATGTTTACTCCTTTGGTAGTGTTCAGAGTATATAGAGTATTTTCACGCACCAAAGACATTAGAATATATGGGGGAATGAGCTACATAGCCACCAGCTCAATTTCTCCGTGTTCAGTGAGTTATATTGCTGTTGTCTTCAGCAATATGGCACTGCTGTCAGCTTGTGTAGAGCTGGGCAATAGTCTGAGTTGTTTGGAAATTCCCATGGGACCCCTTTGTGCCACAGCTCAATTTGATATAATGGTAACTTCATTTGATGACAAGAGGCGGCCAGTTGGGACTCTGTTTCTCTATTATTTGACAGTTTCATTTAGATTGCCTTCATATGTATATGAAGTTTGTACTGTATTAGGTATCCATACTACCCCTAAAATGGCCCATAATTTAAACTATCTCTCCACATAGTCCCTTCCTCTTCTCCCTCTTCCTTCCCTACTTGATCCATTCATTCCAACCCCATCAACCCATAGGTATTCTATTTCCCTTTCTGAGGGAGATCTATTTCTTTCTGTAGTAACTTACTGTGTATACCTATTCTCTGTGCTTCTATGGATATTAGCTTGGTTGTCATTGACTTAACAGCTAGTTGCACATATAAGAAAATACATACTGTATTTGTCATTCTGGGTCTGTATTTCATTACTCAGAATGAATTTTTCTAGTTCCAACCATTTATATGAGAATTTCATGATTTTATTTTTAAAGGCTGCTATTAATACTACATTTTAAAAATTAAAGGTCTTTGAGCCTATTATTCGTGATCCTAGAGAAGCTAAATAAGAAGATGAACCTGATGAAGATTATTTAGCTATCCACCAGGAGGTAGGAAATAGACAAGAGTCCCAGGTAACCTCGGGTGCATGGGGGGGTGGGAGGGTTGATGGAAGGGGAGAGGGTTAGAGAGAAGGGAGTAGGGGAGGAATGGGGAAAGCTCGGTGGCCTGGGATGGGGGGGGGGAGGGAGGAAGGATGAATATGGGATCAGGGAAGAATATATTTCAACTAAGGGAGCCATTTTAGGGTTTACAGGAGACTTGATTATATATGGGATCCCAGGTCCAAGGAGAGATCCCCCAGATTGTTCTCTGGACAGAGGAGAGGGTGCCTGAATCGGCCGTGGTCCATAACCATACTGATGTATATTTTGCTTATCACCATAGATCCTTCATCTGGCGAAGGACGGCGATAAAGTCGGAGACCCACATTGGAGCACCGGATTGAGCCCCCCGAGGTCCAAATGAGGAGCAGACGGAGGAAGAACATGAAAAACGAAATCAGTACTGCGAGGGATGCTATCACCCACTGATACAAGGAAACGGATCTAATGAGAGTTTACCAAGGCCAGTTGGACTGGGACTGAACGAGGACGTGATCTAACCAGATTCTCGGAATTTGGCCGGATTCTCTGAATGTGGCTGGCCCGAAGTCTTTCTGAAAAACCATTGACTATGATACTGGGACCTGTTTCCTCTGCATATTCTGGATTTTGGGGATCCAGTCTGTTTGGATACTCACCTTCCTGGACCTTGAGGGAGGGGGGAGGAACTTGAACTTCCCACAGGGCAGGAAACCCTGACTGCCCTAAGAGACGAAGAGGGAGGAGGAGAGGGAGTGGGGGGAGTGGGAGGGTGTTGGGAAGAGGGGCGGAAATGGAAACTTTTATAATTTAATAAAATTTACTTTCAAAAAAAATAAAGGAGAAGAAAATAAAAATAAAATAAAATAAAAATGTTCCACATTTTCTTTATTCATTCACATATTGAGGGTCATCTAGATCCATTCAAATTTCTGTATATTATAAACAGAGCAGCAATAAAACATAGTTGAGAAGTTTCTTTATGATATGATGAAGTGCCCTTTGGGTATATCCATAAGATTTGGTTTAGTTGTATAATTGAGATAAATCAATTTCCATTTTCCTGAGGACCTACAACACTGATTTCCTTAGGGGCTGTGGAAATTTGCACTCTGACCAGCAATGATTGAAGGTTCCTAGGCTACATCCTCACCATCATGAGTTGTCACTTGTTCTAATGTTCTGAGCCATCCTGAGAGGTGTAAGATGAAATTTCAAAGTCGTTTTAATTTGTATTTCCCTCATGACTAGGATGTTGAACATTTTAAAAAGTATTTCTCAGATATTTGAGTTTCCTTTTTTGAGGATTCTCTGTTTAACTCTGTACTCCCTTTACAAATAGGCTGTTTATTTTCTTGATATCTAGTTTTTTAGTTCTTTATATATTTTGGTTATGAGCAAAATGTAGGGTGTATAGTTGATAAAATCTTTTCTCATTCTTTAGATTCCCATTTTGTTCAAATGGTGGTGTTCTTTGTCATGTAAATGCTTTTCAGTTTCATGAGGTCCCATTTATTCATTTATAAATATTTTAAAATATTATTTATTTATTTATTTAGCTTTTTAAAGGTAGAGTTTCTCTCTGTAACCTTGACTTTCCTCAAACTCATTGTAGACCAGACTGGCCTCAGTTTCAGAGTGATCCACCTGAAGGTTCCATTTGTTAATTGTTGATCTTAGTGACTATGTTAATGGTGTTCTATTTAGAAAGTCTATTTCTGTGGCAATGAGTTCAAGGTTATCTCCCACATTTTCTTCTATAATGTTCACTGTAACTGGTTTTATGCTGAGATCTTTCATCCATTTGGAGTTTAATTTTGTGCAGGGTGGTGAGTAGGATCTCTTTGTATTCTTCTACATGCAGCCATCCAGTTTGACCAGCACCATTTGTTATAGATGCTGTCTTTTTTCTAGTGTGTGTTTTTGACTTCTTGGTCAAAAATCAGTTGTTCTTATATGTGTGGAATTATGTCTTTCCTCAATTCAATTTCATTTATCAATGTATCTGTTTTTGCAAAAACATCATGTTATTTCTATTACTTACCATTACAGTATAATTTGAGATTAAGAAAGGTGAACCCTCCAACAGATCTTTTAATATTTAGGGTTGTTTTAAGCTATCCTGCATGTTCCATATGATGCTGAAATTTTTCCTTTAAAGAGCTGAAACAAATTATGTTGAAAATTTCACAGGAATTACATTGCATCTGTAGATTGCTTCTGGTAGGCTAGTCATTTTTAATATACTAATTATATCAATCCATGACCATGGGAGATTTTTTTTTCTTCTTCTGATATCATCTTCAGGTTTTTCTCCAATAGTTTAAAGGATTCTTTTTCTTTTACTCTTCTCTCATACATTACATTCCAACCACAGTTTTTCTTTGCCTCCTGTTCTCCCAGCTCTCCTCTGCCCTCCCCTTCACTCCTCCTCTGTTTTGATTCATCAGGCTTCTCATGGGTATCCACAAAGCATAGCATATCAAGTTGAAACAGGCCTAAGCTCCTTCTCGTGTATTACAGCTGTGCAAGGCAGCCTACCGTGAGCAATAGTTTCAAAGAGTCATTCGTAACCTTAGTGGCAGCCCCTGCACTGCTAGAGGGCTCACAAATAGAGCAAGGTAAATGTTAAGCATATGTAGAGGGTCTACATTTGTCACATGTAGGATCCCTGGCTGTCAGTCCAGACTCTGTGAGTTACTCTTACCCACATTATTTATTTCTGTGGATTGTCTTCTGATGTCCTTGACCCCACTGGCTTGTATATCCTTCCTCTCTCTCTCTCTCTCTCTCTCTCTCTCTCTCTCTCTCTCTCTCTCTTCAGCAGGGTTCCCCAAGCTTGGGCCAATTCTTGACTCTGGGTCTCTGCATCTGTTTCCATCAGCTCCTGGATGAAGGCTCTTTGATGACAATTGGGGTAGTCACTAGTCTATGAGTATTGCAGAATGTCTTTAGACATTAATATGTTGAGATTTTTCTTTCTCCAGTTGTCCTTGGGTCTACCCGAGGTCTCTGTACCATCCAGCCTCTGGTTCCTGGTCTTCCAGAAAGTGCCAGGTGCAGTCTCACTCTCATGGTATGGTCTAAGGATGGACCAGTCGTTGGATGGCCACTCCCACAATTTACATGTCATCCTTATCTCCCTCACACACATGCCATAGGCAGGGCAGACTGTAAGTCAGAGGTTGTGTGGCCAGACTGGCATTTCAACCCCTCCACTGGAAGTCTTACCCAGTCACTGAAGATGGACTGTCCAGGCTACCTATCCATCACTGCCAGGAGTCTTAGCTGTTGGTCATCTTTGTAGACTCTTGGGAAATTCCCTTGTACCAGGTTTCTACCTAACCCTGAAATTACCCCAACTTTCCACTTATGTCTATTAGTACGACCATTCCCCTAAACCATATCTTTTCTGTTTCCATCCCAGTCTACCCACAGGATCTCTGCTATTGCCCCTTCCCTAGGAGATCCAAGCATTCCCCATTGGGTCCTCCTTGTTACCTTGCCTCTCTGAGCCTGTGGATTGTATTGTGGCTAGCCTTTACTTTGCAGCTAATATCCACTTATAAACATGTACATAGCATTTTTATCTTTGGGGGGTGTAGGTTACCTCACTCGGAATGATTTTTTTTCTAGTTCCATCCATTTACCTTCAAATTTCCTGATGTCACTGTTTTTAACAGCTGAGTAAAAATTCATTGTATAAATGTACCACATTTTCATTATCCATTCTTCAGTTGAGGGGCATCCACTCTTCAGTTGAGAGGCATCTAAGTTGTGTCCAGTTTCTGACTATTACAAATAAAGTTGCTATGAACATAGTTGAGCAAGTGACCTTGCTTGTCATATATACCCCAAATTAGTTTAGTTGGGAATTAGGTATATCAATTCTCCATTTTCTGAGAGATGTTCATATTGATTTCCAAAGTAGCTGTACAAGTTTGCACTCACACAAGCAATAGAAAAGTGCTCCCTTTGCTCCACATCCTCTCTGGCCTGAGCTATCACTTGTGTTTTTGATTTTAGCCATCTTGACAGTTGCAAGATGAAATTTCAATATAGTTTTGATTTGTATTTCTCCTATGGCTAGAAAGGTTGAACATTTAAGTGTTTCTCAGTCATTAAACATTCCACTAATGAGAGTTCTCTGTTTAGATCTGTACCCAATTTTTCATTGGAACATTTGGTTTGTTGATGTCTAGTTTCTTGAGATTTTTAAAATATATTTTGGATATTAGCTGTATATTGGATATTGGGTGTAGAATTGATGGAAAACTTTTCCCATTTTATAGCTGGCATTTTGTCCCGTTGACCATTTCCTTTGCCTTATGGAAGCTTTTCAGTTTCATAAGGCCCCATTTATTAATTGTTGATCTTAGTGATTACATTATTACTGTTGTCTCATGTGTCAATGTCTTCAAGACTATTATCTACTTTCTCTTCTATCAAGTTCAGTGTGACTCCTTTATTTTGAGATCTTTGGTTCATTTGGAGTTGAGTTTTGTGTAGGTGATAAATATGGATCTATCCACATTATTTTACATGCAGACATTCAGTTAAACCAGGGCCATTTGCTGAAGATGCTTTACTTTCTTCCATTGTACATGCTGGTTTCCTTATCAAAAGTCAGGTGTCTTTAGGTATGTGAATTTGTGCTTGGGTCTTTGATTTGATTCCGTTGATCAACATGGCTGTTTTTATGCTACCACTGTGTGGATTTTATTACTAAAGCTTTGTAGTACAGCTTGAAATCAGGGATGGTGATGCCTCTGATTTTAATGGAATTGTTTTGAGTTGCTCTCTATTTAATTTGATGTAGGCTATAGGCTTGCTGTATATTTATTTTATTATGTTTGCTATGTCCCTTGTATTCCTAATCTCTCTAATACTTTTATTATGAAGGTGTGTTGGATTTTATCAAAGACTTTTTCAGAATCTAGTGAGATAACTATGATTTTTTTCTTCTTTCAGTTTGTTTTATATTGCCTTATTTTCATATGTTGAACTATCCCTGCATCTCAAGGTTGAAATCAACTTGTCCAGGGCTGATTGTCATTATGCTGTGTATTTTATTAAATATTTTTGTATCTATGTTTATGAAGGAAATTGTGGTAAAACTGTAAACTTGTTGAATCTTTTTGTGGTTTGGGTAGCCTCATAAAATGAATTTGACAGTGTTCTTTCTGTTTCTATTTTATGGAATAATTTGAGAAGTATTGATAATAATGCTTCTTTAAAAATTTGGGAGAATTCTACATTCAAGACATCTGGTCCTAGGCTTTTTTTTTGGGGGGGGGGTTGGAGGACTTTTGATGACTGCTTCAATTTCCTTTGGGGTTACAGATCTCCTTAAGTTGTTTTCTGATCTTGATTGAACTTTGGTATGTGGTATCTATCCAAAAAATTATCCATTTCTTATATATTTTTCAATTGTGTGTAGTGGAAATTTTAAAGTATGACCTGATGATTCTTTCGATTTCCAAGGTCAGTTAGGTATGCCCTTTCACTTCTGATTTTGCTAATTTGAATATTCTCTTTACATCCTTTAATCATTTTGCATAAGAGGCTGTCCATCTTGTTGATTTTCTTTTTAAAAAAATCTTTCCATTGTTCTCTGATTCTATTTTATTGATTTCAACCCTCTGAGGATTATTTACTACAATCTACTGCTCTTGCTTGCTTCTTTAAGTTCTAGAGCATTCAGTTGTGCTATTAAGTTGTTAGTATGAAATCTCTCCAATTATTTTTTTAATGTCATCACCTAATGTTACGAATTTTCCTCTTAGCACCTCTTTCATTTTCATTGTGTCTCATAAGTTTGGGTATATTGTGTGTTCATTTTCACTAAATTCTAAGAAGTTTAATTTCTTTCTTTTTTCATTTTTTATTGTTCTTACTGAGTTATATATTTTTCTCCACTTCCCTTCCTTGCTCCTCTCCCCTCCTACCCTCTCTCATGACCCCCTTGCTTCCAATTTACTCAGAAGATCTTGTCTTTTTTACCTTCCTATGTAGATCCATTTATTTCTCTTAGGGTTCTCTTTGTTGTCTAGTCTCTCTGGGTTTGTGGCCTGTAGGGTGGTTTTTCTTTCTTTATGTCTAAAAGCCATTTATGAGTGAATGCATATGATACTTGTCTATCTGGGTTTGGATTACTTCACTCAATATTTTTTTCTAGATCCATCCATTTGCCTGTAAATTTCAAGATGTTATTACTTTTGTACTGTTGTATAGTACTTCCTTCAGTAAATATACCACTTTTTCTTTATCCATTCTGTCTTGATCCAGTAGTCATTCAATAGAGAATTATTTGGTTTCCATGAATTTGTAAATTTCCTGTTTTTGTGTTGGTTAAGACCTGATTTGTGACCAAATAGTTTTCAATTTTGTAAGAATATCTGTGATGTGATAAGATGGTGTATTCTTTTGTGTTTGGGGGAGATGTTGTGTCATCTGTTAGTTTCATTTGTTTTTTAATGACTGTTACCTCCAGTATTTCTCTGTTTAGTTTATGGCTGGCTGGATTGTCTGTGGCCAAGTGTGAGGTACTGAAGCTTCCCACTATCAATGTCAGAGAGCCAATATTTAATTTAAGCTTTAGTAATGTTTCTTTTATAAATGTGGGTACACTTGTGTTTTGGGCATAGGTGTAAAGAATTGAAACATAATCTTGGTGGAATTTTCCTTTGGTGGATGTGAAATGTCCTTCCCTGTCTCTTTTGATTAATTTTGGTTGGAAGTCAATTTTGTTAGATATTTGAATGGCTATATCAGTTTGTTTCTTAGGTTCATTTGTTTGAAAGTCTCCCAAACCTTTACTCTGAGGTTATGTCTATCTTTGATGTTGAGTTTTGTTTCTTATATGCAGGAGAAGGATGGATCTTGTTTTCTTAACCATGATGTTGCTCTGTCTTAATTGGGAAATTGAGTACATTGATATTGAGAGGTGTCAATGACCCATGGGTGTTAATTCTTCTTATTTTGCTGTTGGTGTTGGTGGTGTGTGTTTCACTTCTTTTGGTTTTTCTGATGCAACATTACTTAGTGTCTGTATTTTCTTATGTGTAGTTAAACTCTGTGTGTTGGAGTTTTCCTTCTAGTATGTTTTGTAAGGCTGGATGTAAGGATAGATGTTTAAATTGCACTTTATCATAAAATATCTTGTTCTTGTTCCATATATGGTAATTGAAAGTTTTGCTGAGCATAGTAGTCTGGGCTGGCATCTGTGGTCTCTTAGAATCTGAAATACATCTGTCTAGGCCCTTCTTGCTTTTGGAGTTGCCACTGAGAAGTTCAATATAATTTTAATAGGTCTGCCTAGTATGTAAATTGACTTTATGCCCTTGCAGCTTTTAATAGCCTTTTTTGTTGTTGTTATTCTGTATGTTTAGTGTTTTGATTATTATGTATCATCAGGATTTGTTTTTTTTCTGGTCCAATGTACTTGGTGTTCCATAAGCTTCTTGTATCTTTATAGATATGTCATTCTTTAGGCTAGAAAAATTTTCTATGATTTTTGATAAAATTAATTTCTTGGTCTTTGAGCTGGGATTTTTCTGTTTCTTTTATTCCTATTATTCTTAGCTTTATTTTTTTCATAATGCACCAGATTCTATATGTTTTGTGTCATGAATTTTATAGATTCAATATTTTCTTTGACCAATATGTCTACTTCTATCATATCTTCAGTGCCTGAGATTCTCTCTTCTATCTCTACTATTCTGTTTGTGATGCTTGTGTCTAGAGTTCTTATTCACTTACCTAGACTTTCCATCTCCAGGATCTCCACAGTTTGTGTTTTCTTTATTGCTTCTATTTCCATTTTCAGGTCTTGAACAGTTCTATTCATCTTCTTCAGCTGTTTGGTTTTTTTTCTTGGCTTTCTTTGAGGGATTTATTCGTTTCCTCCAATTATTTGTCTTTTCCTTCATGTTTTAAAGTCACTTGTTCATTTCCTCTTTATGGATCTCTGTTTGTCTTTTTTCTGATTTTTTAAAGAGATTTGTTCATTTCCTCTTTCAGGACTCTATATCATCTTCATGAAGTTAGTTGTAAGGCTGTTGCCTTGTGCTTTAGCTGTTCAGGACTATCCCCGGTTTCTGTAGTAGGATCCTGAGCTTCAGGGGTAACATATTGACTACTGTGTTCTTACGCTGGCGTCTAGGCATTTTGGTCTGTTGTAATTATACTTCTAGGTATCAGTTTCTGAGTTTGTCTTTGTTGGATGGATGTTTGGTGAGATATGTCCCTTGTATCTCTATTCTCACTGGGAATTTTATCATGAAGTGGTAGTGGATTTTATCAAAGGACTTTTCTGCATCTAATGAGGTGATCATGTACATTGTGTCTTTCGTTGTTTAAATGATAGATTACATTTATCAGTTTACATATGTTAAACTAGGCCTGCATCTCTGGAATGAAGCCTACTTTATCATGGTGACTGATATTTTGGAGAGTTTCTTTGATTCTGTTTGCATATTCTTTAATGACAATTTTTGTAACAATATTTATAAGGGAAATTGATCTGTAATTCTCTTTCTGTTGAGTATTTATGTGGTTTTGTTATCTGAGTAAGTGTGGCCTCATAAAACAGTTGGACAATGTTCCTTCTGTTTCTATATAGTGAAATTTGAAGAATACTGGCTTTAACTCGTCTTTGAAAGTCTAGTGGAATTCTACATTATAATCATCTATGTGGCCCTAGATTTTTTTTTTTCCATTGTAAGATATCTTACTGTTTCTATTTTACTAAGGGTTATAAGTCTGTTTAAATAAGTTTGTTCATCTGATTTCAATTTTACTTGGGGAACTTGTATGTATCAAGAATTTGTTCACTTTTTGTTATATTTTCCAGTTATGTGAAGTACAGGTTTTAAAAGTATGTTTTTATAATTCTCTAGATTTCCTCAGTGTTCTTTGTAATTTTCTCACTTTTTTATCTCTAATTATATTAATTAGGATTGTCTTTAATCTCTTTTTGTTAAATTGAGCGATGGTTTATCAATCTTACAGTTTCTTTTCTCTCAGAGAACCATCTCTATTTCATTGGTTCTTTGTACTTTTTGTTTCTATTTTATTGATTTTAGCCCCAAGTTTGATTATTTTTTGCTGTATCCTCCTTTGGGGTTCATTTCTTCGTTTGTTTTATGGAGCTTCCAGGTGTGTTGTTAAGTTACTCGTATAAGATTTCTCCTTCTTTTTTATATTGGTACTTAGATTTTGAACTTTACCCTTAGCATGATCATCCTTGTTTCCCAGAAGATGATACATATTGTGTTTTCATTTTTCATTCAATCCTACAAAGTTTGTCATTTCTTCCCTAAATTCTGTTTTGACCCATTTTTCATTCATTAGTGAGTTGTTCCATTTCCATTAGTTTAGAAGCTTCCTGCTGATCCTGTCATTGACATCTCACTCAAACTATAGTTATCAGATAGGATGCATGGTATTATTTCAATTTTCTTATGTCTGTTGAGAATTGTTTGTGTACAAGTATATTATTCATTTTGTAGAAAGTTCCTTGGGTGCTAAGAATAGGGTTTGGGTGAAATATTCTGTAAATATCTGTTAGTTCCATTTACTTTTAAATAACATTAGTAAGATCAAGCATTTCTCTAACTTACTTCTGTATGCATGATCTGCCTCTTGGTGAAAATGGAGTCCTGATGTCTCCCACTATCAGTGTGTGAGGGGCAATGTGCTATTTAAGCTGTGAAAGTGTTTCTTTAAGGAAATGTCTGTGCACCTGTGTGTATCACTGAGAAAGTGCCTTACCACTGGCACATACTAACATAATTTTTAGAAAGTCAGCTTTCAAATGAGAACCCTAATGAGTGCTGATAACTCTTTTCAAAGCAGTATAGTTTTTAAAATATAGGACATTAATAAAGTGAAATGTTTTTTACAGGGTAAGATACCCCTTCCCTCATCACAAAGACAACTGGAAATAAGCCATAAATACTGTCCCTAAGAAGATTTCCTTGTCTTTTAGAGTAGAAGATTTTCTGTTGACCCGTTTCTTTAGCAAATCAAGTTATGGGATTTAAAACAGATGCACAAATAGCATATTTTACATTTTTTATTAGTTCATCACAGACTTATTTCTTGCCTGCTGAGCACTTTGAGTGTCAAGAGTTGACTTCAATCTATAGCTATTTTGATGTGGGCAAAATCTCAGAGCAGTTGCAATAGAGGCAAAACCAGAAGATTCATCTACTATTTGATGCATTCTATCAGGCTCCAGGAGCACAGCAGGGAGCCAGGGGCTTTGGTGACTGACTGCATGTGTAATGAGCCAGACAGCAAGGTTAAAAAGACAGCCACACCGCTGGAACAAATTCAGAGAAATGCATCTCACTAACACATTGGTGTCTTTTTTTTCTTCTCTCTCTCCCAAACCATTATGAATTCTGAGACACCTTGAATCTCTCAGGCTTTTTCTAATTACCAACAATGACAAGTCTGCCCTCTCAGTTGCAGTTGGCTGCCCCAGGCATTTTCGTAGCACAACCGACAAATGATGGGAATGCATGATTTAAACTCAAAACCAAAACACAATTGGAGATTTTTGGGGGGAATGGAGGGGAGGGGCAGGACTATTTAAAAATTTTATGTCCAGGATTTGTGAGACCATAGAAGTCTTAGAAGGACAAAACAAGGTCAAATCTGCATGTCATATAGAAAGCATGAACTGGGTACCATATCTGGATGCTGTAACTTACAATCTAGAGAATACAGGATGAATAGTGTGGCCCTTTGCATGAAGATCATGCTAGTGACCTGCAGCACCCTTCTGTGAATAATGGCCATTATTAGGAGGAGAAAGTGACAGTAACAATATACCACTGTCCGTGTCCTGAACCAGAAGGAAAAGAGGGCTGAGAGTAGGTCTGCATGATGTATACCACACTAATTATTTTTGTGATTTAATTCTTCAGGAAAAATATTTTTTGAAAAGGCTAAAACATCATTCGGTGTATGACATGAGGCAACATCTTGTCATGAGCCATATATGGTACAGTCCTTTGATATTCTCAAAAATTGATAAATGTGGGATATCATTACCTTGTAGATCAGCAAAAACAAATGAAAGAAGTTTCATCGAAGGAGGTTCTTTAAAGACTGTGGTACAACACACACACACACACACACACACACACACACACACACACACAGACACAGCTATGGCATGGGCATAAAGGTTCCAGCTTTTATAAGAAGACCCTTTAGGGCTATGACACAATATTTATATATGAGACATTGATGCAGATAATCACTGTTACTTTGTTCCTTTTTATTGCATTGAGCCTGGCCGGCTAGAATGATCAGAGTCAAAGGCTTAGACATTTGTTCTCATGCATAGAATTTATTGTTGTTTTTAGGAACAGATGTAGATGGTATTCTCCAGAAGAAATGGGGTTGAACAAAAGAAAGTAGAATGTTTTTGTTTTTAAAAATAAGTTCACATATTCATTTTGCATTTTACATTGAACACATGAGGTCCAATTTCTGTCCCTGTGTGGTTTGGATGTAAATTGGCACGATGGGTTCATATCTCTAAGCACTTGGTCTTCAGCTGGAGATGATGTTTGGAAAGCTGTGGAACTTCTGGGAGGTAGAGACTTGACGGGGAAACTGAGTCATGTGGGCAGGCCTTTGAGGTTCCTGTGGATTCTGGCAGTCTTACCTGCTGGTGCAATGTGGCCAGTTGCCTTGTTCATGCTGGCAGGCCGTTCCCACCATCATTGATGGGTTCCTTGAATTGTAAGCTAAAATATACTTTTCCTCCTTTAATTGATTATTTCTCTGAAATATGATGACAACGACAAGAAAAAGTAACTAACATAGTCACTCTCTCCTTTCTCTCCCTCCCTTCATGAGTATACAGAATATTCACAATGAATTACACTTATTTAGCTTTCAGAAAGATCAGCATGAACAGAATAAATGTTTTTTTTTCTCTTGGTGGCTATAGTAAAAGTAATAAGGGGACACTCGGTCACTTTATTAACTTACCTAAATCCCATAGTTTAGACATATGTTCATGCCAATATCCATAATCTTTCTTGGCAACTAATGGTGTCTGTATTTCAATGCTCTAACCTTCAAATCTAAAGGCAATAGCAGGCAACATTGGGAGCAGGACTTAGGAATTCCAGAGGTAGAACTCACAGAAGTTAGAGTCTACATTAGAAAGAAATCTCTGGATTTATCCTAAATTTTCTTCTTTGTAGTGTATAAAGTTTTCACCTTTTATCTAACATCTTGACACTTTTAGTTAAAATCTACAAAATATTAGAGTATATTCTTCCTTTCATTCAAAAGAGTACTAAAACATATTTGATTTGTAACCTTATTCAACTTTGAAGACTGTTTTTGTCTTGGAAAAACAATTTGGACTACCTAAAAAGGTTTCCAAAGCAAACAACTGGAAAGACATTTAGTCTATAAATAGTTGCATATATTTCAATGAAAAATTTGACCTAATTAGAAATGATAAAACAATTTTAAGAGTCTCCTTTGCTTGCACACACACCCTCCTACTCTCTGTCCATGCTGCAGTGTGAACCTATCTGCTCTCAGAATCACAAGCTAATACGATTAGGCATAGATGAAGGCCAGCAAACATATCATTTTGTAAAACTTCAGTTATAGGCGTGTGATACTAATATGCATTGGGAATACTCTACAAACCTGTACTTTGTACAGCTTCTATATCCCATGGGTCTGCAGACTCAGTGTTGATGTGTACTCCAAATAATCATGTTGTCATCACTGCGACAAGACAGTCAATAACAGCTCTAGTCTTTTCTATTCAGATAGGTGCTGCAACAACAAATGTAATGATTTTCACTGTTGAGTATTTTAAATTATCTAGGTCAATAACAAAACTTGAAATGCTGTGTTATGGATGTCTATGATAAATCAGCATATAAGTGGTACTAAGCAAGAGTTTTCATTTTAAATATTCTAAGGTTTGTGTGTCTCTTTCAGTTTTGAGCTGAATTTATTGTTAATAATACATTATTTATGTTTGGGTTTTATATGTATTTTAACAGTTATAGTGACCCCAAGATCCTATTTATAATGGTACCACTATGCTGTCTTTATTCTGGGGAATCATTTGAAGGTAAGAAAAGGAAGAAGCCCCATGTCCTAACACATCTGACTACCCCCTCATTTGTAGTCGGAGATGAGTTTCTGTCCTGCCCCGTTTTGCAGCTCCTTCCCAGATTACCACACAGGAGGCATATATTAATTATAAGTGTTTGGCTGATAGCTCAGGTTTATTATTAACTAGTTCTTACACTGAAATTAACCCATAATATTTATCTATGCTTAGCCACACGGCTTGGTACCTTTTCTCCATGCAGCATTCTCTCTTGCTTCCTCTTCAACTTGCTTGCAATTCCTGACTATGGCCTTCCTCTTCCCAAAATTCTCCTAGTCCGATTACCCTGCCTATACTTCCTGCCTGGCTACTGGACAATCAGCATTTTATTAAACAATCTGAGTGACAAATCTTGGCAATGTACAACAATAATAGCCCACAGCACCACTGGCTTATTGAAAAATGGCAGGATGCCGTATTTTGCTCTCTTCATGGTTTGTATTCCTAACGGAATTCAATGTCTGTAATTTCTAACTTACCATTTAATTTCCTCATTCATTTTCCTCTTAATTGCTTTTTTCTTGCTGCTGAAATGAAAGAAGAGCTGTAATCTCTATTTAAGTTACTCACCAATGCATCTTGAACCTCTAGAACAGTATCTGGTACAGGGTAAACTCTCCATGAATGGATATAGTCATCACTTTTAGATATACACATGTATTTTCCTCATCACTACATCCCTAGCATATTTTTCACTGCATTAAAAGGATCACATTGACTAGTGAGATGGCTCAGTGGATAAAGGCACTCACCACTAAACCTGGCAACTTGAGTCCTTTCTTTTAGGCCAGCACTGGGGAGAGACCCAGCTTCTGAAAGTTTTGCTGTGATCTTCCCACATGCACAATGACATATGTGTGTCACCCCCAGAAAAATAATAAATTATAAAAAAAGAAAAGATTGTAAACCTTTGGTGAAGGCAATAATGATATGGATTTATATACTTCACAAATATTTCACAACAGCTATCACAACAGCTGAACATGACCCTCAGACTTCATAAGAGTTCTTTGACATGTACAGCAAAACTTACTTAAATGTAATTGAAAACTTACCTTCCTTACTAATCATATTCTACCAGAATCTGAGTTCAACATGAATTGGGCTCGTATTTTCCTTGGTTAGTGTATCAGATTCAGGAGGGTATAGAGACTGTCCATCTTCTCTTCTGCTTCTCAAGCATTCAAGTAGCCATGTAATGTGGGCCCAATTACTCCCTTAAAAGTAGAAATGATTTCTCCTATAGTCCTGATCCTAAATAATAAAGGATACATAAGTTGTTACAAGGTCACTAATACTACTATTCTTTCAAAGAAGAAATGATATTGTCATACAATGGTAGTGTCTTTGTGTTTTCCTATTTTTGCTTTTGTTATAAGGATATTGAGATGCCTTGATCAATGCAGTTGTTGAACACATTCAGTGTAATATCGCAAAATAAAAAGACATAATAAAGGAAGAAAAAATTAATTGAACCTGAATAAAATAAGGCATAGGCTAGAATACAGATATTGTTATGGGGAGGCAGGCTAAGAAGCCTCCCTAAGGAGAAAAGGCAATGATTGACAAATTCAAACACCAGAAGAATCAAAAGTAAAAAGGTAAAAGCAGATCTTGTTGACATGTGAATGGCAGGGAGAAAGGGTGAAATGAACCCAGCAGAACACAGTTTTAATGAAGTGTTAAGTAGATCACCAAGAGAGCTAGATAATGATTGTGAGGAAGAGATGTCCAAGGCATGAAGAGGTAAAAAGAGGAAAGAAAGAAGTGAAAGGCAAGCAAAATGAAAAGAGAATTGTGTGAGCTTCTGGAAAGAATGGGCCACCAACAGTAACACTCCAGTGCCTTTCAGTGACCAAGCTGGGCAGCTCATTAAAATTATGTGTGAAAAGACAGGTGCATCGGAGAAAAGGCAAGGGAGCCAAGAAATAACTAGAGCAGTACAATTACTATTTCTACCAATGGGGGAAAAAAAGCCAAGAATGCACAGTGCTCAAGGAGATACACTTAAGAAATACCCACTGGAAAACCGTGAGTGCATCCTGGGGAAATAATGAGAGCAATAAAGCTGCACACAGGAGGGATGAGTCAGGCCAAAAAAAGAGAAATATTTAAAATTGGATATGTCTGTATGAAATAACTCAGCTACCAGTGAGGGAATTTAAAGAAGCGATTGAAGAGCAATATGTGGAAACAGAAGAATGAGATTTCAGCTTCTCTGGGTATAATATGAGCAGACTAAATATAGAATTGCCATCTATATCATAGTGAGCTGTTTGCATTTGGTGAAGGCCTCCAGTGTTTTCTCAAATAAAAGCAATGCACTGGGTTCTAATTATTTCTAGTTATTCATATGGTTAGTCCTCTAGATTAGGTTGACAGGAAATAAATTAACAAGCATACAAGGTCTGTTTTGTGCTATGTACTATGTTTGACCTTTTAAGATATTTGAGCTCATTTGCTTTTCATAACAAATGGGCATCGAGGAAGTTACTTTCAGAGCTTTCGGTTGAAAAGATTTTAGATGGCCTAGCTCTTAAATAGGGGAGGCAGGATTTAAATATGTTTGAACAGCTCAAAACCCAACACCATGAAGCTGCTTCCTATATTAAAGGAAGCCGAGTCGATAATGCAGTATCAAGGGTTTAGCATGTAGCTCAGTGGCAAAGGTCTTGCCTTGTATGTGTGAAGATCTGGGTTTGATCCCTCCCCTTAAAACAAATGAAATATCAAACTAATAAAGTAAAACCAACTTTGAGAGCGGTGCTTGATGTGCTTATTCATACTCAGCGTGCAGACCACTCCTGTCTTCACGGAATATTCAGTTTAGTGATTGATAAAAACAATAAACGGGGATATTTATGTGAGAGTAGAGCTGACACTACTAAGGAAAACTTATGGCTTTATGGTAGCACATTGGAGTGCTATCAAATTCTGAGGAAGCTACTGAAGGAAAAGTTTCATGGGGGATAAAAAGAAACAAGGTAGACAGAAGTAACACTTTTTCAAAACTGACAGAGGCAGAAGAGAAAAAAGATCAGCCACATACCGACTAGGCAGATGAAGTATGTTTTGTTGGTTCCCATTCTGTAGACTTGACCAATCTAGGACCAGCACTTCATCCAGGCCATGTGCCCCAAGCCAACCAGAAACTTTGCTGTCATCTTTTGTGAGCGTAGTGATTAATTACTGTTGTCAACCCGCCTGGATTAAGAAACACTTAGGGCATTAGCTGGGAACACTTTCGAAAGCATCTATGAGAGCTTTGCCAGAAATTTTCAACTGGGGATGGTGAAAGGAGTTCTGTTCTGAGTGTTGTAGTGATATTTCATTTGTATTTTAATGAATAAAGCTTACCTGAAGGTCAAAGCAGAGCAGTCACACTACTCGGCCATACAAGCCAGGCAGTGGGTACACACACCTTTAATCCCAGTAGCCACACTAGTTAACCATAGAGGATGGCTAGGCAGTGGTGGTGAATGCCTCTAATTTTAGCACTAGAGAGGAATATAAGGTGGGATGAGACAGGAACTCACTCTCTTTCAGTCTGAATATTTCATTGAGGTAAGAGCTCTGTAGTGGTTTGTCTACTTTGCTTTTCTGATCTTCAGGTTGAATCCCAATATTTGTCTCCAGGTTTTTATTAATCTTGCTACAGAATGTAGATGGAACCATCCCGTGGGCTAGATTCCTGGACTGAATAAAAGATGAGGAAAATAAGAAAGTGGACTGATCACTCCCTTTTTTGGGAAGTTTATTCTGCCACAGCTGTGGAACACACCTCCTCTGTATGGGAAGCTGTATCCCACGCTGTGAGCTGAAGTAAACCTTTCTCCCTAAAAGTTGTTTCTTGTCAAGTATTTGGTAGGAGCAGGAGTTACTACCATGCTGGACTCCACTAGCAGTCTTGACCAAGTTAGTACACTTCAAATTTACATGTAAAGTCAGACTACAAGGAAGAAAATACCCCAACTTACCATAGAAAATCATGTTAGGATATCTCCATGGTCTCAAAGACTACCATGACCAGTTTGCCCACCAGGAGTGGAACAGAAAACTGTAGCTGAGGAAGACAGTAGGCAAGGGAGGCTGGGAAGCAGCCACAGGTAAGTGAACTGGTTCCATTCTCTAAGTACATTAAACTCCAAGAGGGTTTACAGGGACATGCGTACCTGACCAAGAGTCTGAGATAAAAACTGATGCAGATTCCCTCTGGCATACTCACTTCCACTGTTTTGTTACAGAATGGTCAATTTGGGCTCAGGTCCAAATACCATCAGAATCCATCCTGTTCACAAGGGGACCCATGCATTGTTTGCCTGTGGCCTAACTGAAACAACTCAAATATTATGAAATCTGGTTAAGAAGGGTGGGGGGGTGGGGTGGAGGGAAGGCAATATTTTGCTTTGATACTAATTCCTTCAGGTCTTTGAGGACTGTCAATCAAGTTTTTCAGTCACCATAATAAAATAGCCAGCTACTCACATGGATACAGAATTCCTCCAACCAAGCAGCCTTTGTCATTAGTCTATAGGCAGCAACACCTTCACTCCGCTTTCTGTCAGAGTATGCTCAGCATCCCATCACAGCTGCTAATTCATCAGCATGAGTACTAGCGGTTCTTGATAACTGACCTTCAAACATTTATAAAATAGCAAATAACTGTTGTGTGCTCATTATGGCTTGATTGAAGGTAGGAGTAAAGACTGATAAAATATTTTAGTTGAAGAATCAGTTACACGGGAAAGTAGGTTATAATCCGTGTGAACACACAGTGGTGGTAACAGACATGGGTGGATCTTATCTTGAGTGCTCTACCATGCTAAGAAGATGGTGGACTTCCTTTTAAATACAAGGAGCAATGCATGCAAGAAATATGGGGCAGAAGGTTTTCTGTGGCAAGTATCAACACCAAAATAAACTGAAGGTGGCCTGAGTGTTTTAATATCTGATATTTTTTTAAAAAAAAATGCAATGGAGCTATGTGTCACAAGGAAGAGTTGTCACTTTGGATTCAAATCTGCAGAGCAAGTGAAAGCTAAATCCTGGCTAAAATTAAGCAACAAAACTTTCAAGCCTCAGCGGAATCTTGGTCCTTTGCCAAAGTGATGATTGTGTGAAATATCGAATGCTTTGAAATTATTACAGAATTCAGCCTGTATAACATGGCCTTGAAGCAGCAACACTGTCAAGCACACCTTTGCTTGGGGCATCTTAGACACAGCCATCAGAAAAAGCATGGGCATGGCTGATTAGTGCAGCGTGGCTTCCGTGGAAGATCAAGCAGCCAGCTTTTTTCAGAAAGGTAAGCGAATCATTTATCTGTAATTCTGTTACTGAGGCATAAACTGTTCAGAGAAAAACAAAAGAAACACTGGGGTTCCTGGAATTATAAACAGCTTGAATTTCAGTCTAAGACAAAGGCATCTATTGGTCACCACAGCACATAATAGTTTCTATTATCTTGATAAAAGGGCTGAGAGTACAGATTCCCCCACCCATTTGCTCTATTCTTTATTGGGTTAAAACTGGGTCTAAAAAATGGTGATGTTATTATTTATATGTTCTAGCGGCTGGATTATCATTTTCCCTACATTACAGTTAAGAAGAAGGTAAGTGTGAGAATCGCTTCTTATGAGACCCTTTTCTATCCCCAACAAAAGAAACACAAAAGCAGAAAGGAACAACACAGAGAGGGACAAGAGAGTGAGTAAACTCATTTCCCTTCTTCCAGGCTATTGAATCATTGCAGACAATATGCCTCCACAAAAACATTATCAAGATCTTAAACTTGCCTCTGGCAAATACAACAACCCATATTCAAACCGCTTATTGTCTTAGGTATTTTGAAAAGTACTGAATGTGCAATTGTCCTCATCATTTCACCAAGTCATTTAGACACAAAACAATTGTCATGTCCCAAGATGACTTTAAACACCTATAAGCAATGTCTGTTAATGCGGTTTTTCCCTCACAAATTTCTTAATGTTCACTTCAAAACAGAAGATAGTAAAAGCTCTCAACTGAATAGGAAGTTTTATATAATAGGAAAGAATAAAATGGAGCAAAGCACCTAGCGTTTAGAATGAGAGAAAACCCGAGTCTGAATCACGGTTTATCACTTACTAATTGCCATTGGGAAAATTACTTAATGTTGCTGAATTTCAACTCCCTCAGGTCTAAAATAGAGATAATAGGAGCTGTCTAATTGGATGGCTACATTATAAAGACATTGTGTACAAAAAGTAGTGGCTCACTTTAGAAATTAGCTACTGTCTTGGTTACTTAGGCTAGAATAACTACTTTATTAACTTCTGGATTCATAGTGGTTTTTTGAGGCACAATTCAGAAGAAAATGCTTTTAGAAAGTTTTAGAAATCTGTGTTTGTGTCTCAGGAGTTCGATGGAAAGTAGGGAACCTTTGCAAGAGAGTTCTTTTAGAGGAAACACTGAATAATAACAGCTACTATGGCTGATTGTATAAAAGCTGAATAAGGCCATACTTCTGGGTGCGTGCTAGTAACTCAGTAAGCAGTAAATTTCTGCTACTAATGCAGTATCAGTTATTGGGAAACAATGACCTGACATACATAGTTGATAATATAGAAGAAATTTTTACTAGTATAGAATACAGGATTAGTCACTAGTGTTGGATTAAGTAGTGGTCTTTGAGTGGACTGTCGTATTTATTGATCTCTCAATCCTTCATGCAGAGTCTGGGATCCCCAACATGTGACTAAAATTATCTTAATTTCCCTCATCTATTTGTACAAAATCACCAAAAAGGCCCAAAATATTGTATAGGTACTACATATTTTTACAACTGGGACTATGAAGCAACTATACTTTCATGATAAAGGTGCTAAAGAAAACAGTGTTAACTGAAAAGGTGGGAAAATTGAAGCAAAAGAACCAAACCAGTCCTTTCACTCATGCTCTCCAAACCAAAAATCCTTCCAGTACATTTAGATTGGAAAGGCAATGTGCAGTTTGTCACCATCCAAACTTTGTAATCTGATCCACTCATTTGACTGTGTGCTAATGAGTACTTTAATGGAATGAAAGGTGGTGACAAAGAGAAACAAAGGTTTCTCCAAGAGCATCCTTTTCTGTAGGTCTTTGCTTTCAGCACTACAAAAGGAGCAACACATTCAAAACTCAATTCTTTAGACATCAAAGGAACAGGCCTGAGAAGATTTGTTTTAAAATAATCAACGGCTTTATTTCCTAGAACTGAAATAGTCTACGGTTCTCAGACCTAAATCTCCAAAAGTATAGTTAATTTTTTTCATCAGAGCCCGAGGGAAAAGGGCAGGGACAAAAGGGTCCAGGCACAAAGGTACATAGAGACAAGATGTTAGGAAGGGACACTCAACTTCTCAGCTCATTACATTTTGCAGCAGGTGACAACACTGAGAGGCCCAGGTGGTACATGTAGATGGAAATAACATCACAAGGAAAGAAAGGCCCCAACAACAAAAAGGTCATCAAATCCCAAATCAAAAGGGAATTCCTGGTTCATATGGCAATGAGATTGGTCGTGGAAAAACTAGGAGCAGGCACAAGCAAAGGTTTTTCTAAATAAAATAAAATTCCTCTTAAAACAAAGGTGATTCCTAAAGTCTTATGTTCTAGTGATATATATGACCAAAGGCCTTGGGGCTCCAAGGTGAATTGAGAGGGGCAGCAGAGGTCTCCCCAAGGGAGTGGTCCAAGAGATATATGGAAAGGATAATGTCTCACCACTTCAATCCAAAAGGACAGGTAAAGTCTTCAGATCTTACAACTTGGGAGCCCCAAATGTTTTAATGAAAAACAAAACAAAGAACATCAACTTCCAAACTGCCTAGGCCAACAGAAAACTTTACTGGTCCCTCCCCCACCAAACCTATACCACTGGGAATGGAGCTAAGGGAGGAGGAGACAGGGACTTGGGGAGACTAGAATCATGACCCCAAAGTATCAACATCACCAGTTTACACACTGCCCCTCCCAGACCTTTGAAATTCGTTTCTGCTCTCTATCCTCCATCCCTTCACTCCTGGTATCCAGGCAGAGATCTAAAATGCCCATCAGAGTTTAGGGAGGGAAGGGGGCCGCGAATGAAGGCACAAAGTTGATGTCAAGCGGTCTATCTGACCCATCCCAGGAATTCGGGCTTGGAGAAGGTGAGTAAATGAAGGAGCTGTGGACTGGGGTGAGGACTGAACCCTAGTGGGTTTCGGCAGTCACAGTCAGGTGGTACCAGGAACGGGTAAAGGGCTCTTCTACTGACACCGTGACTACAGGCCTTCCATTTCTCCAACAATCAGGGCCTGGACCGCCTCCTCTGTGGCCTCTTCCTCCAGCAGAGGAGGCTGCTGCTCCTGGGCTTCATCGGGCTCCTCCACGATGGGGCAGGCCTCAGCCTCCTCGCGCTCTCCAGCCGGCTCCATCTCCAGCGGACCGGGCGCCGCCTCTCTTGGCCGTTTGGGGGCTTCATGAAGCTGCTCCCCCGCGCTCCTCTTCAGACGCCCTGGCTCTACGGCCTCAGCCTCGGCCTCAGCATGCTGCTCTCCCACCTGCTCGGCCTGCTGATCTCCCGGCTCGTACTCGGCAAGGCCTGGCTCTTCGTCCACGGCGTCCAGCAGGTCATAGGCAGGCTGTGGCTCGGGCTCCTGCTCAGACTCGACCTCAGGCCCCGGCTGTGACTCCAGCTCAGGTCGGGACTCAGGCCGGGGCTCCACCCCAGGTCGGGACTCAGGCTCCAGCTCCTGCCCAGACTCCGGCTCCTGCCCGGGCTCCGGCTCCTCCCGTTGCCCCGGATCCTGATCACAGGGCTGCTCCTCCTCTGAGCACAGGCAAGGGGAGGCCTCGACCATTGGGTCATGCTCGATCTCCCACAGCCCCTCGCTGAAGCCTCGCCTCTTGTTGGGCTTGCCGAACCTCTCCTTGGACTCCTCGTAAGGGAAGAGGTGCTTGGGGCCGAGCAAAGCCGTCTCATGGGTCCCGAAGAAGAAGACCTGGTAGCGGTTGGGTTCAGCGACGTGCTCGATCCTCGCTGGCCAGTGGGCATAGCCCTTCAACTTGGCAAACACCAGGTCCCCTGTCTTGTACTTCGGGCGGCTGTAGCAAGACATGGCGAGTGCTCTTGGCCCCACCTTGGCGACCGGAAGCTGACCACCGCGTCTGCGCAGGCCGCTGGCCCAAGTGTGCATGCGCAGTGGGTCCATCTCGAGGACGCTGGCAACGCTTGCTTCTTCAGAATGTTGCGCTCCAAAGAGGGCATTATCTCCGAGAGCCAATGGCTAGTGGAGCCCGACATGGATGCCATGGTTACCTGAATGTTACGGCAAATAGCAGGAGAGGTCCTCATGGCGGTTGTGGTGAGAAGGTCTCAGTGTGGCTCCATCTTGAAGACACCTGTGCCGTAAAGATAATCTCTGCTGTATTCCAGAGTAGCCTAGAAAGGCTGTGATTGAAGAAAACACAATGACTCAAGTGAACACTTATTTCTCTGAAACTTGTAACAATCTGGAATTACCTTTCAGGGACCAGTATCTGCTCACTACAAAAACCTCAGAGGCTTCCCTGAGAAGTCTAGAGTAGGGGTTCCATTTTATGATTTACTCCCAGCCCATCATTAGAACTTAGATTGAAGCTAAGGGCCGTGTGGAAGTTTGTCAAAGGGAGGGTCAGCAGTCTTGTTAAGGTGTCTCAAAGACATAGGGCTAGGGAGAGAAACTCTAAGGATGATTTCTTGATGATAAATTGTGTACAGCAACACCACCACCATGGCCACCCAGAGATATCAAAATACCTAACAATTCCCATGTGTGAAAAATAATGGCCACATTATGGGAATACTGGGGATATGGTAGATGCTACCAGTACTTTTCTGTTAGAGGAGAAAATTGGATTCTGTATGGGAGAGATTAAGAGGAGACCCATCTGCCCCTCTGAGGTAGGGAGGTAATAAAATTAGGTAAACATTGTTGAGTACTTAAATGACCCTAGTTAAGCTTTTATTTTAAACACCCCTTAATGATTTAATCTCTTTTTAAAATAAAATATTGAATTTCCTAGTTGGCAGCTATTAGACTTTTTCTTTGTATCCTAGTTATCTTGAGTCTAGAAACATCAGCAAGACTACATCACGGCAGCATGGCTGTTTTGTCACATTAGAGTCTCTGGAAGGATACTGGAACAACTTTAAGAAGAGGGATTGTGCAACCATGGCTGCCAACATGCTCCTGACAGTTGGCATAGGCCTTCAAAAGCGGTATTCTTAAAGACAGAATTTGGTAGACACCTTTCAGCCTTTCTCACCCAGGCCAGAGAAGCATCTCATCTACTCCGAACCCAGTAGAAGACCTCTGATTGTTTCTCACACACTACTTCTTTTGAATAAAGATCAATTTATTTCACTTTTTCAGTCATATGGGGAGAGCTATTGGGTCAAATACAAGGGTTCTGTAGGGGTGACTTTTGTTGGTTGTTTGTCTTCTTTGTACTTTATTGTTGGTAGAGTGGTATGAGCTGACAGGAGGAAGACAGGATAACAAAAGCAGAAGCCAAGCTCTAGCGTTGGGGACAGAAGCATCCACTTTTGTAGCAGCAGTCGTGAAGACAGGGCAATAAAGTCATTTTACAGAGCAGTGACAGCCAAAATAATGGGTAGCAGAAGTAAAGAAGACAATGGGCTGTGTGGTGAAGATGAGAAACTGTGGACCTTAGTTGCTGCAAGAGTTCCAGGATATTGTCAAGCCTTAAGGACCAAAGGTTTCAGGCACTCTACGTCTAGGTCTCTGGCACACACCAGTCACAGACTGGCAAAACCTGATACTTAGGTCTGGGAGCTATAACACCTGCTACAGTGGCTGAGATTCCCATCACCCAAGGTCTGTGTGAAAGCTGTAACATCAGCAGGTACTGCCTACTGCTGCCTGAGTCTGTCCACTGCTGCTTCTACTTTAAGCCAAGGAATTATAATTGTTGCCAAGAGTCAGGGCCAGAATTGGTTACAGGTTAAAGCAATAAACTTCTAGTGTGAATGCTTAGCACCATACATGTCTGACTTCAAAAGTCTGGCAACAAAGCCCACTAGTTTTCAGGGTTTGTTATTGTCATTCTTCAGGTATGCCAGCCTAATCCACAGGCCTTAACTTGTACTGGACTGACAATGCTGCAAGAATTTCTCTTTACCGTCTTATAATTCCTACCTAGTTTCCAAAAAGTGAACAAGCCAGTTGATTATTGATTTATGCCTCACAATTATTTAGATGTCTATTCCTCTCAAATATATTGGAATCACAGACCTGCTGGGGATCACAGCCTAAAAACAAACACTGATCTCAATCAAGATATGACTTTAGGGATAATCAGGAGATTCTATGTGGGTGAACTTGTCTTTTTTCCCACATCTCTTTTGAGTTCTTCTACTTATTATTAGAATGTAGATTCAACTACCTATCCATATTTATCACAATACTCTGGGACATTTTGAAAAAGACATTTCTGTACTAATTAAGTGGTTAATGGTACAGATGTTCTTTTCAGGTGTAGTAAGTGAGAAATTAGAATCAGTAGCCAGTTTCAGTACAACACCAATTTCGTTTTGGTTTGCTAAGTGGGACTATCCATTTTAACATTGGGTAACAGAAGCCTGACCTGGGAAAAATGAAATAGTATTTAATGGCAAAACAAAAGTAATTGACAACCCTAATTGCAATCGAGTTCTTTTAGCCTTTCTTTAAAACCATTTTCTTAAGATGTCCTTCTGCCATGGATATCTATAGCTTTATCAAATAGACAAGATCAGAAGTGAAACAAATGCTTCTCAAAAAAAAAAAAAAACCACGAATGCAACACACTTCTCCCTCTTGAGTTCATAAGCAAAGTTCTAGAAAATTAGAAGCCTTTAGTGGAATTTCAAGAAGAGAAACCACAGTATCCCGCAGTTGTGAGGAATCTGAAATTTCTGAATGCATAGGTCAGGTAGGTAGCTCTGCACTGGCCCTCTCCTTTCCTCCTAAATATGGTTATTCACTTTGTGGGTGTCAAGTACAAAGATGACTCTGGTATATATAAAATAAACTCTTTGAGGATATTTTATTCATAAGGGACAGTTATCCACTAGCTTAGTTGTGATGACAAGAGCAAAGCAAAATCTAGCATTTTATGATACAATATCACCAGTGAATGCATCACACCAAACAAGCCAAATAACAATAACTGGGTGATGATTCAGCACAAATACTAAGTGCAGTGAAGGTCTGGGAGAGGAATCCACCCACAACTTTCAAGTAAATATAATAAGAAAAGGTAAGAAGGCAAGACAAATATTTAGATTTGCATAGGGTGATGTAGACTCTTAGGTCAATATGATTCTTCTTACAGATCTTTTGTTTTCTCAGTTTAGGAGATAATGCACCAGGGCATTATTATCCAAACTGTTGTTTAAATGCTAAATAGTGTGCCCTCTCTATATATAAACAGGAAGTGAACTCTAGGGGGAATTGTTAGACATGTGGTGGGGCAGATTTAAAGAACGTACTGCAGAAAATTCTGGCATTTTCACTTATTTCCAGGTCTTTTGTAGCTGAGAGTTGGTGTGTGTGTGTGTACTGATAGCTATGTGCAAACACACATTCTGATACACAGTCAAGTTTTAAATTTTATTTTATAAATTATCTATTTATGAAGTTGAGATTGAATTTAAGTTTCTCTATATTGTAGACTAATAATCTACTAGTGAGCTACCTCAACAACTGTCATTGATTTTTGATATAGACGCTCACTGAGTTTTCTAGGCTGGCTTTGTGGCTTCTCTGTAGTTCAGGCTGACCTTGAATGTTGATATATTCCTCCTTTATCCTCCTAAGTGACTGGGATTATGGACTCACATGACTAGGTTTGGTGATAGTATCTTTCTGAACGTCTGGCAAATATTTTCAAGATATTTAAAATAGCACATGATATTATCTTCTGGATTTCAGGAACACTAATGAGACCATGGGGATTAAAATCCAGAAAACAGAAGATACTGCCATGATACTCTGTGATAAATCATTGTGAAGAACAATTTTAACATAGATGAGAATAAGCTATACCTATCATGGTGCTAAGAGAGAGGAAGGATACATCAAAAAGATTGAATGAGGGCATTGAAGAATGAAGAAGTCCACCAGCAGCCAAGTGTCATGCTGTAAAAGATGACCTGTCCTGTGCAGCCTCAGTATGAGATACATGAAGCGTCCTCTCATTTGGAACTTTGAAGAATAGCATCCTTTTTCAGGTATGTTCACATCTCGGTAACTCATTTAGGAGTTTTCACTTTGCAAAAAGTGAAAAACATTACCTTTTGAGATTAAAACAGACCTTTTCTTTTCCCCCATTTCTTTTATTATCTGTATACACTATTACCTAATAAGAAGGGTCGACACAGATTCAATTGCCTTAAAAATCAACATGTTTTGGAGCAAATCGCTTGATCTTCATGGTAGCTCAATTGGTTTGGATTTGGTTGTTATAAAGTCCTTCCTATAAATACCACGTGAGAGTGAGAAATATCTAACAATATCTAACACTTTCCAGTTGCTTTTCTGGAAAACTAATGCTACGATTTAAAAAGCTGCTCAACAACAATTACGAAGCATCAGTAATAACACTTTTTAATTACACAAGAGAGACAATAGATATCTAATTGTTATTTCCTTGTTTAATTATTTCTAAATTCAATTAGTTTGCTGTAAAATATGATTTAAAAGAAACATAATTGTTTTCCTGTGTGCTTTTATCCTCATTAAAGATATTAACTGCCTCTGGGTTTATACAGTAGATGTGTTTGGTATTCGAAATCATGGTTTTTCTTTTTTTATATTCTAGTAGATGTAATTACACAGGAAATGTTTCCTGATCATGGGTAGAAAACTTCTGACTGTTCACTTTTAAAAAATCACCACAAATTCACTACCACTATATTTTTTCAGCTCTCTATTTTTATCATTGTCCATTGACGTGACATTCAAATCTTTGTTGGTTTCTAGATTTCAAAGAAACAGCCCATGGTGCCATTAGCAGCTGAAGGGAAATCTGAGCTAAATTCTTCTGAAGGTGGCATTTTCTTAGAGTTTCTATTGCTGTGATAAAACACCATGACCAGAATCAACTTGGAGAGGAGATGTGCTATTTCATCTTATAACTCTCGGGTCTTACTCCATTACTGAGCGAAGTAAAGAAAGGAAGGCGTGGTTGAAAACTGGAGACAGGAACTGAAGCAGAAGTGATGAAGGAGCTCTGTGTGCTTACTGGCTTGCTACTCAAAGGTTGCTCAGTTTACTTCCTTTTGCAAGGCATGGGCACAGGGGTGACACCATCCACAGGGAGACAATCTGATTGGCAGAGGCATTTTTTCAACTGAGATTCCTCTTCCCAGATAACTCTAGCATATATTGGCAAAAAAACCCAATCAGGACAGCCGTCATTATCATCATTTTGAACAGTGAGTCAAATGTGCATCTACATTAGGGAGTGTGAAAAGGAAGGGGCAAGGACACAGAATTCCTAAGTGAATTGTGTCATTTGGCCATTAGTTCCACTTCCAACAGTCAGCAGTCATAAATGTTATGAAATTTGTAGGAAGAAAAATTCAAGATGTTGAACTCTTGATGAAACCTCTGATTTAACCACAGTAGATGGAAAACGTCTCTTTAAAATGAATAAAAATAGTTACTGATGATTAAGTGTATTTTATACTAGTTTTGGGGGAAGAAATACAAGAAAAATGTTACATATTTTTGTTAATTAAAATTTTTTTTTATTTTACATTCCAACTACAGTTTCCCCATCCTCCTCTCCTCCTATTCTCCATCCACTGCCCTTATACTCCCCCAATCCACTCCTCGTCTGTTTCTGTTCACCCATGAGTGCCAACAAATCATGGCATATCAGGTTGAGATAAGACTATGCTCTTACCCTTGTATTAAGACTTGGTAAGGCAACCCAGCATAAGAAATGGATTTGCAAAAGCTTGTCAAAGTGTCAGGTAGTCTTACAAGTAGACCAAGCTATACAACAGTCACATATATGGAGGGGTCCTAGATTGGCCCCATGTGTTCTCCTTAGCTGTTTGTCCAGTGTTTGTGAGTTCCTATGATCCCAGGTTCTGTGGGTTGCCTTGAGATAACCTTGATTCTTCAGAGTTCAGTAACTGATAGAAGCAGATGCAGAAACGTACAGTGAAGGCGTAAGTCACAGACAATCCCACATCAGTTTGGAATTATGATTAATAGAATGGTTATTTATTTAAAGGGGAAAAAACTTACAGATTACCGTCCCAGACAATAGCCCCTCCACGCGAACAGAAAAGGAGTCCAGGGGCCGGAAACGGAGCCGGAAGACAAAGACAGAGTGGAGGACAGCCGCTGCTTTTTTTAAAGGGAGAGAGACCACGCCCCAATGGGCTGGTAACTCAGCGGCGATTGGCTGAAGGAGCTGAAGGAACTCCCACAGCATCTCCCCCTTTTGTTTAAGTAAGAGAGTTCTAAGCCTACTACGCAATTATATACAATAAGTACAAACCTACGAAATTATATACAATAAATACAAATATCCTATTCTAACTAGCTTAAGTCTTGTATAACAAATAACTTGGCCAAGTCATGAAAGGAAAGTAACTACATTTATATAATCTTCAATCCCATCGAAGATCTGAGAAGGGAAATAATGTTATCTGAGTAATTAGGAAGTGCAATCAAACAACTTCCAGAACATGTAATAAATCGCAGAGACAACTGGCTATCTGGACAAACACCCAAAGTCACATTTGCAGCGTTGAAGCAACCAACTTTGGCTAAGGCCTGATGTAACTGACATACCATTTTCAAAGGCAAGAAACTTCAAAACTATCTTACCCTGTCTTGGCAGGATATGACAGTCTTGTTTTATCCATTTACGGATATTCTGTAACTCTGTCAGTAGTTGAGGTATGAGCATTTCTTTACCCAAAGGCCAGTTCTGCCAAGAAGAAAGGCTCCAGGTGGAGTGTCTTTGGTGCTCAACATTCTCTCGGGCATAGATCAGTGTTGCCAGGAGTGATTGTGTCTCCCTACCATAGAACTCTGAATTAGATTAAAGGCCATTTTCTACAGCTCTTTGAAGAGGTTGAAGATTATCTATCTATACTGAATATAATCTCTATATATCTAAAGAACCTGATTAGTCTAATTATAAATGACAAACTTAGATGACTGTTGATCTATATAATTCTCAATATCTATCTAACTTAAAGACTGAGATAATAAACAACTGTGCAATAAATGAGGACAATGTGACCTCCAAATATAAACAATGTGCAAGTATACATTGCAATATGGTAAATATATATATATCAATACATAAACAATATATAAGTATCTTAATCAGAGGTAGAAGTGTACAATGCAATATGGTAAATATACATATATCAATATAATATATATATATATACAAATACATAAAAATGTTTTAAACAGAGGTAGAAGCATGAAGCATGTATGCATAAAATAGTCAACATAATTTAACTTTGTATCAATATATAAGAATCGATACCAATATGTTTGTCTAAAAGCAATAACTCATAAGTATAAATCTATTTATCCCATAATCGCCAGATGAAGGCGTAAGTCACAGACAATCCCACATCAGTTTGGAATTATGATTAATAGAATGGTTATTTATTTAAAGGGGAAAAAACTTACAGATTACCGTCCCAGACAATAGCCCCTCCGCGCGAACAGGAAAGGAGTCCAGGGGCCGGAAACGGAGCCGGAAGACAAAGACAGAGTGGAGGACAGCCGCTGCTTTTTTTAAAGGGAGAGAGACCACGCCCCAATGGGCTGGTAACTCAGCGGGGATTGGCTGAAGGAGCTGAAGGAACTCCCACAGCAGTACAGTCAATCAATGGTTCTGGGAATCTAATTGAAGAGAGGAAAGAAAGATTGTTACAATATTTTTCAAATCTTTGATGATATTTATTCAAGTACTGCTGTAGAAAAACATATGGGTTATTTACTATATAAACACTTAGTAAAGTTTAAATAAAATTTATTATGCTTGTGAATAATAATTGGAGGTTTATGTACATACTAAAGTATATTTGCAGAATAATTACATAACTTGATGGTCATACTCTTTGCACATGTAGATTTGTTTATATTGCTCATACCCACTAACAACTCTACCATGTACTCCTTCTACACATCCCCTTATGTCTTCATTTCCTCTCTTTATAATTCACTGAGTCCAAATAAATTTTGCCTGCTGACCCATGGTTGTGTGATTATCCACTGTAGCATAGACGTTCTACCAGAGACTACATTCCCAAAAAGTAACTCCCTAATCTCAGAAGCCATGAAATGTCAATAACCTGTCAACCAGGGGACCATCCTCATGAGCCTTCTTCTATTTATGCTAGAATGTGGAGTGCCTTGATTTTGTGCAAATCCTGGGCAGGTAACCATAGTTGCTGAGAATACATGAGTGAAAGAGCATACCAATGTAAAGAAGACACCATTTCTCATCACTCTTCCAATCATCTGGGTTGAAATGTTTTACCACTCTCTCATAGCGTTCACTTGGTCTTGGAGTGTAGTTAATGCATACATGTTGTTTAGGCCTTAGTACTCAATAGTTACTTATTCTGAGGACTTTGGCCAGATATAAGTCTCTTGAGGGTCTGCTGCCCCCAGTCAAAAAAAAAAAAAGAAAAAGAAAAAGAAAAAGAAAAAGAAAAAGAAAAAAAGATTCTCTGATGAAAGTTGAAAGCAGCTCTTCTAATCTACAGGTATCAAGGAAATGCTTAGGGACCAAAATTTTCAGAGAATAATGTGAATTTTCTTTCACTATACAGACTCAAATGTCCTTGCCTTAACTTTTTCCCCCACAGTTTTAAGAATAGTTACAAAATTACCAAATCTAAACAATAAATAATTTATATGACTTTTATTAAAGGAAATCAATACTAAAATGCATGCTGCTAAAAAGGGAGAATTTTAATTAATATTTAACTTTGGAGTCAATCATGGTGGCACGGATCTGCACTTCAGCAACAACCAGGTAAATGTGGAAGGGTCAGAAGTTCAAGATCATTCTTAGCTACACAGGTAGGATGTTAGAAGGCAACAGCAGCTTACATGTGACTCTGATGTGGGATTACCTTCTGTATGCTATGAATGTGTTTTATCATCATTGGTTAATAAAGAAGCTGCTTAGGCCTGTGAGAGAGCAGAATGTAGTCAGGCTGGAGGAGATATGGCCAGAGAGTGGGCAGTCAGGGAGTCATGTAGCCACCACAGGAGACAGACACCAGACGCTGGACATAACCTTACCTACCAGTAGACCACAACCACATGGCAATACATAGATTGATAGAAATGGGTTAATTTAAGATATAATATATTTATAAGATATAAATGGGTTAATTTAAGATATATAGTTAAGCTATTGGCCAAACAGTATTGCAAATAGTAAAGTTTCTGTGTGATTATTTCGAGTCTGGGCAACAGGGAATTAACGAATAGCCTCTGCCAAAAGAATTGCATGCCAGCATGGGGAAAGAATTTCCATGCAATATCTAAGAATTTTTTTTTAAAAAAGGCTTTTAGACCCACAAAAATGGAAGCCAAGCACAGCTTCTGGGAAACAGCATTGTTTTTTTAAAAATAGGCTCTGTTTGCTGGCAGCAAGCAAAGACAGAGCTCCTTTCAGAGGTTTCCTGACTCAGGCTTAGTGGCAAGAACTGCGGGGTTTCTTTAAGTGAAGGCTTCCTGGTTCGTGATGGTTACAGAAACAGTTCTGGCTCTTTTGGGGGTTGATGACCGTCACCCACTTCAGGTCCCAGTGTTTGTGTACCACTTGAGGTCTGGAGGAAAAGAGCTAAGACCATGCCCATGGCTCAGCGCCCCTAGTCTGGGCAGTCTTGCTAGGAATGCTCAGGCATGAAGGCATGGCAGATTCCCACCACCATACACAGAGATATTTCCAGACTGTGCAGTGTACCGCACTGCAGATTTAGCTTTTAGTGAGAGTAAAATGGGGTTATATGCTGCACAGTGCTTCCCAGAGTTGAGTTGGTGAGGACAGCTCCCACCCAGCAGTCTCAGAGCCGGTAGTGAACTACCTCTGCCGTATTAAAAGCCGTTAGAGGCATAACCAGCATCTAGGGCCTCTTCAACCAAGCTGCTTACCATTGTAAAAGTCAAAAATGATTACAGGTATGTAATAAAGACAGATTCAGACATAAATAAACCTCTGAACTGGTCATAGTGTTTTTAAAAAATGTACATAGGCTTGGGAGAGAGAAGATAAAGAGTGTAGAGAATTATAAAAAGAAGAAACAATCTAAAAAAGGCAAAATCTTTAAAGAGACAGAGGACAGACAGTCATAGATTAAAGGAGTAAAGAAAATAACGCAATAAAGATGGAAAATACACACAGAGAGAGTCTGAATTATGTGTATTATTGTCTTTTCTTTGAATTTTTTGACTGTAAATGAGCCAAGTAAAGAGAAGCATTTCATTATATAGGTTGCTAAGTTAAACCAACATAAAGCTATGTTGACTTCAAAATTTGGGTCTACAGATATGGTGCTTTGGAAAAGAAGTTCTGTTTTTGTTTCCACAGAGGTTGAGAACCTGTGAATTCCTTCCAGACTGATGTGACTTGATGGACCAAGACCTGAAAGGTCTCCATGATCCCTTAAATACTTTGACCAACAAAAAGAAGGAAGCAGTTTGGAGAGAACTACTATAAACGAATTCTAAAATATTGTTTATAAATGTTTGTTTATATATAAGGGGGATATGCTATAGACATGAATACTTTGCATTGATATGGATCTTGGTTTATTGATTCAAATTTAAGGTCAATTTTCTTATATATGTATTTCTGCTCTTGGTGAAGGTATTGTGTTTTTACAGCTCATTTAAAATGTAATGTATAATTGAGAAATTTAGGCTAATAGACAGTAATTTATAATAATCAAGCTTGTACTCATATTAGCTAGGTTTTCTAGATATAGAGTTATATTTCAGTTAGATAGGTGTTCTTCAAATCTGTTAGAGACCTTCAGGATATGACATTTAAAATGTCTTAATAACTTAGGATTTTTCATGACAATGACATACATCTGTTCCTGGCAGCACCAATCTACTTCAAGGAAATGATGGGCATCGAAGAGACTCCTTATGGAGTTTGTTAGACATTTGGGCAAGAAACTGCTCTTGCCTGGAGTGCTTGATATTATGCTGTATGAACTGGACATGTAGGACCCACAGAAAAATGACTACTGAAGTTTACAAAAGAAGGTAAGACAGTTCTTCAGGGTTCCTGATTCATGAAAGAGTCTGCTAGACATTTTTCAGGACACAGAAGGAAGTGAGTGACAAACGGCCAATATAGGAGGAACTGCTTTGAAATTTCCTGCTTCATGGAAAAATCTGCCATATACTATGGGCCTCTAGGCTGAAGATTCGATTCCCCAATGTTACAGAAGAACTTTGGATAACTGTTCAGGCTGTGAGATGTCTCTGTCAGTTCTAGAGTTTTGGAAGTTGCTTACAACGTACTTCCTGTTAACTTAGGCAATAGTATATTGTTCTGGGGTCTTTGATGGAGTTGAAGAATAGATAGTCATAAATATAGGTTTCCTTAGGTATGAAAAAGATAAAGTAGATATAAATATTTTAAATGTAATTCTTGCTTGTTAAAACCTTCCTTTTCATTTCAACAGAAAAGGGGAAGTGATGTGGGATTCGCCACTGTGTGCTGTGAATGTGTTTTATTATCACTGACAATAAAGAAGCTGCTTAGGCCACGACAGGGCAGAATACAGTCAGGCTGGAGGAGATATGGCAAGAGAGTGGGCAGAGTTAGGGGAAAGCCATGTAACTGCCACAGGAGTCAGATACCAGTCACTGGATGTAACCTAACTGTTAGGCCACAGCCACATGGCTATACAAAGATTAGTGGAAATTGGTTAATTTAAGATTTAAGAGCTAGCCAGCAATACCATTAAGTTATCGGTCAAACAGTATTGCAAATAATATAGTTCCTTTGTGATTATTTCTGGTCTGGGTGAATGAATGGAAAGCCTTCACCAACATGACTCTGTTTTTAAAAGAATAAATCAATCAAAGGGGTCATTAGAATTTAGATGAAAGAAAATGTTATCTTGAGAGCAGACAGTAATCCGAATTTTTTTCCTATTTTTTCATTGAGAAACACCTTTACGTTATCTGCTAATTCTTGTTGCAATAAATTTGTTATGAATTGCTGAGGATCTGTAAATCCTTATCAAAAGCTGTAAGTGCTTTCACAGTTTAACTATTGTGAAATAATTGTTTACACTTCAAACCAGAGTTGTTTTCATTTGTACTAAGAAATATGTAGTGTTTGTAGAAATACTCAGGAAGGTTTAGTTCATCCATGTCATTTCAAAACATAAAGTGAATGGCCTAGAGGCCAAGCGTGAGAAAATAAGATAAACATAAATTCAGCATGACTGTCCCCAGCCACATCTGTTAAGTAGCATGCTCAACAGACAATGCTACTTGCAAGGATTTCTTCATTATAAAACTTCGACTCCCTTTGTAACAAAAATTACCTTCTGAACAAATATTTTACTATTCTTTTAAGGGTGTTTTAATGACAAAATCCTCACAAATAGTTTAATACTTTTAGTATTTTCCAAGCTAAAGTATTTGGCATAATATTGAATATATAGTCTTATAGTATTTCTCCTGAAAATAAAAATATAATAATCATAATAAATAAAATAGAATAATGTAAAATAGCAATAAATAAAAGAATATAAAGCAAAGCTACTAATTTCAACTGCAATTTATTAAATTTGCATTCTATACCACATTCTATATAAACATTTTGTGTATAGTTTTATCAATTCATTATTTTTATTTCTTTCATTTTTTTCTGGTTAAATTTTTAACTTTTAATTTTGAAAAGTCTCCTGTAATTTGGGCTGGTCTCAAATCATTCTGTAGCTGAGATTGGCCTTTAAGTCCTCATGGTCCTGCATCCACTTGCATAGTACTAGAATTTTAGACATAGGACACCATGCCAAGTTCTTAAGCTAGCTCTTAGAATGCCTTCCCCACCTCCTTGCTTTTGAATTGACCTCTTGATAGTAAGTGCATTTAATAATTCTGAATATATAATATACTTATAATTAATAACTGTAGTTATGCATCATCAAAAGCCCTCAGGTAATAATGTCTAAAATTTAATTTCTAGCTATCCTGATGTTTTGGATAAAAGAGTAATTTATCATATAATAAAATATCCAATCTGTTGTGAGACCTGAATTACTTGAGTGACCAGAGAAATAATGTGAGAAAGGTATACACCCTTTGAGACAGTTTCAATGTTCAAAGTGTATGCAGTTACAATCTTCCTTTACATGCATATAGCATAAAAGTGTCTGGGAGTATTTGGGTGAGTTTAAACCTTTGCATTTAAAAATAAAACCCACTGTTATAACAACAGTCGAATCAATGATCTGTGATTAGAATATAACATATTGAGAAGGCAAATAAATAATATATCACATAATACCAATATTGATATGGTGTTTCTTCGAAGCAAGTTTTTGTAAAGTATTTAATTTATTTAACAATAGTCTTTGTTCTTACTAAGCTAAGTATACCTTTAAACTGTGTTCCTATGGGAAAATTTCAGTTTAATTTTTCATAAACGCATATATTCTGAGTATTGACCAGTTGCCTCCTCTCACAAGTGTTCTCCCTATAGTGGAAGCAGAGTTGGTAAATTTTCATTTAAAACAAAAATGCAGTTGCTTAAATATTAAACTAAAAAGTTTAATATTAACAATGAATAACAACGATGCCTAAGTGAATTGCAATTTTCAGACAGTTATTTTATTTTTATTACTTTTAGCTCTTTCCTGAATTCTCAATACAACTGAAAAAATAATAACAGCATATAGCTTTTTCTTTAAATATTGTAAAAGGTTGCTTGGTTTTGTTGAGTTTTTTTCTATTTTGTTTTCTTCTATTTACCCCACAGGACTTCTGTGAGTTGAAAGGGAGTTTCTGAGCTCCCTGAATATAAAGTAGTAAAAATTGAAATTTAGAATATAATGTATCTTTTAGGACAAAATTGTCTGCTGTTCAATAACATCCGGGTAGTTATAGTGTTCCCAGTGGAGAGCTAAGAACTGTGGGAAAGACAACATGGTGGTCTGAGAGGTATTAATCATTTGCATTTGTGTGTTAATCTAACCTGTTCTTATGTGTGAGCAGATGTGTGGGGTTTTGTCTGTAAACATACGTGTATAAAGGCAAGAGTTTTACTACACTAGTATTTTCCTAAGTTGTTCTTTATCTTCTTTTTTGAGACAAGGTCTCATGAACTGATTTACTCCATCTTCTCAGACCCAATCTTTGCATTTTTGAAACATTGTTCTGGGGCTATTTGAAGTTTTAAGATTTATCAAATAAATTTGAAGTATTTAACGTAGTTTTTGTTAAATACTTCCACATAGTTTGCATACTACATAGCTGCTTTGTATATCTGCTCCTGAGAGAAATATATGGAGATTTTACCAACAACTAAACTGAGGTCTGCAGGGACTTGTGAATTTCCTTTAAGTTCTGTGTCTGCTTTGTGTTTCAATGCAGTGTTAAGTATGCCAGTTGATTTCCACGTTGTTCTGCTCCCCTGAGAATCTTGTTTGATTCCAAGGAACTCATTTTGCTCATGCCTCTGCCTTAATTTCTGGTTTTAGTATGCTAAGGCTCTTGGTAACTGATTGACGTGTTCATTTCTTTAATTTTTTTTGGCACCTTGTGTACTTACATATTTTTTCTTTTACCCAGCAGACAGGTAGATTGTTGTCAATTCCCCCTTTCATGAGGATAATTTAATATTTTTTATACCCATGACAAATTCTAGGTCTATCTCTATATTCTGTGATTGGAGTTCACCATATCTTTGTATAGAGGTTGTGATTTTGTTTCCCTCCCACTCTGCTTTTCTCTGTTTTCCTAGATTGGTAATGTGCCTGTAATCCTTTCATTTGTAGATTCGGAGGTTCAGAGATTAAGGTCATCTTGGGCTACCAAATATGTTGGGGGTGAGTTTGGGTTACATGCTATCTTGTCTCAAAAAAAGAGAAAGCTAATGGAAGTGTGTGTGTGTGTGTGTGTGTGTGTGTGTGTGTGTGTGTGTGTGTGTGTGTAAGCTCATCCTTCACCTTTATTTCTTTAGTGTTGGTTTTGGATTACAACTTTTGTTACTTTTTGGGGGGACTATCCATTTTTGCATCTTTTCAGACCTTTTGAGTGTACTTATTTCAAAACCACTATGGTTGTTTTTACTGTTTGAATTTAATCTGTCATGATTTCATTCCTGTTGCCAAGTAGTGGCTTGGCATAAGGTCCCTTGCTGCAAACTCACCAGTTTCTTTAACCTCCTATAAAAGATAACTTGGCAAGTGTTGTATCACCCACAAATAACCCAAGATAGCCAACCTCTTTTGTGGTGTCAGGAAGTTCTATTCTAGCCTATATGGTCAGCTCCTTTAACCCTCTGCATGGGTGTACTCTTCTTTCACATCACAGAATTAAGGATGCTGTTGCTTTTCCTTGTATCTCCTCTCAGATATCATCTGAGATAAGGTTTAGCTTCTTCCAACATTGAGTGTGTCATTCCATTTCTAGTTTATCAATGCCTACAATACTTTTAGTTTATAAATGTGGTGTTTTATATTTGATCTGGTATTTGCTATGCTACATGTTGGATCACTAAAGAGATGTCATATTGAAAGGCATGAATTTATAATATCTTAATTAGATGTCACGAAGTTATAAAATATTGTGCCTACTCCCAACTTAGCAGTTTGCTAGTTAATTAGGAGATAGAGTGTATGCATAAAATAATTAGGAAAAAACAGATCCTTATAAGAAACAAAGCATACATATATCTACACAAACAACAGAGAGACTTTTGGGATGAGACAGTGTTTGAGATTTTTCTTAAGGAATAAGCAAGATGTTAATGAGCAGAAAATAGATGAATTTTTGTTAACTCCTTTACAGTTATATATTATTTTATGCATTAAAATGTAGTCTGAGTACCTCTATTATTGGTTTTAGTGGTACATATACACAAATACATACCATTTTAGTCATCTGGAGCTTCTTCATAAAATACCCAAATAGAAACTGACATATTCCATATACAGAGCCTGCTAACTCTGAGACAGAGGGGTCTGAAGATTGGTTTATATTGAGGGCTACACCCCGATTCCTTGGCATCTGTTTTTGGCTAGATATTTGCATCTATCACCAGGGAGTGCTATGGGTTTCTTCTAATCCAATTTATCTCCCAGAGACTCTTCTTCCTAATACCATCTATCATATTGGGACTTATATTTAATTTATGAATGGAGGAATACATAAACATTTAGTCTACAATAAACACTGTGAGTAGAACTCTGGGTCTATGACCTAGTTGGAATATTGAGAGAAATTAACTCCGTGAAGTTCTAGGAGTTTGATATAAATATTTTTATAGAAATAATTCAATTATGATATTTACATTATAGTAAAATTTCTCAAGGAATGTTAAAACTGTAACTTGTATACCACTGCATTTGGGTAAATTTCAGAAAATACAGCAAGGACTAATTGGATCAGAGTTGATGTCTTATACCCAGAAGTACAAAATGCCAAACTAACTGTGCCATCCTTTCCTTAATGTCTGCCTGGGTTTTCAAGTTTAAGCTTCATTAACTTCTCATAACTTTAGAAAGTCTAAAAATAGTTGTATTGCATAACGATTCTACACAAGTCTGATGCATGATATCTGGGACACTTCCGATGGGTTCATCTTAGATGCCAAGAACCAGCAAGTAAATAACAAAGAGGCAGCACATTCCCAAGTAGACTTCACAGTTCTCCCATGCCTTCTGTTTAAGTTTCTCTGATTGGTGTCGTACTTCAGAAAAATCCAGAAATAATGGTAGAGATAATTGGCCCAGTGCCTTGTTCGTTCTGACGTTCAGCTGTTTGGAACTAAAACAATTCCAAACCAAAGTTTTCAAACAAAGCAAATTTTGTGTTGCATAAAAAGGAGTAACTGCAGGAACCTGGCAAGGTTCTGACAAGGTCTCCATGTAAATAACTGAGTCGTTTCAGGGGAGGGAATGGCAATCAGGCAGCAGGAACATTAGCCCATGAGACATGTCTGCCTTCAGTCATCCTGACTTTTATTTACTGCAGCCATGACACTGTATTAGATCGGCTAAATATAGTTTTGAAAATGCAACTTCGTAGTAAAACATGATCCTGCTCTTTAAAGCTCTTTAATTAAACACACCTGGTGCTTCTCGCTGTCAGTTTACAGTTATACCACACACACAACAGCCAGCCCTAATTGAAGATTAAGCATTTATAAATGCCTATTCTCTGGTTCAAAATAAGGAAAAAAAAGCCTACATATACGTGTGTTCATATGTATAGATACATATACATCATAGTTGTCTCTGTCTCTTTGTCTTTCTTGATATATATACATGTATATATTTATGTACACACACTGTTTCTTAGCATTGCTATCATTACTAATTTGTGTCACTGAATGCTGGTTTTATAGACACTCTTTTTCTACATTAACTTAATAGTTAAGAGACTTGCTTAATTATCTAAAGTTAGGCATCATTTTCTGCATAAGGTAAAGCTTCTGTGAAATGCATGAGAAAGCTCTGTACTTTGTGATGTTCATAGAGGAGTCTTCTCACTGTGCACAAGAGCTTGTGAGATCTAAAATGAGTTATGAGTCAGAGTTCTCACTGAGCCAACAAGAACAACTCAAAGAACTTCCCCAGCAAGTTGGAGTCGAAGTGGAGGTCAGAAACCATACTGAAGAGCAATTTTATGCCCCTGTGTCTGGCACATTTGACACCAAAGCCAAAACTGTGGAGATCTTATTGATGTTGCAGCAGCACTTTTCAGCGGTCTTAATTATTTTTATAAATTAGGAAAATTCTCTCCTGGAAACTTGTTTATTACAAAATATATTACAGGATAATTTTAGTTCACTTCAGTGACATAGGAAAGCATAACAGAAATATAGAATCTAAGGGCATATGGAATAAATGGATTAAATACCTATTTTTAACAAGCCTTCAACCAAAAATGACCTCTATAGAACTGGAGAGGTGGGATCAATATTTAAATGTTTTTACTGTTCTTGTACTTAAAAAGAACTTAATATATTTATGTAAATATGTCTCCTTTGCAGAACTGTAACTCAAAAAATGGTAAAGTGACCATCCACCTCCCCCACCCTGTGTGTGTGTGTGTGTGTAAATAAAGAGATCAAAAGAAAAATGAAGAAAGAGATAAGAAACATAAAAGGGAGGAGCAGAGAAGGACGAAAGAGTTGCCCTAAGTTTCAGAGTTGAGAACACAGTGAGAAGCAGTCTGCAGATGTAGAAAGGTGGAATTCTCAGGGACCATCAACATCAATCTCTAAAATGGAAATCGGTTTCCCTTCTCTGTCCACACTTGATTCTTACTCCTATCTGTTCTCTCATGGATGTGCACATTACAGTGTACATGCTACAGATTACTTTAAGAGATGTGATATTTTTCCTGTGGTTTTGTTTCCATTTGCACAAATGCAAAGTGTTATTCATCACATTCCAACTCTTATTGTCCCTACATGATATGAATTTATGATCTACACAAGTATTAACACTAGTACAGGTCTAATTTCCATGATCCATGTTACCATGCACTGCTGACTCTTACTTTCCTGTGGATTCTATTACTGACTAATACTTGGATTTTGTTAATTCCTGACAGCATGTGTTTATACACAAAAGAAAATCTTTATTACTGTTTACCTGTTTAATGAAAATTTTCTTTCAAATACAGAAAGTATTATAGCTATTTAAAGTAGAAAATGATTAAATAATTTGGGAACTAGGTGTGTAAAATCTCCCAGAGATCAGAATGCCAGGTCATTCCTATAATCTCAGCATACACAAAATTGCAGCTGTAGGATTACTGCAAGTTCAAAGGCCATCTTATCAATGTTCAGACTGGGCTATAGAGTGAGTCTTCCAGCACTAGATTTCAGCTTTGAGGACCTGCAGCTTTCTCTAATATTTCTCTAAGTATTTCATTTAGAATCCAGAAGCTACTGTGGGATCACAACCAAATCCAAACTGACTGACCTTAGAGTAGGACACATTTCCCTACCCTTGCGAAGCTGGGGCAAATGCTGGCTATAGTAAGGGGAGTCTAAGGAAACAGGGAGACGTGTCTGTCTGGCACTTCTACACTTTTATTGGTTCTTTGTTTTTTTTTTCTTAGTGTTGTGTTGTTTCAGGCATGCATCTGCTTCTGATTATTATGTATTTCTCAAATTGGGGTTTCTATGTGCTGGTAGAATCTACGTGTGCTGTTTTCATAAGGAGGAATGAAAATAATTGGAATGTATGGTGGTTTAAATAAGATAGGATTTCCATAGGCTCAGGTATTTAAACAGTTGGTCCCCAGTTGGAGGCACTATTTATGGAGTTTATGGAAACTTTAAGGGGTGGAAACTTGCTAGAGGAAGTACGCAACTGGGAATGGTTTTGAATGCTTCTATTTTCACTCTACTTCCCCTTTGCACCTTCTGCTTCCTGCTTCCATTTGAAAAAAATGAGCTCTTGATTCCTGTTTGTCACTGCTGTGCCAGTTACTTCCTATTCTGCCTCCTGACAATGAGATAGACCCTTATTTCTCTGGAAACATAAACCAATATAAACTTTCTCTTTGATTAGTCACTTTTGGTCACAGTGATTAATCTTGGCAACAGAAAAATAACCAATCAAGAAGGATTTTGAGGAGGAGGTGAGAGACCTGTCTGTCATATTGGCATAATAGTCATAATGACAGTTGGCTCATAGTACTGTAATTGTTAGGGAGGTGCGAAGTGTATTTTCATTCCATCATTGGTTGGTTTCTTCTCTTGAACAAGTCAGAAACTCTTTCACATGGGTGGGGGAGGTGATACACTGGGCCTATTATATGAAAGTGCTTATACAAAGAAAGTTCCCTTAGTATTGGTAGTTAATGTTCTACAAATTCTTGCTAGTTGTAGACTGATATAACCATGCACAGGAATAAAGGAAGTTAGATACCTTAAGTATCACTAGGCTCTCTATTCTCATAAGGGATTATATTCCTCAGCTTTCCTCATCTGTGTGGACACAGATAGACTACTGATTCCTAATTGAGAAAGGATATAACAAAATCATTATTAGACAACATGGCTATTAGCATAGAGCTAAGTCCATGAAACTCTAATTAAGCCTCTTCATTTATTAGAGTTATATTGGTCATGGTATCTCTTCACAGTAATAAAATAGTACCTAAGTCAGAAGTTGATACCAGGGATTGTGGTATTATTGAACAAGTCTGAACATGCTGGGTGTTGGAAGAATATGAAGACGTAAGGACTTTGGACTAGAAAAGTGGTTGGAAGATATGAGTGAGACCTAATGGGTCATCCTACTAGGGTTATGGAACACAATGCTGAGAATAACTTGAACTGTAAGGGTTCAAGAACTCTTGGGAGAAGAATTTAGTGACCTAGAAATGATTCTTGGGATATTCTGGCAAAAAAATATGACTGCATTTTTTGTCCTTATCCTAGGAATCTGTCTGAGGCTAAGTCTTGCATTAATGGCTTTAGAAGAAATTTCAAGACAGCCTAGCATTGACTCTGTTATGTCATTATGACTCTTATTCATATCTATAACAAAAAAGAAGAAGATGCACAAAGAAAAATAGGAATATGCAGCTTGGCAAGACAAGAAACACTAAGAAGTGTTTGATATAAATGGAAACTGCTCTTTCATTTTCTGGCCACCAAGACCTGAATAATCACTGAAATTAAAACACTGTTTGGCCAAAGGCTCACACGTATTCTTCGTTAACTCTATATCTTAAATTAGCCCATTTCTTTTAATCTTATGTATCACCATGAGGTAGTAGCCTACTGGTAAGGTTCTGAAACCTTTCTCCTTCAGCAGGTTTTGGCATCTGCCTGACTCTGCCTTTTTTTCCTCCCTTTATTCAGTTTAGTTTTTTTTTTGGTTTTGCTTCTCTTTTTTATTTAATTTTTCCTTATTTATTTATTTATTTATTTATTTATTTATTTATTTAAAGAATTTCCACTTCCTCCCCTCCTGCCAATACACTCCCACTCCCCCAACTCCCTCTCCTCCTCCCTCACTAGTCCCAAGAGCAGTCAGGGTTTCCTGCCCTGTGGGAAGTCCAAGTTCCTCCCCCCTCCCTCCAGGTCCAGGAAGGTGAGCATCCAAACAGACCAGGATCCCAAAAAGCCAGTACAGGCAGACGAAACAAGACCAAGTGCCATTTTCAATGGCTTCTCAGTCAGCCCCCATGTCAGCCACATTCAGAGAATCCAGTTTGATCACAAGCTCGTTCAGTTCTAGTCCAACTGGCCTTGGTGAGTTCTCATTCAATCAGTCCCCTTGTATCAGTGGGTGAACACACCCTTCGCCGTCCTGACTTCCTTTTTCATGTTCTCCCTCCTTCTGCTCTTCATTTGGACCTTGGGGGCTCAGTCCAGTACTCCAATGTGGGTCTCCATCTCTATCTCCATCCATTGTCGGATGAAGGTTCCCTCTGGTTCTGCCTTCCTTGTTCACGTTCTCCCTCCATCTGCTTCTCATTTGGACCTAGGGAGTTAAGTCCAGTGTTCCAATATGTGTCTCTGTCTCTATCTCCACCTTCGCCAGATGAAGGTTCTGTGGTGACATGCAAAATATTCATCAGTATGGTTATGGGCCAAGGACAGTTCAGGTACCCTTTCCTCTGCTGCCCAAGGAACAATTTGGGGACCTCTCCTTGGGCCTGGGAACCCCTCCAGAATCAAGTCTCTTGCAAACCCTAAAATGGCTCCCTTAGTTGAGGTATAAACTTCCCTGCTCCCAAAGCCATCCTTCCTCCCTCCCCCCTCCCATTCCCCCAAGTCATCCCCAATCCTCCCCCTCTCCTCAACCATGTCCCTTTACTCCCACCCCCCCACCCCCCCTCCGTGCACCGAAGTTTGCCTGGCAATCTTGTCTACTTCTAATATCCAGGAGGATAACTATATGATTTTCTTCAGGTTCACCTTCTTATTTAGATTCTCTAGGATCACGAATTATAGACTCAAAGACCTTTAACTATGGCTAGAATCCACTTATGAGAGAGTACATACCATATTCCTCTTTTTGGGTCTGGGTTACCTCACTCAGTAAAGCATTTTCTATTTCCATTCATTTGCATGCAAAATTCAAGATGTCATTGTTTTTTACCGCTGAGTAAAACTCTAATGTGTATATGTTCCACACATTTAACCATTCTTCTATTGAGGGGCACCTAGGTTGTTTCCAGGTTCTGGCTATTATAAATAGTGCAGCTATGAACATAGTTGAACAAATACTTTTGGAGTATGATAGGGCATCTCTTGGGTATATTCCCAAGAGTGGAATTGCTGGGTCCTGGGGCAGGTTTACTCCCAGTTTCTTGAGAAACCGCCACACTGATTTCTACAGTGAATGCACAAGTTTGCATTCCCAACAACAATGGATGAGTGTTCCCCTTACTCCACATCCTCTCCAGCATAGGCTCTCATTGGTGTTTTTGAGTTTAGCCATTCTGAAAGGTGTAAGATGGTATCTCAAAGTGGTTTTGATTTGCATTTCCCTGATTGCTAAGGAGGTTGAGCATGACCTTAAGTGTCTTTTGGCCATTCGAAGTTCATCTGTTGTGAATTCTCTGTTCAATTCAGTACCCCATTTTTTAATTGGGTTAATTAGAGTTTTAGTGTCTAGTTTCTTGAGTTCTTTGTATATTTTGGAGATCAGACCTTTGACTGAGGAGGGGTTGGTGAAGATCTTCTCCCAATCTGAAGGTTGCCTTTTTGTCTTACTGACAGTGACTTTGCTTAACAGAAGCTTCTCAGTTTCAGGAGGTCCCATTTATTCATTGATTCTCTTATTGTCTGTGCTACTGGGATTCTACTTAGGAAGTGGTCTCCTGTGCCTATATTTTGTAGACTACTTCTCACTTTCTATTCTATCTGGTTCAAAGAGGACAGATTAGTGTTGATGTCTTTAATCCATTTGGATCTGAGTTTTGTGCATGGTGATAGATATGGATCTACTTTCATTCTTCTACAGTTTGACATCCAGTTATGCCAGCACTATTTGTTAAAGATGCTTTCCTTCTTCCATTGTATACTTTTAGCTCCCTTGTCAAATATCAGGTGTTCATAGGTTTGTAGGTTAGTATCCAGGTCTTCTATTCGATTCCATAGGTCAACTTCTCTGTTCTTATGCCAATACCAAGCTGTTTTCGATACTGAAGCTCTGTAATCGAGCTTGAAGTCAGGGATGGTAATGCCTCCAGAAGTCCCTTTATTGTATAAAATTGTTTTGGCTATCCTGGATTTTTTGTTTTGCCATATAAACTTGATTACTGTTCTCTCAAGGTCTGTGAAGAAGTTTGATGGGATTTTGATGGGGATTGCATTGAATCTATAGATTGCTTTTGGTAGAAAAGCCATTTTTACTATGCTGATTCTACCAATCCAAGAGCAGGGGAGGTCTTTCCGTTTCCTGGTATCCACCTCAATTTCTTTCTTCAAAGACTTAAAGTTCTTGTCAAATAGGTCTTTCACTTCCTTGATCAGAGTTATCCCAACATATTTTATGCTATTTGTGGCTATCGTGAAAGGTGATGTTTCTCTGATTTCCCTCTCTGCTTCTTTATCCTTTGTGTATAGGAGGGCAACTGATATTTTGGAGTTGATCTTGTATCCTGCCACATTACTAAAGGTTTTTATCAGCTGTAGGAGTTCTTTGGTAGAGTTTTTGGGGTCGCTTATGTACACTACCATATCGTCTGCAAATAAGGAAAGTTTAACTTCATCCTTTCCAATTCGAATCCCCTTGATCCCCATATGTTGTCTTATTGCTATTGCTAGAACTTCAAGCACTATATTGAAGAGGTATGGGGATAGTGGACAGCCTTGTCGTGTTCCTGTTTTTAGTGGAAAGGGTTTGAGTTTCTCTTCATTTAATTTGATGTTAGCTGTCGTCTTGCTGTATATTGCTTTTATTATTTTTCCGTATGATCCTTGTATCCCCAGTGTCTCCAACACCTTTATCATAAATGGGTGTTGAATTTTGTCAAATGCTTTTTCAGCATCCAATGAAATGTTCATATGGCTTTTTCTTTCAGTTTATTTATATGATGGATTACATTGATAGATTTGTGAATGTTGAACCAGCCCTGCATCTCTGGGATGAAGCCTGCTTGATCATAATGGATAATTTTTCTAATGTGTTCTTGGATTCGGTTTGCCAGTATTTTTTTGAGAATTTTTGCGTCGATGTTCATGAGTGAGATTGGCCTGTAATTCTCTTTCTTGGTTGTGTCTTTGTGTGGTTTTGGTATCAGGGTAACTGTAGCTTCATAAAAGGAGTTTGACAGTGACTCTCCTGTTTCTATATTGTGGAATACATTAAGGAGTATAGGTCTTAGCTCTTCCTGGAAGTTCTGGTAGAATTCTGCATTGAAACCATCTGGTCCTGGGCTTTTTTTTTTTGTTGGGAGATTTTTGATAACAGCTTCTAATTCTTCGTGACTAACAGGTCTATTTAGATTGTTCACCTGTTCTTGGTTCAACTTTGGTATATGGTACTTATCTAAAAAAAATGTCCATTTCTTTTACATTTTCCAGTTTTGTGGCATACAGGCTTTTGTAGTAAGATCTAATGATACTCTGAAATTCCTCTGTGTCTGTGGTTATGTACCCCTTTTCATTTCTGATCTTCTTAATTTGCAAGTTCTCTCTCTGCCGTTTGATTAGTTTGTTGATTTTCTCCAAGGACCAGCTTTTAGTTTCATTGATTCTTTGGATTGTTTTCTGTGTTTCTATTTTGTTGATTTCAGCCCTCAGTTTGATTATTTCCAGTCTTCTACTCCTCCTGACTGAATCAGCTTCTTTTTTTCTCTAGAGCTTTCAAGTGTGCTATTAAGTCTCTAGTGTGTGCTTTCTCTGTTTTCTTTAATTGGGCACTTAGTGCTATGAAATTTCCTCTTAGCACTGCTTTCATAGTGTCCCATAGGTTTGAGTATGTTGTGTCTTTATTTTCATTAAGTTCAAGGAAGACTTTAATTTCTTTCTTTATTTCTTCTTTACCCAGGGGTGATTTAGTAGTTGACTGTTCAACTTACATGAGTTGTTGTCTTCCTGGGGGTAGCATTGTTGTTGAATTCTAAATTTAATCCATGGTGATCTGACAAGACACAGGTGGTTACTAATATTTTTTTGTATCTGTGGAAGTTTGCTTTGTTACAGAGTATGTGGTCAATTTTAGAGAAGGTTCCATAAGCTGCAGAGAAGAAAGTATATTCTTTCCTATTTGGGTGGAGTGTTCTATAGATGTCTGTTAAGTCCATTTGATTCAATACCTCCAATAATTCTATTATTTCTCTGTTAGGTTTCTGTCTGATTGACCTGTCCATTGGTGAGAGAGGTGTGTTGAAGTCTCCTACTATTAGTGTGTGTGGTTTGATGACTGCCTTGAGTTCTATAAGTGTTTCTTTTACATATGTGGGTGCCTTTATATTAGGGACATAGATATTCAGGACTGAGACTTCCTCCTGATGAATTGTTCCTGTTATGAGTATGAAATGTCCATCTCCATCTCTTCTGATTGATTTTAGTTTGAAGTCGATTTTGTTAGATATTAGAATGGCCACACCCGCTTGTTTCTTAGGTCCATTTGTTTGGATAACCTTTTCCCAACCCTTTACTCTGAGTAGGTGTATGTCTTTGTGGTTGAGGTGTGTTTCTTGTAAACAGCAGAATGTTGGATTCTGTTTTCGTATCCAATCTCTAAGTCTGTGCCTTTTTATAGGTGAATTGAGTCCATTGATATTAAGTAATATTAATGACCAGTGGTTGTTGATTCCGGTCATTTTTGGGGGGGGGTAGTAGATTGTATGTGTTTTCCTTCTTTGAGTTGTGCTTGTGAAGGTTCGCTAGATGTCTGAGTTATTGTAGGCAGTGTTGGGAATGATGGATTCCCTGGGTTGTGATTTTCCTTCTAATATTCTCTGTAAGCCTGGATTTGTAGCTACGTATTGTTTAAATTTATTTTTATTCTGGAATGTTTTGTTTTCTCCATTGATAGTGAACGATAGCTTGGCTGGGTATAGTAGTCTGGGCTTGCATCCATGGTCTCTTAGTTTCTGTAGTACCTCCATCCAGGACCTTCTGGCTTTCATGGTTTCTATAGATAAGTCTGGTGTAAGTCTGATAGGTTTACCTTTGTAAGTTACTTGACCTTTATCCTTTGCAGCTCTTAATATCCTTTCTTTAATCTGAATGCTTTGTGTTTTGATTATTATATGGCTAGGGGATGGTTTTTTCTGATCCATTCTATTTGGTGTTCTGTATGCTTCTTGAACCTTCATAGGAATATCGTTCTTTAGGTTGGGAAAGTTTTCTTCTATAATTTTGTTGAATACATTTTCTGGACCTTTGATCTGTAATTCTTCCCCTTCTTCTACCCCTATTATACTTAGATTTGGTTTTTTTATTATGTCCCAGATTTCCTGAATGTTTTGTGATGAGAATTTGTTGGATTTGCTGTTCTCTTTGGTCAGAGTGTTTATTTTCTCCATGGTGTCTTCATAATCTGAGATTCGTTCTTCTATCTCCTGTAATCTATTGGTTATGCTTGTTCCTGAAGTCTCTGTTTGTTTACCTAGATTTTTCATATCCAGCCAGCCCTCGGTTTGTGTTTTCTTCATTGACTCCATTTCAGTTTTCAATTCTTGAACTGATTCCATTACCTGTTTTATTGTTTTTTCTTGGTTTTCCAGGGTATCGTTTACGAATTTACTCATTTCTTCAAACTTTTTGTTATATTTCTCTTCCATTTCTTTACTCATTTCTTTTTTTTGTTATATTTCTCTTCTATTTCTTGAAGTGAGTTAATCACACCCTGTTTAAGAGACTCTATTGCTTTCATAATGACACTGTTTTCCACTTATTCCGGCATAGGGTGTTCAAGTCCTTCTGTCATAACATCACTGGGATCTGGTGTTTTCATGTTGTTTTTCAGACAGTTGGAGTAATTTTTGCCTGGTGTCTGTCCATCTCTTCCTTCAGATGCTCTCCAGTGGCTCTTCCCTCCACTGGGTCTTCTGCTACAGGATCAGTGCCCCTTGCTTGCCAGGAATCACTTTGCCTGCAGTTGTACCTTGCTGCAGGCAGGCTATTAAAACAAAGGAACTCCCTCCTGCCCGTTTGCACTCACTGCACCGTCCTGGTGGTGCCCACACAGGCTGAGTTGGAGGATTTTATGCCCTGAAAAAGGGAGAGAGGAAGGGAAGGGGTTCCTGGCTGAAAGTGGGGATCTCAGTTTAGTCTTTCTGCCTACGTCTATTGTATCCTGCTATAAGCCAAACAGCTTCTTTATTAACCAATGGAAAAAAAATAACAAAATCAACCAACCAAACAAACAAACAAAAAACCAAAACATATTCACAGCTTCCAAAGGGGAAATCCCACATCAAAATGGAGCTCAGTTCAGTGCTCAAGAAGATAAAAAGCTTAAAAAAAATTCCTAATGCTAAATGAACCAAAGCAGTGGTGACCCCAAGGCAAGACTCAACCTAGCTAAACTTGCAACTTTTGAAATGGAATTTAGGAAAGCTTAGGCACTGAAGGAAGCAATGCAAATGTAATTAAATGCAGGAGCAAAGTTACAGCCTTACCAAGGAGCAGAACTTGACTGGCATGTTGGACTACATGGTTCAGCTTTAGAGTCAAAGATATAAGAAAGGGCTGGTAGACTCTCCCTCCATGGTCAAGGAAAGCTTCAAAAGTCAGACATGTGTCAGGGGTGCCTACCTGAAGGCCTAAGAGACCATTGCATAAAACTATTAAGGTGAAGCCTGGACTGTGTTGAAGATCCCAAGTTGTAGTAGACACAGATGTACAGTTAGGGTTCGCATTAGGGGTTAGGGTTAAGGGTTAGGGTTAGGGTAGGGCCTAGTCCTGAGGTACTTTACCAAAAAGAGCTGCAGACCAGGTATGGAGTCAACCCAATAGAGAAGTGTGTAGTATTTAACAAAGTCAAAAGAAGTTGGATATCTGGAGTCCTTTGACATCAGACATAGATATTCAGAATTTAGAATTTACTCTGCTGAGTATTGGTCTTGCCTTGGTCCAGTATTTCCTCCTTATGCTTTCTTCATCACTTTTTGAATCATAATGCATATTATGTTCCATTGTATGCCTGAATCGTGTGATTTTCTTTTTGATTTTCATTTTGCAATTTTTATTTTACAGACAGTTATAGTTAGGAGATTGTCCTGAGTCTCAGACAAGACTTGGGCTTTGGAATTTTAAACAGTGTTAAAACTGAAAGGCTATGGGTACTTTTGAAAATGGATGGACTTAATTTTTATTATGACATGACTATAAGCATATGTGGGCCAGGGAGAAGAATATGGTGGTTTGAATATGTATAATTGCCATAGGGTCATATATTTGAATGCTTAATCACCAGATTGAGGCACATTTTGGGGAGGATTAGAAAGTGTGACCTTGTTGGAAGAAGTATGTCACTGAAGGTGGGCTTTTAGGGTTGAAAAGTCTATACCAGGATCATATTCTCTCTTTAGTTTTAGGGAAGAATGTAGTTCTTACCTATTTTGCCAAAACAACACGTGCCTGCTTCTATGCTCCCTGCCACTGTGTTCTGTGTCAACAAGATAATGGACTAAGCCCGTGAAACTGTAAGCAAGCCCCCAGTTAAGTGCTCTCCGCTGTAAGAGTTGTCTTGGTTATGGTGTCTCTCTTCATATCAGTAGAACAGGGAATAAGACACAGATTTTCCTGTACTGTTTCATTTTGGAAAGAACCTTTTCCACCTGGTTTGATTTTTACTTGGTCTGTAGCTCATCTATTATTATATTTGTATTAGAACCCTGACATTAAGTGACTCAGTAATTGAATACTCATTGCTGTGAACTGTTTTCTATATCAATGAACCTATTTTTAAAATATAAACCTTCTTGTTATTGAGTCAAGGATGTTAACCTTTGTCTGTTATCAGGTAAAAAAATATATAAATTTTAAATGTCAAAAAGATGGTTTAAACTTAACTCTTGTCTGAAATCTTAGTGAAGTCTGTGGCACATTGTACTTGTAAAAGTGTCCTCTGTATCAAATTCACACAGGAATTCATCGTACATGACATAATTCCACATCTTGACAGAGTTATGGTACCATGTTCTGAAATTTCCTTTAGAATGAAACTCAAAATTGCATTTCCAGGATTCCAAGGTGGAAAGACTAGTCATATTCCATCTTTACTATACTTGAAGAGATGAAGATGCTTGCACTCTAGTTTGGGAAGACTAGGAACTTTTGTCTAATATATCAAATCAAAGCTATAAAAACACTTCTGATCAAACTGTAGACCTGGTTATTATGATGTAACAAAAGACCAAGATTCTCCAACTCTGAAAATGTGAGCTAAAAGAAAATACGCAAGTGTGTAAGTGATATTTTCTTCTGGAATTATATGAACTCATCCCCCCAAAGTTTTCATTTTCTTAAATAATTTAGTTAGCTATTTATAACTATAAATTTGACTGCAGCTGTTCCAATTAAATTATTCAGGATTTAGTTCCTTATCCTATTGCCAACATTCCGGCTGCTTCTAATAGCTTTTATGTAGTATTTGGGAAACACATTAAGTGAGAAAATAGTTTCCATTAGGTAAAATAACCTTCAACCTTTTTGATCATGAGCTTTTATCCAAATTACATTTCCATGCCCTCCTTCTCTCACTTCTATTTTGAAGCTAACTTCTCTAGTCACTATGGTCTTGGATATTCTGTATTTTTCCCATTGCTTCTTGAATTTCTTCCATTTGTTACTTATATTCTTCTAATTTTTTTCTCTTGAAACTCTTTTTTTGGCAATTTCAGTTAAAAATCTATCTTTACTTTTTTCATATGTTGAAGCAGCATATACATATGTAAATTATATGTGGAGGAAGGTAGTTTGCATGGAATGTCTTTCTTGGTCTCTTCACTTGTACATAAACGTAGTATCTCTTCAGAAATTTATATAATGAGTCATCTCCAAGCTCTGCTTATTTGCTGAGGATGCAACTCAGCAGTAAAGTGCTTGTTGAACACATTACATTAATCACGTGGTAAAATTAATAATGATAATATTATACTAGAGGACAATAATCCCTTCACTGTTATCTGCAGCTTCATTGTCTGTGTTTTGAGTATTCTTGGTAAACTGTGTTAAAATTATCAAAGATATTTTTTTTATAAATTGTAAGCTTTAAATTGAGTGTTGTTCTGAGATAGCTTTTTGATCTTTTTCTGCATTTCCAGGGACATAAATCCTTCCTTGCTTCAGTGTATTGACATCATGTATGCTATAGGTGCAATAGTAATTTTGGAGCAGTCTCTCTGATGAGATTGGTTATCATGGCACTGCATGAAGTGTACCTTTATTGAGTCATCTTTCTCTCACTTTGCCCTTTGTCTGAAGGGGCAAACTTTTATTGCATATTATTGTTATTATCATTATATTTTATTCATTGTTGTTGTCTTGTTGTTAACATCTTACTGTTCTTGATTTGTAATCACAACTGGTCAGAAGTACACTCAGCAAAGAAGTAAGATGATTGAAATCATTGACAGGTATTCTATCTTAAATAACATATTGTGCCTATGTTATGACTAAAATATTTTCAAACTGAATACAGAAATAAATGTTAAGCTATTGGGTAAATATAAACCAATATTGTATAAATAATTAATAACATTAACTAGTAGGAAAATCAAAATGAGATTGGATATGTGTGAGAGTAAGGTAGCATTCAAATAAAAAGGAAAGTATTAAGTATCTTACCTTTATTATCCATCAACAAGTAGTAAATATCTTTATTAATTTCAAAATCTAAAATTTGCTATACTAGAGTAATTATTAAAAGAGATTAATAGAGTCCATAGCTAAAATTCCATTGGAAGAGATTTACTGTTCCATTCAACATAGAATAATAATCAGGTAACCCTTCCTACCTGAGACGACAGCACACACTGCCAGGTAGGTAGATAAAATAACTTCAAAACCCTACAAGTAAGTGAGAGCTATGCAGAAGGAGATTAATCTTACAAAATTCTAGCCTACTGTCCCAGAAAAGAGTTTAGCCTTCAGCAGGGAGAAAGCAGATGTTTTTCCCTGAATGGAAGAGACACTTCTGTGAACCATGAATCTCGTAGTCAAGGATTGCCAGAGTGGTCTATGGAGCAGACTAAGGAAAAGCAGAGAACTACCAAAGGACAGAACTTCAGAAGTCTATCGTAGATTCCCTTGGCCGCTACAAAAGTGTAGGCCTGTGAGCAATGATACTGAACCACTTGACAGAAATAAGTAGATGAGTAGCTGGTGTTCCCAATAGCCTGGCTAAGTGACTGCTCCCACCAGCCAGACCAGGCTTAGGGTAAATTCCTCAAGTGTATCCTGTATTAGTAGTGGGAACAGTTGGCTTCAGGTTTAGCTTTGTGATATCTAGTTAGAACAATTTCATTGCATCCTAGATTGCAGATCAAGAATATGTATAGACATAAAGAAATACTTCCATCCATCCCACCTCTTATCTTTCTCTCATGGTCCAGCAGTCATTTGAAGAATCACATGCATGCAAAGGAAAAGGAAACAACGAAATTTCTAAAGAAGTTTCTAACTGAAACCATGACAGAACTGAGACAGATGCCATCATCACCCAATGACATTAAAGTCATTTCTAAAACTGTTCGTCATATGAGCCAAAACCTAAGGAGAAATGTGGAATCTGTATCTTTATCTCTTCTCATATATATTAAAGATTCCAATTGAACTTCTGAAACTTATGACTACAACTTCTGCAGTAAAGAGGCACAGGATGGAAATAATGGAAGGCAATGTAGTATGAGAGGAAATATTATAAATGGAAACTAAAATTAAACTCATCGATGGAAAGTAATTTAAAAAAAGAAAAACAATGAACTGTGGGTTGATTTAAAGCAGAAAGAAAGAAAGAAAAAGAAAGAATTAAATAACCATAATTGTAGTCTCTGAAGGAGACATAGAAAAATAAATAAGAGAAAGGTTATGATAAAAAAAATTGAATAAATAATGGTAAAAGAAATGTGGATTGCATAGCGTATGTGCACAGAGACAAAAGCAACTGAACAAAACCCAAGGATGGGAAAAAGGATGCAAAAACACAGTGCACAGCTAGGTCAAATGAATCAAGAACAGGAGAAAGTAAAGTGTCTTTAACATGAGAAAAGGCAAATATAAAAACTGACAACCAAAATCACTCTGAGTAGCAAAATCCCTGAAGCTTCCACCCTAACAGCAGGGATGACACTGTGATGGTGGGTTGTCATCTCCTCTTCTTTAAAATATATTATTATATTTCTCATGTGCATTATGTGTGAGTGTGCACAGGTCACAGCTTATGCATGGAAGTCAGAGATCCATTCTGAGAATCAGTTCTCTCCATCCTCCTCTATGTAGATTCTAAGGACTGAATTTGGGTGGTTCACCCACTTAGCCATCTCACTGGTCCCTGTCATCAATTTTTTCAGCACTTACATAAATTATAGGCCAGGGCAATACAGCAAGAACAAGAAAGGAAATGGTATTCAAACTCTATTTTAATGTCCTGGATAAACATATTTCATTGATTTCCTTCATCATCTTTGCATTGCTTGATTGTAATTTTGCACATACATGCAAACTCTCTCACACACAAATGTAAGTAAGTATGTATGTATGTATGTATATATCTGAAATGGAGTTACTCTATAATCACACTACTAGACATTACAAGCTAACAAAGGAAAAGCATAGTGTCATGAATGGGTTACCTCTTTGGAATTGCTGGATAGTGAAGTTCCATAGACTCCCAAATATTATAGGCTATTGATAATGTGTAGCAAGGGTTGAGGGCCCACTTGTTTGTCCCGGCCACCCAACTAATTTAGCCCTGAAATAATCACACAGAAAACTATATTAAATTAAATCATCACTTGATCCATTAGCTCTAGCTTCTTATTGGCTAACTCTTACATCTTGATTTAACCCATTTCTATTAATCTGTATATCACCACAATGTCGTGGCCTACCAGCAAAGTTCAGGCATGTCTATCTCTTACAGCAGATCCATAGCATCTCTCTGACTCCGTCCTTCTTCCTCCCAGCATACAGCCCAGCTTTTCCCACCTACTTCTGTTCTTCCCTATCATGGGCTCAAAACAACTCTTTATTAACCAATGAAAGCAACACATAGACAGAAGGATCTCCTACTCCAGTACTGTTCTTTGTTACCTTCTAAACTTGATAAAACTCTAATGCTTAAGATACCACATATTTAAGACATAGAACATGGAGTAATGAAGGTCCTACTGATATACAAGGATAGAAAACCTTCCAATCTTATGATGTCTTCAGCAATTTCTTTTTTCAATGTCTTAATGTTTTTATTATACAAGTCATTCTTTTGATTAAATTTTTCCAAATGTTTTTGAGGTTGTTGTAAAAGGTACCATTTTCATGACCTCTTTCTCAGCATCTTTGTGATTTGTATATAAGACAGCAACTGATAACAAAACCTGCTAATTTTGTATCCTCCTAAGTTACTGAAACTCTTTATAATTTGAAGAAGATTCATAGTGGAATCTTTGGTAAATAAAGTCATATCATACAAAAATGAAGATAAATTATCTCTTTTCTTTTTTATCCCTTGTTCTGTTTCAGTCATCTTATTGCTTTAGCTAAAACTTAAGTATAATACTGAATATTATTATGGTGAGTACAGAATCCTTATCTTCTTCCTGGTTTTGCTGAAAATTCTTTGAATTTCTCTTTATTTGAGTTGATGTTGACTGTAGGCTTGTTGTGGCCTTTTTTATGCTCAAGTATAGCCTTAATCTCCAGACCTTTTTTCATGATGATGTGTTGGATTTTGTCAAAGGCATTTTCTGTGTCTAATGATATGATACTTGGTTTTACCTTCAGAGATAAATTCATACATCCATCAGTTTGTTTATTTGATGGATTATATTTATTGATTTACCTATGTTAAATCATCCTGCATATCTGAGATGAAGTCAATTTGATCATATGAATAATCTTTTTGAGGTATTCTTATATTCAGTTTACAAGTATTTATTGAGAATTTTTGTGTCTCTATTTTTAAGGGATATTGAGCTATGATTTTTTTAAAAAGGATCTTTATATCATGGTAACAAATTTGTAATAAAGTTAGGCAATGCTCCTTCAGCTTCTATTTTGCTGAATAATTTGAGATGTATTGGTACTAGTTATTCTTTGAAGGCCTGGTGGAATCCTGCATTGAATCCATCTAACCCTGGGCTTTGTTGGGCTGAAAAATTTTTATTTACTGTTTCAATTTCACTAGATGATATGGGGGTCTGTTTATATTACTCATCTACTCTTGATTTAAATTTGATAGGTTGTATATAGCAAGAAATTCACCCATTTGCTTATTTTTTTCACTTTTGTGGAATACAAATTTTTTAGTGAAAAATATTTCATACAATATATTCTGTTCATCGTTCCCTGCTCCAAACTCCTCCCAAACACTTTTTCACCTCACCACCTGCCCAACTCCATGCCCTTTCTTTCTCTCACTTTTTAGAAATGAAGAAAACCATACAAACTACCACTTTCAGAAAAGAAAAAGGACAAGAAATACATATACACAGACGCATACACACACATCTAAGATGTAATTACAGAAGTATGACTTATTTTCTGAAAAAAGGTTTACAGTTTTTATGGAGAAAAGAATGTCATTTTATCCCCAAACCTTATAAATGTCACATTTTCATGTCATGCCTTTATATAAATTCTCACCTTTGATCTGTTCAATTAAAAAGAGCTGGGCAATGGTTGTACATGCCTTAACCTCAGTACGTAGAAGGAGATAGAGACAGGATTATATGTTTTGTTTTGTTTTTTTTTTATGTGGGTTTTTTTGTATTTTTGTTTGTTTTGTTTTGCTTGGAATTGGCTATGTAGATCTGGCTGGTCTTGAACTCATAGGGATCCACCTGTCTCTGTTCCCAAGTGCTGGGATTAAAGTTGTGTACCACCACCAGATTTTACTGGTATAATCTCATTGGGAGATAAGGATTGACAAATTTTTATCAGCACTTCTCAAACAGCTACAGTCTGTTACTTTGTATACAATTCCCATTGACTGTGATGTTATGAAAGCCAAGGTGCATGCTGGGTAATACAGACTTCAAGCCTTCACGCTCTATTAATTAATTCATCACCTAAAAGCTAAGTATTGATTTTTTAATGGTATTACAAATCTATTTAGGCTTCTGTGATGTGATTAAGAGAATGTGTTTTTACTGTAAATTATCTCACAAAACAATGAATTACTCAGAAAGAGAAAACAGTTTAGCCTGGGAGAGAACAGCAAACAAGCTTTACTAAAACATTTTCTCTATATCGATAGTTTATTTAAGAGCTGTTGTAACATATTGTACTGTGTCTTAAGATCTATTATTTCCACATACAGTCTCAGTGTTCCTTGAACTATAGTAAAAGTGAAGTCACACATCAATAATTTGTTTTCTCCAAATTCTCCTACAAATGATACTAGGCTAAACATTCTAAGTGACTACTTGTCAGACGTCATGTTAACTCATACTGTGAAATTGCATTGTAGAATTTCATTTATGTTTCTCAACAGTGCCTCAAAAGGGGTTTAGGGATACTTCTTTGTATATTTCCTCATCTTTTATAAGATTGAAAAAATCAGATCTACTATTAATTCCTAAGATAAGAAAGGTTTATCTCAGACATTCACTAAAAGTAGAACTGATGTCATTTATAGGATGAATTGATTTTCAGCAGCAATGCAAAGTGATGAAGTCTTGTGGTTATTATATCCAGAAGGGGGATGTTTGTCTACTTACATTTGGAAAGATCGGTTCATGGACAGAGTTGTGTGTGTGTGTGTGTGTGTGTGTGTGTGTGTTGTACATGTGAGGAAGGCAAATGCAGGTAAATGTGTTTGTGTGTGAATACAAAAGGTTGATTCTCTCAACTGCTTTCTACTTTATTCCCTGAGGCAGGGTCTCACGGTTTCCTGATTTGAATGGTCTATGTTGCCAGTTTGCACTGAGAGCTATGTATCTGGCTCTGGAGTCCTGAGGGTATGAACAGGCCAATATATATGTAGGTACTGAGAATCTGAAACCTGGTCCTCATGCTTGCATGGCAAGCTCTTTACCTACTAAAATATCATCCAAGTCCCTCCAAAGCTTCACTACACCATCTGATGATACACAGCATAAGTTTTTTTTTAAGACATGATAATAGGTTTATCCTCTTAAAGGTATTTCACTGAAAAATTGATAAGGAATATCAGAAGTATTTCACTCAAAAGCCTTCATTATTTTCAGCAGTTCCTTGGCTTTTTAAACTCTCATGACATCAGACTAGAAGTTTAGAAAGAAAGTACAATTTGTCTCATAACCAGCATATAATGGAACATACTAGGAAGAGCAGATAATATGTCCTGGAAAAAATGAGAACACTGTGAAAGAATTGTTTGTGAGCCTTGTGTATCTGTGCAGAAATTATAAATAGATAGTTGCATGAGTGGTGTTTAGGTAAAGAATTCTCTTGTTTGGTGTCTAGGAAAAACAGCATTCTGGTACTACGCTTCCAAATAATATTGATGATATATGAGAGAGAAGCACCATTCTCATTAGATAGTTAAATGGTTGATTATCTTCTTTTAGCCGTAATAGTTTTAGTGAGAACAGTTACTACTATTGCTCAGTTTATGCATGACACCCAAATGGCAATGGAAGATGTAAGGTTGTTTGAAGTTTCTCATCATGCAGAGATAAAAAGGCTGCAGAATAATCCTGCTTGGGCTTTTGATACCATTAATTAGCAGCAGAATCAAGGATGGTATGTACCATACTTTAAGTCAAAATTATCATTGTTTTATATTATCAGAGACAAAGAAAGAAAAAAGTATCAGAATGACTGAGTTTATATATACGAAGAGAGAGATGTTTTGTGATGGAAACTAACTAGGTGGATATTTCCTTGGTTTTGACATAGAAAAATAAGTGTCCTTTTTCTATATTTGGTTTCTCCCTAGCTTTTTTCAAATAATCACCATTTGGCACTTCTTTAAGAGTGTGTGTAATTAGGATTTCAAAATGGCTTTTGTGGATTATGAAGAAATCCTCTCATTTATGGTTAACTTCAAATAGTCTTCCAAACCTTCAAAATGAAATTAAACATTTCCTATTTACAAATTTTCACGTAGCCCACCCTTTTCTACATCTCTATCTGCTCCTAAATATAAACCCATAGATCTGGTTAATTACTTCACCTACAGCAAATAGAGAGTCTTTTTTCTACATTAAGTTCCCATTTCTAAAATGATCATTTCCAGAAACAGATGTCTCTCAATGGTAAACGTGACCACAGACATCCTTGTGAATTTGATGTGATAAAGAATATGGCAGAAGAACTACAAGCAAATAAGAAATATTGAGAACAAGAGAAATAGTCTTCCCTAGGGATGAGACCCTTAACTAGTTGTCCAATATTATGTTCAATCCTGAAATTATATAATTATATACTTGCATTATCACTAAATGGACCAGTAAGGTTATAGTTATATATTTATGCTTACATATCCCCAACTAATAAAAAAGTAGAGATGAATGTCATGCCTCAGTATAGTAGCAACACTTGTACAGTTAAGGTAGGTCGTGTGGCTTACCATGTATTTAAGGCTAGCCTAGGTAACAGAGTGAGAACCTGTCTCAAAAAAATTAAAGATTAAGTAAAGAAGAATAGGAATAATACCAGGAGAGGTAAAGAGACCATAATAACCATAATACGGACATACACATTGTGTGTGTGTTCACTCATACACATACTAAAGAAAAAGTCCCTGATTATAAGAGGAGACAATTGGGAAAGAACAGGGAAGGAATGTGAGGACAGGAAAAGGGAAAATTATGTAATTATATATTATTGACAGAGGTTTCTGTCTCACCCATTTCCTGCAGTCATTCAGTCCCAAAGAAACACACAGAGATCTATATTAATTATAGACTGCCTACTGAAGACAAATACAAGAAAAAGGTTTGTTTTTTAGAGTGCATGCAGCCCAAAGAAACATTTTCTGATATTCTTGAGTGCTCCAAGGTCTGGATGGAATGATTCTTATTTATTTTGTAAGTAAAGAGTTTCTGAGTCTTTTCTGTGCATTATGTAGAATTCCATGCACCAGGAATACGGCAGCAAATAAGTCAGACAAGTCCTTCTGCCTTCAAAGAATTAACAATCTAGTAAGAGGAGAAGAAAAATCCTCAAATAAAAACAGTACCAACGCTTGGACAGCTGAGGCATGTCATGTGAATTGCCATGTGTTTAAAAGGATAGCTTGGGTTATCTATTAAGAACCTATCTCACGCAAAAAAGAATAAATAAATAAAAATTTATTAAGGGAGAATGTGAAAGACAAAAGGAGAGAGAAAGATACCACAGTGGGGACATAACCTTGCAGTTTATAGGAAGGTGGCCAGGAAGAAACATCAAGTTATATGGAATGCAGTAGTAAGCAGAGCTTTGCTGAAAAGTACTTGCCTTAACATACTGTGGTATTTCTGTTATTTACATGTTTCCCCTTGTCTCATTCTTGTCTCAGGAGGACCTCACCAAAGTCCTGTAATCACTGACCCTGTCATCTGAAAGGTGAAAAGATACAAATCTGACAATGGCCATCAACATATGGTCTGTGTTTTACTCCCTGGGTGCCTTTGGGTGAGTAACAGAAGCTTCCAAATAGGCCTTTTCTCCACCCATCCAATGGGATTAATGATGCTTTGTGCAAATAACTTTTAAGAACTCTGTGGACACAAAATATATAGGGATAGTTTGTACTTCATGATTTCTTACAAATTATGGAATGAAAAATGTTATGATGAATATTGGACATTTTAAGAAGAATTGCCCTGTGACTGATGAACCCAGGGATAGACAAATATTGTCATTGGCATAGAATCAGATGACAGGAAATCCTCTTTTGGAAATTCATAAGTTTCCAACAATTCTCTTCATAATCAGTACTAGAAATAAATGACTTTTTGAGAATATATACATTGCATAATGGCACAAAGAAGCTGATTTGAAGTAGAAGAGTACTTCCTGTGTTTTTCCTGTTGCTGCAGTTTAGGGTAAGCCATATAGAAGATCCTGAATACCCACAATGAGGCCGAAAGCTTGTCAAAGCAAGGTCAAATACTTTCCGTAGAGAGACCGAAATCTTAAAAATAAAAAACTGTTCAGATACTAAAGTACTAAAGCAGATTAAGTGCTGAGACGCCTGTCTGCTGCGCCATCTCTTTCAGGCACAGTGCTCCTCTCGGGGCAAATGTCTTCTCTTTCCCTAGAACACCTTGTCCCGGAAGCCAACTAAATCTCCTTGCATTTTCCTAAGCCAGTTAGATTTGGCTAACTGCAAGTACTGATGAAGTGGACACAGCCTTTGGTCTCTGGGTGTTTCTCTTGCTAGAGCAAGTGGAAAGGAGAAAGAGGTATAGATATTAAAAGTCTCGGGTAATTAACTAGCTTCTAAAAGCAGATGAAGAGTACAGACAATGCTTACTGTGCGCACTTTTACTGTGCCCTGCAGAGGAGCCTACACCTCTGTTGGGAAGTCCATCCATTATCAGGCTCATCAGCAGACTACACTAAGAACCAACGAAGAGAGGGCACAAAGCAAGAGGACGGTAAAGAGAGCTTTGAAAAGTCTTTAGATGTTTCTAAGACTGGGGTTTAAAGTTGTGAACGGTCCTAAAGTTTGGGAAGAAGAAATCATGGGCAATTCATCTAAACTCTCAACAAGAGTTTGACAAAAGAAACCAAGCAAGTCTGAATTCTTGAACAGGAGCTATGATCATTTTAATGAACAGAATCAAATGTTTCACCTTAAAATTCATATTTTTTAGCTTTCATAGATATATTTGATCTGACAATGGGTGGCTTCAGCCATATTCTTTCTGCAGCTGCTGTATTTTTTTCTATGTTTGAAAACTGACTTGAGATGAATGGTTTTAGTACAGAATTGAGCATGTGGTGAGTCTGGCAGGTCATTCTGATTACCTGAGTTGAATCCAGAAGCCACTGTTCTCTCTTATTGAGAGAGTACAGAGTTCTAATCTATACACACTGACAGACATAACAAATTCAGAAGATGGATGTCCATTCAAATCTGGATGAACAGTTGCACTGAGGGTGATAGAAGATCCTTTCAGGAAGTTTCTTAAAAGCAATTGGGACTGAGAAGTATTTCTTCATGTTTTGTGGCAGAAATTTGATGATATTCCTAAATATGTCCAATGACATATCTGACTGAAGTTTCTCTAATGACTGGTTATAAAAAAAAGTCTCTTGGCCCTAAAGCTATGTAAAAGGTAATTCTATTTTTTTTTGGGGGGTGGGTTGTTTATTTTTGATTTTTTAGAAATTCTGAATAGTTTCAAGACTAAAACCATAATAGTTCATTCCTGAAGCTTTAACTTGTGCTGTGCAAAATCCTAAATATGCCTTTGGTATTATCAGTTGCCTGAAGAAATGGTTTTTAACGTAAGCTTTTGAAAAGATCCTTTAAGTAAATGTGTTCCATGATAACTTACTCTAGCGTAGATGTACACAGGGTAGAAGAATAAACTATGTTGTGCTTTCTTGGGGTTTGTAACCTGATAAGAAGCAGCTTAAAGAATAGAGGATTTATTCTGGCTTCCCATTTGAAGGATATGATCTATCACATGGGAGGGGAGTATGAACTGGGAGCACAAGGTCACATTGTACCACAATACAGAGCAAACAGGAAGTAGGGCCAGACAGTAAAAACCTAATGACCTACTGCCTCCAATACCACTGAGGCTCCACCTCCTAAAGGTACCACAATTTTCCAAACTAACCTTCCCAGCTAGGGACCAAGTGTTCAAACACATGAGCCTATGAAAAATATTGCAATTCAAACCATAAAAGAAGTACACTGCAAAAACAAAAATGTGATTATATTTCCAATTTTAAGAAATTTTCTCCCATCACTACATTAAGACTAAGCAACATATTGCTGGCTTTCACTTATTTTTATCTGATTAATTTTGTACTGGGATTTTCTTGATTGGTAAGACTCCTTTGTGCAAATAGTAGTACCTTTCTTGATCAGATTGCTGAAATTGAAGCTGTGCTGACTTTGAATCAAATTCTTTTTTTGAAAACTATTTTTATTTTGTGCTTATCAAAATAAATATTACTGAAATAAAAAGTCAGTTCTATCCCACATCAATAAATGTGGTAGTGCATAGATTATGACTGAATTCTCATAGCATGTTATTGATACATGGTCTAGGTTTGCCTTCATATGAAAGCATCTTGCTAAGACTTAATTTTCTACATGTTTGTTTCACTATATAGAACTTCTTATCAGTTTTACAGCTCATGCCTGTCACAAGACCTTTGAATGATGCTTTTTTTAAGCTCAAAAGCAATAGGTGCCTCTGTTCTTGACATCTTATTAGAAATACATGGAAATGCTCCCTGCTTGGAAAGTGACAAGAAATCTTTGATCGATTATGCCACTTGTTGACAAAACTTCAAAGAAGTCTAAGAAGTTAGAGGAAATGGATTTCATCTCCAATGAAGGCTTGAATAATTTTTTCCTGTAGATTCTTTAATATTTTAGGATGAAGTATATATTTCACATATATTTTAAAAACTAGCTTATCTTTCATGACAATGTAATACTTAGTACAAAAGTTTGAAAAATTACAAAATCTAGGAATAATACTGGGCTTTTAAAGAAAACTAGGTAAATTTTTTCCTCAATTGTATATTAGTAAAAATAAACTTATTAGCTTAGCTTTTACAGATTAGACTGGACACTTAAAAACTTATCACCTAGGAATTTCAATTAAAATGATAATTAATCTTCGATCTCATATCAATGAAAGGCGTGTGGGATATACTACTAGGTTTTTCACCAGATCCATCTGTCTGGCAACAGATTAAAATTAGACAAACGAAACCATGAGTACTTACATGAATCAGGGCAAGTGTTTCAATCAAGTGTCCTTAGTGCCTGTGCCTATGTCTGACACATAACAAGTGCTCATCATATAAAATGATTAAATCATCTCTCCCCATATTCTCTCCTCTTTCTTCTCCCTTCTCCACCTGATCCGTTCTGTTGCTATCTCCCCACCTGGTCTCATTCCACCCACAAAATCTATTTCTCCTTCCCAGGAAGATCCATGCATCCTCTTAGGCCATTCCTCTTTTTCCAACTTCTCTGGATCTGCGGATTACAGTGTGATTATCCTTTACTTAATATCAAATATCCACTCATAAATGAGTACATATCATGTTTGTCATGTATGAGTTACCTCACTCAAGATGATTTCTTCTAGTTCCATTTGCTTGCAGATTTCATGATGTCGTTTTTTTTCCCCTTAAAATCTGAGTAATATTCCTTGTGTAAATATACTACATTTTATTTGTTCATTCTTTTGCTGAGGAACATATAGGTTATTTCCAATTCCTAGACCTTGTGATGTTGACCCTACTGAGGACTCTTAGTAATGGAGGTTATAGAGCCTGAACCAACCATCTTTTGAAATATAGCTAGGCTTCCAGTGTTGGTACTGGGACACCAATTCAGCCAGAAAATATATGATTCACAACCTGCTATGCCTGAAAGATAAGCTGAGGTGATGGTGGTTCAGAGCTTGTGGGAGTGACCAATCAATGATTGGTCTAAGCTGAGGCTCACACCACAAGTGGGAGCCCATGACCAACACTTCCTAGATAGCCAGGATCCAATAGATCAGAGATTTATGATATTCTGCTGTAGTCATAGGAATGAGGTTTAGCCCAGAGAGGTTGCCTCCAGCAACTGATGGAAGCAAATACAGAAACTCATAGTCAAACATTAGGCAGAGCTGTACAAATTCTGCAGAAAAGGGGTGAAAGGATGTAGGAACCCAAGGGGTCAAGGACATCAAGTGAACATGCCCACAGAATTAACTAAGTAGGACTCATGGGGGCTCACAGCATCTAATAGAGAAATCATGGAGCCTTCATGGGTCTGCGTGGGTCTGCACAACATGTATACATGCTGTGGTTCTTTTCTTACTTTTGTTTTTCAAGACAGGGTTTTTCTTTAGCTTTGGAGCTTATAATGGAACTAGCTCTTATAGACCAGGCTGGTCTCAAACTCACAGAGCTTTTGCGCAAATCCATTTTGATTTTTTAGTGAGTCATGACTATTATTCTAGCTAATATTCAGAGATTCTTGCCCTCAGATGACTTGTCTTCATAAGTGATAATTCTCTTTGCTTGGTGATCCTATCTGGATAATTATCTTTTCCTCTTTAGGCATCTAGATGTCCAGGGTCTCTTGATTTTCTGAAGATGAGTATTTTTCTGCAAAGACAAGAACATAACCCTGCCCCAACCCTTATGAGGTTTCCTTACCACCTGTATGGTTGTCACCTCTGTGGATGAGCTGTGATTTCCTTCTCTCAAGAGATTTCTCTTTTTCAAACTAAATATTTATCAATTTTGATGTATCCATAGCTTTTTTCTCTTATTGAAACAAGAACAAAACCCCTTCCCCAGCATAGCACATCTCCTGGCTTTCATTGTGAGGTTAACACATCCTTGAAGTACACCAGCTGATATAATTCAAAAGGATTTCTATTATCCAGTGTCTCTCTGCTGCTGTTGTTCCTTTCTCATTAGCATTAAGAAAATCAAGGTTAATAAAGCATTATGTGATCTGTTTCTGTTGGTATTTTTCATCCCTTTCTTTTTGTTTAACATATATTTTATAATTTGATTTGATCTTTCTATAACTACCTGACCTGTAGGATAGTTTGGTAAATCTGTAATGTGCTTTATATTATAATAAACAAAAAACTGTTTCATTTTCATAGAGACACATGCTGGACCATTATCTGTCTTTATTCATACAGATATACCCATGATGGCCATAACTTCTAACAAATGTGTCATTACTGAATCAGCCTTTTCTGAGCTAAAAGCAGTTGCCAATTGAAAACCTAAATAAGTGTCAATGGTGTGGTGTCCATATTTAATATTCCAAAATCTGCAAAGTGGAACTCATCCATCTGCCAGATTTAATTCCTTTAAGTACCCCTGGGTTACTCCTTGTGGGTAGTAGCATTTGGTTGTAGAATGAACAAGTAGGATATCTCTTTATAATCTCCCTAGCTTGTTGCCATGTAATAGAAAACTCTTTCTTTAAACTATGCCTCTTATGAAATTCTGAGAACTCAACATACTTCCAATCAATAATCAATCAATTTCTGCATTACTTTGAGCTACAGTACCTGGCAGACCCATATGTGATCAGATGTGTGTTAAAGTATATGAGACAGAACCTACTCTTGATTATATCTTGAACTTGTATAAATAATGAAGTCATTTTTTTATCATCTGGTATAAATTCAGCAATTTCAATATGCAAGACAACTAGTTCTGCACATTGTGACTCAGTAACTACATTAAGAGGTTCTTTTAAATCCCTTAGTACATGAGAATAGAATGTAATTCTGCCTTTTAGACAGAATTATATGGGCTTTGTTCCACCTTGCTTAAATCTTCTGATTTGTAATGTGCCTTTCCTGATTTATTTGCATCAGTATAGAATGTATAAGGTCCAGTTATTGGTGTGTCCTGTCCAATGCAGAGAAAGATCCAAGTAGTTCTCTTTATAAGGTTAATTCTATCATTTTTGGAATAATCGCTATTAATTTCTCCTAAAAAATTAACATAAGCTCTTTGCCAAGGTTCATTGTCTTCCCATAATCTTTTAATTTCATAAGTAGTAAAAGCCATTGTAATCTCTGCTGGGTCTATTTCTGCTAGTTGACAAAGTCTCTATTTTCCTCTTATAATTAACTCAGAGACTTTTTACACATACGTTTTTAATTTTTTACTTGGTTTACATGGTAAAAATATCCATTCTAAGGTAATATATGCCCTTTGCATTGAAATTCTTGTATGGGAAATTCTAGAAGGCAATATGGCTAGAATGCAATTAAGATTTAGATTCACCCTTTCCACATATTCCTTATGTAATTTTTCTTCAATGACTATCAATTCCTTTTCTGCTTCAGCTGTCAATTCTATGTGACTTATTTAAGTCTTTTTCATCATCTAAGGTTTAGTTTAAATGAACTATTAGATAAGGCATTATCTCAACTGCTGGTCATAGACTGGAGATGCCTTCTAACAATCTTTGAAAGTCACTAAGAGCCCACAATCGTCCTCTCCTAATTTATGCCTTTTGTGTTCTAATTTTCTGTAAACCTATTATATAACCTAGGTAACTGACAGAATCTCCACTCTATATTTTTTTCAGGAGTAACTTGTAATCCACATTGTGGCAAAATTTGCTTTACTTCTTCAGAAACTTTTTCTAAAGTATCTATGTTTGAATCAGATAGCAAAATGTCATCCATGTAATGGTAAATTGTATATTTAGGAAATTTTCATGTATTTTTTTCCAATTGCTGGCTTGCAAAGTATTGGCATAGGGTAAGACTATTGAGCATTCCCTATGAAGTATGGTCCACTGGTATCTCCTAATAGGTTGAGAATTATTATAAGAAAGCACTGTGAAGGCAAATTTTTCTCTGTCCTTTTCTTGTAAAGGTATAGTGAAGAAGTAATCTTTTAAATCAGTAACTATAAGAAGCCATCCTTTTGGCAATAGAGAAGGCAGAGGAATTCCAGATCATAGAGGGTCCATAGGTTTAATTCCCTTGTTGACAGTTCTTAGATCTATCACCATTCTCCATTTACCAGATTTCTTTTTAACAACAAATACAGGAGAATTCCAAGGGCTGGTTGATTCTTCAATATGATGAGTATCTAGTTGCTCCTGTACCACTGTTCTAAAGCCTGTAGTTTGTCTTCTGTTAATGGCCTCTGTTTAACCCATATTGGTTTCTCAGTTAACCATTTTAAGGTAGATCTGTTTGGACCCCTAAAGGCTTGCTAGTTTCTTTGTTTTCTTGTACAGCCTGAATGACTGGTGACCTTTGTGCATAGTACCTAATAATATCCTTCCCAGAATTATGAGTTTCTTGGATTGCAGGAATGTTATTTTGGGTATTCCATTGCTGCAGCAGGTCACAACCCCATAAATTCACAGCAATATTAGCCACATATGGTCTCAGCCTTCCTCTCTGTTCTTCTGGCCTTATAATTCAACCCATCTAGTGCTTTGTTTCACCTGAGATAGGGTTGTAATTCCTAGAAATTGAACATCCACCTCTTGAAGAGGTCAGTTCGGATGCCAAGATTCAGAAGTAATGATACTCATGTCTGCACCCATGTCTATGAAACCCACAATTTCAATGCCATTTATATGCACTCTCAGCTTTGGTCTTTGATCATTTATCGAAATCTGCCAGAACATATGTTTCCTATTGCCTATTGGAATTTTTAACTGATCCTACATGTTTATTCCATCATCCAGAACAGCATGTTTAGCATGTTTTTTTGTTTGTTTGTTTGTTTTGTTTGTTTGTTTTGAGGATTTTTTTTTCATAAGGCTCTGGATTTTTAAATTTTCCTCCTCCACATTGACTGGGAATGAATGAACCATTTTTGATATGGGGGCCTGCTAAAGTCCTCCCAAAGAGTTTCCTGATGGCAACAGGTTGTTTTGTCTGTCTTTTGTTGATCTACATTTATTTGTCCAATGTCAGCCTTTGCCACACCTTCTACTTAATCCAGAAGGTTGATACCGTTTATTTTTCCCATTCCCATAGGAGACATTATTTCTAGGTATTCCTTGTCTACAATCCATTCTCAGATGTCTTATTCTACCACAGTTAAAACATTTGGCATATTGATGTGTCTTCATACCTTTAGAAATTGCTTCTTTAACCCAAGATTTAGTATTATAGTCAAATGTCCCTATGTTCACTGCATGCAAGTTCTATTTATCCACTGGTGCTGATCTAACCTTTAAAGGCCTAAGTATCCTTTTGCATTCCAAGTTGGCATTTTCAAAAGCCAGAGATTCAGTAAGTACTAGTCTAGCATCTAGTTTTGTTACTTCTATTTAAACAGCCTTAGTTAATACTTGTAAAAAGTCACTAAAAGGTTCTTTATGACCTTGTTTAACACTGTTATATAATTCAAATTGTTTTCTGAGTCCTTGAATCCTATCCTAAACATTTAAGACTGCTTTGTGGTATAGGGACAAGATTTGTTCATCATAAAGAGCTTGAACCTGTTGGTCAGCATAGGTGCCCTCACCAAGAATTTGATCTTGGGAAGTCTCAAGTCCTTTTACTTTTCTAAAATGTTTGCCTCTTCTCTGAAATAGTTTTTTCTTATTAGTTGAGGTCCATCATCCAGGACTGCTGAAACTAACTGAAACCAGTCATGTGATGTGGACTTAATGTTAGAAGCCCATGTCTTTACCTTCTGCTAACAAATGCTAAATGCAAGCAATATGTAACTACCTCTTGCTTAATTTTTTTTAGATCATTCATTCCTATATGTATCCATCTACCTTCTTTGGATCCTTTTGAGACTTTAGAACTTGTTGCTTCATTAGAGTAGATTACAGGATAGGAAGCTAAAACCCTTTGTAAGTCATCTCTGACAGGTATTGACAATGTCAATCCTTTCCTTGAACCTTCTTTCCCTGCTCATCAGCTCCAATAATTTCCTCAATCATTTCAAATCTTTTTATTATTGTCTTTTGTAAAGCCTGAATTTCCTGGACTGCATATATGTCTAGTGATTTTATTGAGGCATCTAGCCTCTGGTCCTCATTCTGCACATGTGACTTCAAGGTCTGAAGTTTTTCCTTTAAAGATAACATCTCATCCTTGAACATTATTTGGATAGCATGCAGATTGCCTTCCTGAAGAGATACTCATTCTGCTAATCTATCAACTTTTAAAGAGATTTTGATTGTCAAATTCAACAGTATGAATTATTTCATATAATTTCTCAGTACCCTTTGACATGGATTCAATTTTGTCTGTCAAATTAATGTTACCCATTTCAATAGTATTAATTTTTCAGGTAACTTGATTTTTGAGGGTATTAATCCTATCAGCTAGCTGTTTCTTATTAGTCTGTAAAGACTGTATTATTTCTAAAAGTGCCTCAATCTTGACTCTGTTATCAAACCATTTTCTTTAGGATAAAATATGAGGAAAAAAACTGAGTCCAATATCCAATAAATGGATGTATCACAGTAACCATATAAGCCTTGCAGAATACAATCCAAAGTATTAGCAAAAAGTTTACTAAACTTCTCTATGGTAATATTGTCTGCCATTATTTAACTTTCAAGATTATTGATTTATTAATTAATAAAATATTTACCTGTGTTATGAGGTCTGGTAAATTGTTTTAGGTATAATAATCTTTATTGTCCAGCAAGTGTCGAGGTTGCAGAGTTGCAACCAGCCGTGCAACTGATGGCACCATGAACAGACCTGTGCAGCTTTATTTTTCTACCTTGGGGCTTGTTAAATACTGACAAATATGCTTTTCTTGACAAATTAAAAGCAATTAAATTAATTCTGCACATAGAGCAAGGAGCCCAGAACTCAGGAGCAGGGAGCATAAACCAGAAGCTGTGCAAGTTGCTGCGTGGCAGGGAACATGGCACTCTGGGGCTAGATGTGTGTGAGCTTTGGAAATTTTTAAGTCACTATGTGCACTTAACTTTGCTATGTCAGGGGTTTTACAAAAAAACAGCTTAGTAAGTGAAAGCAAGCCAAGCGAACAGGAGTGGGAAACCTTCTGGGCTGTGGACCATTTGGGACTGTTAAAGTGGGCTACTGGCTGTAGGAGTTCCTACAGCATTTAACTTTGAAATAAACATTTTTCTAGTTTTTAAAGGCAATATATATATATATATATATATATATATATATATATATATATATATACTCTGAACTTTTCACCAGTCAATTATTGGCCATATAGTTCACATGTGTGCTTTGTTAATTTGCTTTTCTCAGCCTCACCACTCTGTTCTACTTATTGGCAACCACATTGAGGTTACTGATCTGAGATTACAATCTTAACTTGTCATTTGCCGAATGCCTGGATTCCACAGATCTCTTCTTTTTCAAAAGCTTCTCAGTGTCACAATCAGTAGATTGTCAAAACTCCAAGTTTCAGCCACCTCCATTCCTTTTCACTCCTATTTGTAAAACGGTCATTTATCATTTTTACATTCAAATGGAAAATGGATTTTTATCGTCTCTTGTGTATGTGAGATTAGTATTCTTCAAATGAGTAGATGGATATGAACACTGGGGGTTTGGGAAGACTGGTTGAATAGGAGTCTGTTTTTCCTATAATATGACGTCCAATGCAACACACAGTAGCTAAGAATCATGGAGTTTGAATTTTTCCAATGCTCATTACTGAAATTCCTTTCAGAATTCCATCTTCAAGAGGGAGTGTTGCCAACTCAACTCAAACAATGAGAAACATTACAAGTATTCATCTAGAGAAGCAGATTAGTCAGAAGAGTTCAATATAATGAATATATTGTTAGATTTGACAAGTAAGAAATAGACAAATAAATGTATGACCTTCTACTGTATGTCTTTTCATGTTGAGTTGAGACTTCATCTTAATGTGGTCTAAACATTGTTCATGCATGTTAATATCTTATAAACTAAAAAAAAAAGAATCTCAGATAGTGTCCTAAGAAAAAAAGTTACTCCTGAATTCTCCATGTATAAGTATTTACTGAAAATTTAAGTTGAACACTGAAAATAATTCACCGTGATAGGTTTAATGAAGTGTGAAAAATTACTGTTTTGTTGGGGATAATAATTGTTCAGCTATACAAACGCATATTTATCTTATCATGCAACCCTGACTATGCAGACCTACTGTAACAGGAATCTAGAAAACAAACAAGGAACAAAACAAACATGAAATTAAATTACCATTTGAATCAATAAAGTGACTGTGGTTCAAAAATTTGCCACAAGTTTTAGAAGACAACTCAGGTTTTCTCAAATTCTCAGACAATGAGTAATGATTTCAATTCAGTTGTACCAACTTTACACTGTTTCTCAGACCTAAGGAAGAAGCTTTAAATGGAGCTTTACCAAGATTTGAACTGTGGTGGCTTAATTACATGTCCCTCCCAGTCTCAGATGTTTTAATACTTGGTTCTCAATGGAGGCACACTGTAGGAGGCTTGAAGATTTGACTTTGTTGGAGGAAGTATGCCTATGGAGGTGGATTTGAGAGTTTAAAGACTTCTGACATTCCCATTATGCTCTCTCTGCTTTCTGCTTGCAGTTCAAGATGTGAGCCGTCAGCTTCTGGTCCCTGATGGCATGCTTGCTGTCTACTTCCTGCTGCCACAATTCCCTGCCATGACTAATTCTTGATTCCATCTTGGAATTGTAGGCCCGAACAAACCTTTCATTCTATGATTCCTGTTCAAGGTGCTTTATCACAGCAGTAGGAGACTAATATAGGAGCTCGTAACAGAGAGACTAGTACTGTGAATAACCTGACTTTATTTCTTTATTTTCATTTTTATTTATTTTTTGAATATTGGAGGATTTAGGAACTTGAAACTAAAAAAGGAGTTGGATATTTTAAGTAGAGAATAATGGGCCACCCTAGTAGGAACTTGGAATCCAGTAGTTACTGATATTGAAGGCTTGGGGACTGTGGAGATCAAGTTCAAGAGGCTTCAGAGGAAAAAAATAATAGCAGCTGGGATACAGACCACTTTTGTGGTGTTTTGGCAGAGAATCTGGCTGCTTTCTGTCCTTGTCTTAAGATCTTACCTAAGCCTAAATTTAAATTTAACTGGGAAGGAGATTTCAAAATATTATTGATTCTGCCATATGGTTATTAGCAATCACTCTTTTGCCAATCTGTAATGAAAGACAGCAAATGGGGCAGAAAAAACACAAAATATGCAGACTAGAAGGAAAAAGAACATTAATGGACTAAATATTTTACACAATGCTTATGCTGGAAGGCAGACTTGGTTTCAGTCTTGCATTGGTTCCATATTTTCTCACTATCCCCATTCCTCTTCTTTGGAATGGCAATGTATAATCTGTATCATTATATGTTCAAAGTATATATATATTTTGAATTTACAAGGGCTTACAAAAAGAGATTGCATGGATTCTTTGGTCTTTTAAGCAGTGTTGAAACTGAAATACTATGGAGAATTTTAATGCTGGACTACATGCATTTTACATCATAATATAGCTATGAGATTATGGTGGCCAAGTAGTGGAATCTGGTGGTCTGAATGAGATGTCACACTTGATCCCTCATTGGTAGCACTGTTCAGAGAAGCTTTAGAGGGATGACTATGCTAGAAGATGCACATCACTGAAGGTGGAATTTCAGAGTTTAAACACTTGCAGCTTCCAACTGCAGCAACCATGACTCTGCCATCATGGACTTTCATCCTTTTGTCCTTATGAAACCATGATCCAAAATAAACTTTTTCTTCTATAAATTGCCTTGGTCATGGAAATTTAAATATAAACATAACTAACACCACATTGTGAGGAGAGGGTTTTTGTCAGACTCATATCCAGCCATAATTATGTGTGTGTGCCCATGCATATGTGCCTTCTAATGTAGTTCTATCTTTCATGTGCTGAAGCTCTACTTTTGGTAGTGCCTGTGCAGAGTTTCAAGGCTAAACAAAATATCACATGGCAAGACATAATTTCTCTCTCATCTTATAAAGCCATTGTCCCATTGTATCAAGGTTTCATTATTATGGTCTCATTTAATGTTAATTATTTCCTAAAGCTCTCAACTTTAATTACATAATTGTATTGTTTCTACTTGATAGAGGGAATTTAAATTTAAATTTTATGGTTGGGGGAAGTGATGTAAATCTAGAAAATTTACCTTTAATCCCAGTAGCCACAATAACACACACCATAAATCCCACAAGCCACAATGACATGCACCTTTAATCTCAGTGGTGCATGTCTTTAATCCCAGCCCTAGAGAGGAATATAAGATGGGGTGGGGGAAAGACAGCTCTCTGACACACAGTCTCCTTCTGAGATTCCAGGAGGAAGAATCACCATTTCAGACTGAGGTTGAAGTAAGAGCCAATGGCTGGCTGTTTTGCTTTTTAGATCTTTAGGTTGAACTCCAATTTCTCTCTCTGAGATTTTGTTAATGATGCTTCATCTCCACCCATACAATCCACACTCTTTATTGCTACCTCCCCTTAGAAAACAGGCATCTAAAAAGAAAAGAGAACAACAGAATAAAATAAAAATGAAACCAACCAAATCTGAATAAAACAAAACAAACAGAAAAACAAAGTGCCAAAGAAAAAGTACAAGAAAGACATGTAGATGCAGAGACACACACGCTTTTTGAAATGGGAACATGCATATCTAACCTACTTGGGAAGTAGAAAAAGACAAGATCTCCTGAGTAAATTGAGAGCATGGGGACCATGGCAGAGGGTTGAAGGTGGGAGGGGAGAAGCAGGGAGGGGAGCAGAGAAAAATGTAGAGCTCAATGAAAATCAATAAAAAAATTTAAAAGTAAAATAAAATAAAATGAAGAAATGCCATAAAAATACAAAATGAGAAATAAAAATATAAAAGCAAAAGACACATGCTGAGGAAGAAAGAAGGAAAGAAAGAACAAAAGAAAAAGAAAAAAGCAAGCAAGCAAGCAATCAAGAAAGAAAGAAAGAAAGAAAGAAAGAAAGAAAGAAAGAAAGAAAGGAAAAGAAAGGCCAGACAAAGCATTGACCAAAAAACCAACAACAGCATCAAAAGCAAAAAAACTTCCAAAATATTACTGAGTTAGTTTTATGTTGGTGATCAACTATTGGACATTCAGATTTTACATTTGGCAACAAGAGATGTCCAGCTGGAGCTCTGTATTCCTCTTTATTTGGCAATTTCATTTAGATCACCTTTATACACACATGTGCACACACATACACACACACATGCACACATACACACACAGATAGATAGATAGATAGATAGATAGATAGATAGATAGATAGATAGATAGACAGATAGATAGATAGACAGATAGATAGATAGAGATAGAAAGAGAGAGAGAGAGAGAGAGAGAGAGAGAGAGAGAGAGAGAGAGGAAGGGAGGGAGGAGAGAGAGAGAGCTTCTACTGTGATAGTTTTCTGTATTACCTTATAATTGTCCTTGATTTTAGCTGTCCTCTCCTGTGTTTCTTCCATCACTCTGGTATTCTCTTTCCCCTCCATCTGATCCTCCTGTTCTAGTGTTCCTCTATCCACCTATAACTATCTGCTTTATTTCTTCTTCTTATGTGATCCAGTCTCCCTCATTCTTTACTCTTTACCTAACCATTATGCTTATATGGATTATAGCCTGCTTATCAAAGACTTAATAGTTAGCATCCATATATAATCAAATATATACTATATTTGTCTTTTTTGAGTCTGGGTTCCCTCTTTCAGGATTTTTCTCTAACTCTATTTACCTAAGAATTTCATTGTTTAAATAACTGAGTAAAATTTTATTGTTTAAATATTCCATGTTTTGTTTAACCATTCATCCATTGATGGAAATCTACTGTTTCCAGTTTTGAGCTATTATAAACAAAGAAGTGAACATCATTGAGAAAGTGTCTCTGTTGTACGACGTAGAGTCTTTCATGTATATGCTGGAGAATGGTATAGATGGATCATGAGGTAGATTGAGTACCAACACTCTGATCACTTCCACACTCATCCCCATAGTAGCTGCTTAAGTTTGTCATCATAAATGGATGAGTATTCCTGTTATTCCACATACTTGTCAGCAAGAGCTGCCACTTGCTGTATTGATGTTAACAGTTCTAATAGGTACAAGAAAAAATTTCAGAGCAGTTTTGATTTGCATTTCCCTGAAGACTAAAGATGTTGAGGACGTCTTTAAGTGCTTCTCAACTATTTGTGTTTTCTCTTTTGAGAACTCTGTTTATATCTGTACCCTAGTTTAATGAGTCTTTAGTTTTCTTGATGACCATATTTTTAAGATTTTAATATATTTTACACTTTGGCTTTCTTTCAAATATAGAGTTGATAAAAAATCATTACCCTTTATGTAGTCTACTGTTTTGTCAGAATACTGGTGTCGTTTTCCATACTGATGCTTTTTAGCTTCATTAGACCCCACTTGTTAATTGTTGTACTTGTACCTGTGCTGTCAATGTTCTGAAGAGAATGTTTCTGTGTCAATGAGTTCATGACAATTCGTAGCTCACTCTAACATCTTAAATTAACCCATCTCTATAAATCTGTGCATCATCATGAGATTGTGACCTACAGGCAAGGTTCTGGAACATCTATCTCTTCTGGTGGCTACATGATGTCTCATGGACTCCATCTACTTTCTCCCAGCTTTCAGTTTAGTTTTATCTGCCTAGCTCTAGTCTGCCCTATCACAGGTCAAAGCAGCTTATTTATTCATTAACCAATAAAACAACACACATACAGAAGGACTTCCCACACCACCTTGTCTTGTTATTGACTTTAATGGAAATACTGTAAGTTTTTCTCCATTTAAGTTAATGTTGTCTATGACCTTACTGTAAATATCTTTTATTATGTTAAAATTTTTCCCATGTGTCCATAATCTGTACAGGAATTTTATCATGAAGGGGTGCTGAGGTCTTGTCAAAGGCCTATTCTTCATCTAATGAGAAGATCATATGTTTTTGTTTTTCAGTATGTTTGTAGGATGGATTACATAAATGAATTTACATATGTTGAACAACCTTTAACTATGGGTTAATCTGGCAAAGGATTTGTCGATTCCAATGATTTTTCTCAAAGAGTAAACTCTTTGGTTCTTTAATTCTTTGTAGCTTTTTATTTCTGTTTTTATTGATTTCAGCCTTTCATTTATTTCTTGCCATGTACTCATTTTGGACATTATTTCTTCTTTGTATTCAAAACTTTCAAGTGTGCTGTTAAGTGACTAATATGAGATCTGTCTAATTCTTTTACATATGCATTTGGTGCTATGAACTATATCTTAGAACCACCTTCACTTTGTCCCATAAGTTTGGAAATACTTTATAGTCATTTTTTCATTCAATTACAGAAAGTTCTTAAATTCTTTCTTAAGTTCTTTCTTAATCCATTTTTCCTTTAGTAGTGATTTGTCCAGTTTCCACGAGTTTGTAAGTTCTGGTCAGATAAAATTTAGGGTGTTATTTCAATTTTCTAATATTTGTTGAGACTTGCTTTGTGTCTAAGTATGTAGTAAATTTTAGATAAAGTACTATGAGGTATAAAGAAGAAGGTATATTCTTCGGTTTTTGAATGAGATGTTCTCCAAATATCTGCTAGTTTCATTTTACTTATGAAATCAGTAAGCTCTAGCATTTTTGCTTTGTTTTTTATCTGGATGATATGTCTATTGGCAAGAGTGGGGTATTGAAGTCACCCACTATTAGTGTGTGAGAGTAGCATATGATTTAAGGTATAGTCGTGCCTCTTTTATAAACTTTTGTGTCCTTATGTCTGGTGCATAGATGTTTAGAATTGCTATATCTTCTGGGTGGATTTTTCTTTTGAAGAAAAAGAAACTTCTGATTAGTTTTGGTTTGAAGTCAATTTTGCCAGTTAACAAAATGGCTACATTGACTTATTTATAAGGTTCTTTTGTTGAAATATCTTTTTTTGTCCTTTACCCTGAGATGCTGTTTATCTTTGAGGTTAAGATGTTTTTATTGGATACAGCAGAGGGATGGATTCTGTTTTCATGTCCCAAATGTTTGTCTGTGTCTCTTTGTTGAGTTATCTGAAACACTGTTGAGATTTACCAATAAGCAGTCTTTGTTGATTTTGTTATTTTGGTGTGGGTTCCCCCTTTTTGATTTGCTGATCTGAAACTATTTATTCCTTGAACTTTCTTGGGTATGGTTTATCTCTTCACGTTGAAGTTTTCTTTCTAGCACCTCTATAGAGCTTGATATTATTTTTGGTAGATACTGTCTAAATTTGGTTTTCTCATGATATGTCTTTCTTCATCTATAGTGGTTGAAAGTTTTGCTAGATATAGTAGTCTGGTCTGGCATTTGTGTTCTCTTAAGAGTTCATAGAATATCTTACCAAGCTCTTCTGGCTTTTAGAGTCTCCATTAAAGAGTAAGTTTTTATTCTAATAGGATTGTGTTTGTGTGCTAATTGGCCTTTTTAATTGCAGGATTTAGTACTTTTCTTTCTCTGCATATTTACTATTTTGATTGTTATGTATCATGAAGAATTTTTTCTTGTCCACTCCGTTTTGTGTTCTGTATACTTCTTTTACATTGATAGGCACCTCCTTCTTTAGATTAGGGAAAGTTTCCTCCATGGTACATGAAAATAGTTACTGACTATTTGACCTGAGTCTCCTCTTTCTCTTTCCTATTAATCTTAGAGATGGTCTTTTCATAATGTCCAAGATCCTGGATGCTTTGTGTCTGAATTATTTTAGATTTAACATTTCCTTTGACCAAAGTATTCTTTATTCTGTCTTGTCTGCAATGCTTGAAATTTTCTTTTTAATCTCTTGCATTCTTTTTCTGAGGTTTTCTCTTGTGGTACTTGTTCATGTTCTTAAATTTTTCATATTCAGTTTTTCTCTGTCTTTTCTTCATTTAGTTCTACTGTTTGTTAGTGTTTTCATGGATTCTTTTAGGATATTTATTCATTTCTTCTTTAAGTATTTATATTATACACATATGAGATATTTTAAAGGTTTTTGGCTTATGCCTCATCTATATTGCAATTCTCAGTATCTACTATGTTAGGGCTAGAAGACACTAGTGCAGGCATATTGTCCTGACTGTTGTTAATTTTATTTTTATACTGGAGTCTAGACAACTGGGTTTGGGATGATCGAAATTCTAGGTGTTGATAGTTTGTCTTGTCTTTGTTCAGTGAGTTTTCTCTTCCTTGCTTTCCGTTGCCCTTTCTAGATTTTAGGAGTGTGTAAAGCCTTTCAGTTACATGGTGGGGAGTATTACTGAGTTCTGTCAAGGTGTGACTTAAAAAAGATCAGTGGTAGAACTTATTTCCAGATATTGTGAGCTGATTTTTATGAGTAGGCGTGGGCTAAAGGGTTGGGGGAAGTGCTGAGAGAGTCCACAGGAGGGAGAAAACCTAAGAATGTCATCAGGATCTAATTGCCTGGTCCTCGTGGACTGTGGGTTTCCAGAGAGAGAGTTTCTGGTGTTGGCTGGTAAGTCAATGGGGTGAGATGAGGAAGGAAAGCTGTAGGAGAGGATCTACTTAGTTCCCTGGGATTGTAAGAAAAGGAGAATTAAAAGGACAGCAGGTAGTTTGCTACCATGCTGGAGCCAAGACTGGGGAATTTGTATTGGAGGCTGGGAAGTATAGTGAAAATCATCTACCTGGATTCCCTGGCAAAACTGCCAACCAGGTTTTCACGATGAGTCTGCCTCGTGTGATGGTGGGTAAAACCAAAGGATGGAGTGATCTTGTGGCCTTTTGAATTGCATTGACTGAACAGGATTATTATGGATTTATGAAAGTTTATGCCACTACAGCTTCAGTTTTATAAAATAATGGATTAGATCTGGTGTTAAGAACACATAGAGTGATAAATAAAACTATAGAGGGTAGATTCAAAATAAACAGAATCAGACATCATAATCAACATGCAGAAATGAGTCTATGGGAAACTACCTTCATTGATCTCATTATTACCATAATTAGTACCTGTAATTTCCAACATTAGAAAAAAGGTTATCATTTAAAGTGGTAAGAAGTTCTTTTCCTTTGAAGTGGTATAGTGCATGATTTTTTGAAATATTGTAGCTTATTTATTTGTTTATTTTTCCATTCAAAAATTTACACTTTCTCTTCTCCTCCCTCCTCCCGTACCCCTCCTGCTCCCCCACATACTCTCCTCCCTCTCCCTCCCTCCTTGAGAGAAGGCAGGGAACGCTGCTCTGTGGGACTTCCAAGGCCCTCCCCACTACATCTAGGCCTAGGAAGCTTTGTATCCAAATAGACTAAGGTCCCAAAAAGCCAGTACATACAGGAGAAACATGTCCCAGTGCCTTTATCAATGGCTTCTCAGTCAGCCACCATAGTTAGCCACATTTAGAAAGTCCTGTTTGATCACATGCTCATTCAGTTCTGGTCCAGCTGGATTTGCTGAGCTCCCATTAGAACAGGCACACTGTCTCAGTGGGTGGACCAACCCCTCACGGGCCAGACTTCCTTGCTTATTTTCTCCCTCCTTCTGCTCTTCAACTGGACCTTGGGAGCTCAGTCCATTGCTCTGATGAGGGTCTCTGTCTCTATCTCCATCTGTCACTGGATGAAGGTTCTATGGTGATAATTGAGATAATCATCAATGTGATAGTGGGGCAAGGCCAGTTCAGACACCCTCTACTCTGCTGTCCAAGGACCTAGCTGGGGACATTCCATGGACACCTGGGATCCCCTCTAGAGCCAAGTCTCTTGCCAACCCTAAAATGGCTCCCTTAATGTAGATGTCCTCTTCCCTGTTCCTATATCTGTCCTTTCTCCATCTCTACCCTCCCACTCCTCCAAGCTTTCTCCAGTCTTTCCATTCTCCCTTCTTTCTCCCCCTCTCCCCTTCCCCCAACTCTACCTCCACCACTACCTCCACCCCCATGCTCCCAATTTTGCCTGGCAATCTTGTTTGCTTCCAATTTCCAGGAGGATCTATATATGTTTTTCTTTGGGTTCACCTTGTACTTTGGCTTTTCTAGGCTTGTGCTCTATAGGCTTAATGCCCTTTGTTTATGGCTAGAGTCCACTAATGAGTGAGTACATACCATAGTCATCTTTTTGGGTCTGGGTTATCTCACTCAGGATAGTGTTTTCTATTTCCATCCATTTGCATGCAAAATTCCAAAAGAGAATTCTCATCAGATGACGTTCAAATGGCCAAAAGACACTGAAGGTCATGTTCAGCCTCCTTAGCGATCAGGGAAATGCAAATCAAAGCAACTTTGAGATACCATCTTACACCTGTCAGAATGGCTAAAATCAGAAACACCATTGATAGCCTATGCTGGAGAGGAGGTGGAGTAACGGGAACACTCATCCATTGCTGGTGGGAATGCAAACTTGTGCAACCACTTTGGAAATCAGTGTGGTGATTTCTCAGGAAACTGGGAGTCAACCTACCTCAGGAGCCAGCAATACCACTCTTGGGAATATACCCAAGAGATGCCCAATCATACTACAAAAGCATTTGTTCAACTATGTTCATAGCAGCATTATTTGTAAAAGTCAGAACCTGGAAACAACCTAGATGCCCCTCAATGGTAGAATGGATAAAGAAAGTGTGGAATATATATGCATTAGAGTACTACTCAGCAGTAAAAAATATTGACATTTTGAATATTGTAGTTATTTCAGGAACAAATTTTAAGACTTGAAAGCTAAAGCTGTGTCAAGAACCCAACATACAGATGCAGCCTTGGTTTTTGTTTTCTATGCTTATGTTCTTGAGAGAAGAGCTGATTGTGCAGTCAATGTGCTAGCTAATTAAGAAGTTTGAGCCTGAGAAATCTAAGATGGGAAAAGATTATTGTATTGATGTGGGATTCCCCCTTTTAATGCTGTGATTATCATTAATGAATAAAGAAACTGCTTTGGATCTATAGCAGGGCAGAACTAAGCTAGGCAGAGAAATCTAAACTGTATTCTGGGAGGAAGAAGGAAGAGTCAGAGAGAAATCAGGGAGCTGCTGCCAGAGATAGATGTGCTGAAACTTTGCTGGTAGGCCACGATCTCCTGGTAATGCATAGATTGATGGAGATGGGTTAAATTAAGATGTAAGTTAGCAAATGAGAGCTAGAGCTAATGGGTCAAACAGTGTTTTAAATAATATAGTTTCTGTGTGATTATTTTGGGTCTGAGCTGCCAGGAAGCAAGGAACAAACAAGCGAGTCCTTACATTATATTTGTTAAAAAGAGTTATTTCTTCAATCACCACTATAGAAGAGTGTATTCTAACGATATCCTGAAGGATTTTCTAAACCATTATGTGTTATATCATCTGTCAAGGTACATTGATGATTGTGGAGAACGGAGATATACATTGCTAGAAATACATTGTACGGGATCCTACAAGCAGTTTTAAGTAGCATAGGAAAAAGACTTTATCAGAAGAGAATGATAAAAGGACTTGGCTAGATAGGTCTCATAGCTAGGTGGATGAGATAGTTCCCTCATTGGTCATCATTGATGTGACAAAAATCTGGAAAAATGAAACTTCACAGAAGAAGAGTTTGCCTTAACAAACAGTTCAGTGAATGTTTTATTTTATGGGCAAGGAGGCACAGCAGCTGAAAAAATTTGATTCAGAAAACAGAAAGCTGTTCTCAGTCCCCTTTCTGCTTTTTGTCATCTTATTTAGTTCACACCCAATCTATCTGATAGTTCCACCTACATTCAAGATAGATCTTTTCTTCTCAGTTGAACCTCTATAGAATTACCCCCAATGTCATACTCAGAGATGTGTTTCCTAGGCTATTCTAAAGCCATTCTAGTTCATAGTGACTGTTAAACACAACTGGGCATGTCTTGGGTATTGTTTTAGGACACCATGGTTCTGGAAAATAATGGTGTTTATATACACGTGTATTTCTATGCACATGCATGTGTGCACGCCTGTATGTGTATATGTGTGTGAATTGATAGAGATGAGATACAGCACAAAATTGCCAAGTACGGCTTTAAAATACATGAGTTCTGTGAGATGTTTCACCAAACTTGTTCCCAGAGTTTCAAGAGATTTTTAACATTATGTTCTGCACGTAACAGAAAAGAATCTTTTAAAACTTTAATTATACTTGATTGAAAAATCAGAGAAAACTGTGCTTGAGCATGGAGTTGGAATTATGGTAGTGGATTATAAATTTTTGATATTTGCTGAATTGCCACACCCTCTAACTAATAATGCTGCTTTCTGCATTTAGGCCTTTATTAAGATAGTAGTTTTGATGTGTTCTTATTGCAACAAAGTTCTATATAAGGAGAAGAAATTTCACATTTATCATGCTATTGAAAATTATGAAACAAGATATATAGATATTATAAAGTCTGAAATTAATTACTTTGATGAAAATTAAACCAAGTGCCATTTTAAAATGTATATAATACAAGGTATTAAAGGACTTAGCTACTTTCTTCGACAGACTAAATATTTAAAATATTTTAATAAATATTAAAATTTTAAATATTAAAATAGACAAAAATCTCAACTTTTATTAAATCAAATTGGTGTATGCAATTATTACATTATGATATGTTTTGAACCTCCTACCACATTCAGTCAGCCACTCAACAACTTCCTTAAAGTTATCCTGAATAAGCACGTAACAGCCTCACAGAGTAGCTGAGTTCAAACAGGGACTTGATAGGTGTCTCCCAAAGTCCTGCTGCCTATTTCTCAATGGTTCTTTAGCTCAGGGATGGATTTCTTCAGTAAGAATTAGACTGCTTGATGTGTTAACCTACTCTACCTCGTGTTCTTGTAAGTGCTTTTCTAGTCACCTAAAGAAGCTCCTTAAAAGCTTTGTGATTATAAACCATTCAATCCTTCACACGTAAAATTGATGAAAGTCAACAGAGGTCCAGCCCAATACTTGGGATGATAGCATCTCCATCACTAATGTTCTGTGTGCAGTCAGAACATTATCATGGCTGTGCTTTGCCCTTGAGATAGAAGCAGTATCTGAACATGTCTAAAGACTCAGGAAATCTTTTAAATGCTCAGACTCTTTTGGAAAGTTCAGTAGGACAGCCTCTTACATTCCATTGGAATGTTTGCTCACCCCTATGTTTATACTTTTTTTCATCTTTGTTTTGCTTACTTTTATGTATCTCCTTTTTTATAATTTCATATGTCTCCATATTTTTCAGCTCCTGTCTTAGTAATGTATATCTCATTTCATAACAATATACTTTATTTTTAAAAATATTTTGCTTATTATTTTTAAGTGTGTGTGTGTGTGTTTGTGTGTGTCTCTGTGATTGTAGGTTTGTGTACATGAATACAAAGCCTGCAGAACCCAGAAGTGGACATTTGTTGCAGTTAAAGGTGATTCTGTTCAGTCCTGTGTGGGTGCTAAGAGCCAAAACTATGGTCTTTTTCAAGAACACTGTATGCTCTTAGCCTCGAGTCATTTTTGCAGTCCATAACAATATAATTTCTGAAGAAGTAAGGAAGCTATCTCTTCAAGGTGATGTGACCTTCATGGAATCATAATACTAGCCAGCACTGTGAATACATTAAATATTTAAAGCACTTTGGTTTGATATTATGAAATAATACTTCTATGGTCTGGAAAACCCTGTGGGTTTCTATTTAGCTCAATGGTCTAAGTATTACTGAGTGCTGAACTGTGATTCTATTAGATAAGAGAAGTTCTCATGTATAGATGTTTATTGTAAAATATGAAAAATTGTTTGATCTTTGATATGAAAATATTCTTTTTTATTTATTTACAACAGAAAAAACAATAGTAAATATTCATATTTAATTGTCTACTAGAATAAAAATAACTGTGTAATGCAATGCACTTGGATCTATAAGATGATATTTTATTGAGTTTTATAACCTTATGGAAATTGGTGAGGATTCATAAAAAAGATAAGGATAATTAAGGGATAGGCTGTCATAGTGCATGGTTACAGTGAGACCAGGATTTTGCTTTCATTGAGTTTTATTCTCTTGTTAATAAGGGTAGATGGTAATCCAGACAACTTTATAAAGAGGAGCGAGCTGTTTCATGAACAGCCAGAGCAGTGAACCCTAATTTCTGTTCTGAGGATTAAAGGAAAGTGGTAGTTTTCTAAAACACATACCTCTTTGGGAATCAATAATTAAATACAAGGAAAAAGTTGAGTGACTTGGAAGCATTTGCTGTGTATCTTACACCTGCATGTGTTTTTGTAAGGACAGCTGAAATACAGCATATGTCTCTATGCTGGTATAGAATATAGAGCAGTAGGTTGTCTTACATTTCTAAATTATGGGGTTATGAAGATGAAAAAGTATGGTACTTACTTTAATGATGCTGAGCTGGGTTTTGAGTTCTAAACAAAAAAGAATTAATTTTTCCTTCAAAATAATGGAATCCTGAGAGCAGTAGGTATGGTCTTCTCCAGGAACAAGTACACCAATTGGTTATTCAATAGTGATCAACCCTGGAAGCATACATACAAATAGTTGTATATGGACCAATCAGGTGGTATTTATAGATTTAGAAATATTTACACACATGGCCAGGCACACACACACACACACACACACACACACACACACACACACACACACACACAAATAAAAACCAATTAAAGAAAAAGGCCATGAATTTGAAAAAGAAAAAGGAAGGAGATTTAGGGATGAAAGGGAGGGGATGAAATAATTGTATAATTATAATGTAATTATGTTATAGTCTGAAAAGTAATAATAATAATGTCTTAAAAGCAAAACAAAACAAAAAGATGCTTTCATTTCTTTCTTGCTAGTATTATCTGCCAAACTTAAGAAAAACCGCCTTGGGTGAATTCTGGACAATTCCTAACACTACTTGCATAGATCTATCTTAACACAAAGTAATTGATTAAAAGTTCACAGTAAGGGCTGGGGATGTCATTCTCAGTTGATAGAGTGCTTGTTTAGCATGCATACAGCCCTGGGTGTTGTCCCAGTACCATTTAAATGGGTCACATCCCTGCAGTCCTAGCACTCAGAAGAAAGAGAAGTTCTAGGTCATCCTCTGCCAGACAGTAAGTTGGAGCTCAACCTGGGCTACATGAGACTTTTACTTATTAAAAAGAAAGCAAGAAAAGAAAAAAAACCCCGAAACCTACAAACTGAAAATGAGAATAGTATGATTATGTCCCTAAACTCTAAAATTATTTTGTTATTTCATTGGAGGATAATGGTTGTATAATCCCTTAGTTACCCAGGAGGCAAAGAGATACAAACCTCAAAGTAAAGAAAGATGTCCTTTCCTTTCTTTAAATGTTGCACACAAAAATGAAATTGAAAATATATCCCACCTTCTTAATTTTACATTATCATATCTTTATTTGCACATATCTGAGTTTCTAGGAGTATAAATAAACCTGGGCTATGTGCCAGAATGCAGGCATCTTGTTTAATTTACTATCAGAAAATAATGGTACACTGTAACACATACTCTAAAGCAACACAGCACAGGGTTACCAGCATGCATTTTGAACATTTTCTCCTAGTTTAGCCCCTCACTGGACCAATTTCCTGTGCCTACCCAATGTGAACACATTTAGTCATTTGTCATCGGCTTCCAAATTTAACTGAGTTAACATATTTTATTTAATCTTCCCCAAAGGAAATATATTGAACTCTACTAAAATAGCAGGGTTTTTTTGGGTAAGGAGGTTTCACAATAAATCATACACACACACACACACACACACACACACACACACACACACACACACAGTGAGAGAGAGAAAGAGCGAGCGAGAGAGAACACTTTAACACCCTGTGTATATGGAAAGAAAACAGCTGCCAAAAAGAGTTTAAAATATAATGAAACAGAGCCTTCCTCCAAGGCACAAGTATTGGACATTTCTGGGGTTTTTTTGTTCTATCTTTTTCAAAGAAGATAAAAATACCTCATTTATTTTAGAACATCACTTCTATCTTTTATTAAAATGTGATGGAGATATGTTTTTATTCTTTCAGTGCAGTTAAGACTAGAAGATTCTTATCTTAATCAGGAGCACATGATCAAAGCAAGTGCTCAGAAGGCATGCAGGTGCCCTGAAAACAGATTAATCAGGAGGAGGAGAAAGTACTGAATGTCGCAAAAAGGGGAACTACAGCCAAATATATTTATTTGATTCAATAACTTAATATGTGCCTAAGGACAAAGTATGGGCAAAGTTTTGCAAAAAGAGTTTCTCTAAGCAGTTGTTAATGTTTTCATTTAAGAAGCTCATTAAATTCTGAGTGATGAAATTGACTGGACCCAAAAAATAAGAAGAAAAACACGCATCCAGATCTGGTAGTAGGAATAGGTCACATAAGTAGAAAATGAGTTATAAAGACAGAAAGGGGAGGATCGAAGGAATAATTCCCTGGGTAATAGTACTTGCTGCGCTCTTGGAGAGAGCTAGTTGAAGTTTCTAACACCCACATGAGTGGGGCACATCCACGCTAAACTCCAACTCCAGGGGACCTAATATACTCCATTTCCCCTTCCTATAGCACTACACACACGATAATTCATGTACATGTAAGTGTGAAAAGCACACACATGGAATAAATATAAATCATTCAGAAAACAGATGTGAGTGAATCTCAAGAAACAAGCTTCTCTAGAACAAGACTGAGGAGTAAAAAAATCTAGAAAGATTTGGACTCTTTATCATATATCATCATTTTGGATAGATTTGGAGACAAAGGTATAGATGAAATAATTTACTTTATAAATATATGGTAAAAAAATAAGTGCTTATTTAGTTGACTTATATAACCCTTTCTTTATGTTCCTCTTGATTGATTATCAACTTCTTGTTATCTTCTCTGAACTTTAGACATCAAATTTTCATAAACATTCAGGCAAAATTTTTAGCTGTGTAAAAATAGTTGAGATCACTATTAATATTTCAAGTGAAAGGTTTCTATATTTGAATTTTATGATGTGACCTCTTTTCCATAGTCATGTATTATTTAAGTTGTATAATGTCAAGGTTTCATTGTATATACTTTGACAGATATTTTTTATTCAGACAACATTAATAAGGCATCCAGTAATTGCAAGATTCTTCACTAGGCACAACTCAGCATATATGATAGAACTTCATCTTCAAAAATTTGATATGAGAATAATAAACATGGTAGTGTCTATATGGAAGGGACCCATGACTCTGATGAAGGTGGCACTGCTTTTTTTTTGCTTTGCAGTTAAAAGAATGTTTTCAGTACTAAATGGCCAAATAGGAATCCTCATTTTGATACTACTCACCTTGTAAATTTGTGCACACTTTGTGGCTGCTTCTTGGTTATAATTTTCATAACTGTAATCTTAAAATTCTAATAATGTTTATGATGCTGCAGTCTTGCAATTAGAGATGAGCTCAATTTTGCATGTGGCAATTGTTAAAAGACAGTTCTCGGTGATTACCTCACATCTTTGCATGAATGAACTTCTCTAAAACCTTTATAGCCAATGTTTGAATAAAAAGGTAGTCAAAGGTTGGAAGTTGACTACCTTTTTATTTAGATATCCTTTCCTTGAGACATCCTAGTATTGGAAAAAATAAAGACATCCCTCTTCCTTTGTGAATTTTAGTAGACTGGTATACTGTAGAAATGTTAGAACCTTTATTTATTCTTTTCTGGAAACATCAGCTTGCATATTAGAGTGGTTTTACCACTGAAGTCTCATCAGCACAGCTGCCCAAATAGGACGGAGACTATGACAATGTCAGTGGACAGGCTAACATAGGAGGTAAGATCTCATGGGGCTGAAACCCTAGACAAAGAACTACTGGTAATTAGAGAATGCCTAAGCATGGGAAAATAGTCTGCATTAGAAAAAAGGCCCCCAAATGACTATCTAATACCAAGTGCTCAGTTCTGAAACCATTTAGATGCAGGTAATATATAGATGGAGTATGCTGTATTTAAGTATTTAAAAGATAGGTAAAGAAAAAGTAGTCATAATTTTGAGAGAGGGCAATGTATGCATGATAAGTACTGAATGGAGGAAAGGGAAAAGAGAAATAATATTATCATATTATAATCTCAAAAGTTATATGCAAGAAGTAAACAAGCTCCTCAAGTCATATTCCCAACGTGGCACCAATGTTTTACATGGCCTTTGGGTTAAGTAGGAGGCAGGCATATGTTAAGTATGATATCAGCTAGAGAACATTTTAAATGGTCTCAAAAAAGAGTAATGAATTCCTAATTAAAGAAAGTTACAAAATTCAAATGGGGTCTGGTCATCTTTTAAGTAGACTGATTGTAACACAGAGAAAGGACAACACAGACAAGAAAAAAAATGAATGGTAAAGGACAGAACCTCAGACTTTTGGTTCATTTTTATCTTGGATAGACACCTGGCTTCTCTGTGAATGTATTGTCTTCACTTTAATAAGTCTTACCTGCTCCATCTTCCTTTCTGTCTCCTTGAATTTTTTCATGAGGACCAAGAACTGAGACTCCTATAAAATTTTGTCACAAATTGTTCACATTCAGGCACTGTAGCTATCTATCAAGATTTAAGTCGTCTCTCTGTCTGCTACACAGTCAGACAAAACAGAATAAGGAAGCATGAAGGTCATCACTATCTTTAGATCATATTTTTTAAAGTAAAAAAAAATCATTGCTGTGGGATAATGCTTCTGTACACTGTAAAGATTTGTTACTCATTTTGGTTTAATAAAATGATGGACTGGCCAGTAGCCAGGCAGGAAGTATAGGCATGGCAACCAGACTAAGAGAACTCTGGGAAGAGGAAAGGCAGAGAAGCAGTACCAGCCAGATGCAGAGAAAGCAAGATAAGAATGACTTACTGATAAAATGTACCAAGCAATGTGGCTGAACATAGACAAGAATTAAGAGTTAAATTAAGTTGTAAGAGCTAGCTAATAGTAAGCCTGAGCAAATAGACCTCATGATTTATAAGTAATATAAGCCTCTGTGTGTTTCTTTGGGACTGAATGGCTGTAAGACAGGGTGGGACAGAACCTTTCATCTACTATAAAACACTATAAAGTATATTTGAAATGAAAAATATAACAAGATAAGACAACTTTGGGAAGTGCCTGCAGCTGAGCTAGGACTTGAACAGATTTGGTTGATATAGTGAGCAAAACCATGACAATATAGAAATGTGATGGTTAATCTTGATTTTTCACATTGTGGGGCTTAGATCAAAATGGAAACACTCTCTGGGCATGTCTGAGGGAGTTTCTAGGTTGGAGTAACTGAACTAGGAAGGTCCATCCTAACTGTGAGTAGTACCATTTTATGATGTACGATCTAGGACTGAGGAAAAGGGGACCTGAGGACCAGTATTCATCTCTCTCTACTTCCCTACTGCAACGCTGTGATCAGCTCCTGGTACTGTATTTGAAACTCCTGGGCACTGTGTCCTAAACCCACACAAGTTTACCAAAAGTGGACTTGAAAGTGATCGGTGGATAAAAGTCCATGTGTCAAGCCTGGAGACCTGAGTTAGCTCTCTGGAACTTAGGAGGAAAGAACCAACTCTTGCACATTGTCTTCTGTCCTTTTCAGGTCACTAGGGCGCCCACCCAAACACAAACACATCTGCAAAAGAATGAATAAAAATTAACACAATTTGAACCAAATCAAATCCTGTCTCAGTTTCTTTTGCCAGGCATTTGATGAAGCAAGGAGAAAAGTTATTAATACAGGAAACTCAGGCAAGAATGCAGCATGTCCCTCCCGAAACTCAGGGTGTAAAGAGAAATAGGAAGAGATGACAACTAGGTGGACCTTATCTGACTCTGGAAACAATTATGACCTCCAGGGCAGCAGATCACGCCTTTCACTCTGGTGCTTTGTTGCCTGTTTGGAGCGAATGCAGTCCTATCATGTGTGAGACGCACACAGGAAGAAAAGTAATACAGAAGAGACTTAAAGCACTGCCGTGGGAATTTTGTGCTGACAATCTGACCCTCGACACCTCATGTGGTGAGAGAAAGTGTGTACTGTCTGTCATAGGAGCTGGGAACCTCCGGCAGGGGGTGGAGCACACCATATGCCACTTCAGCCTCAAACACACAGCCACTTCAGCCTCAAACAGACAAGTCTCCCAGTTCTCAAAAATATTCAAGTCCCCACTCCTGACCGCACTGTTGAGAATGGAGGCATTTTGGCTGCTAAACAGGAATATGCCAATGGCATTGTAAAACCTCAATAAAATGTTTATTGGGCACATAATGAAATTTAATTATGCCTAAGTAAAACATAACTATGTACTTAAGAAACCAAAAGACTCTCAAATAAATTTAGACCTTGGTCAAACTAAGTAAAATATATTGTTTTCTTTGGCAAACCAAAAATATCTGATAAATGGTGCTTGTTTTTTGTTACAAAAATATGTATAAAATCTGTCCTTAAACACATAAGAAGGCAAGAAAGTAGATATGAATTGAGTTTACCTTGACAACAATGTGTGTTATTAAAGTACACATATCCTAAACAGACAGCTTAAATATCTTCAAATGATCGATTAAACCAAACCATACCTTCAGAAAAAATGGTTTTGTTGATTTAACTTTGCAGATTCTCAAGAAGAAAATATTGTAAAGTAAGCTGAAGTGAATTTTAAAACACACACAGTTTTTCCTTGTTTCTTTTCCTTTTTTTCCCATATTATTCAAACCAAAAGACTTTTGGGGCCTAGATAAACCTCAGGTAAAATGGCTTCAGTCTTACTCATCCGTGTTTTTAATATCTAAGTCTTTTGGTAGCACGTCTGTTTCGCCATCCCACTAGGGTTTTCTGAACTCCACAGATGAAAATCTGCTGTCATGATCCGTGATCAAATGTGAATTCAGGTTGTCTCTTTCTTTTTTTAATGTTATTGTTCTGTGTCTCAGCACATACACATACACACACATACACACACACATACACACACACACATACATACACACACAATTAAAAATTTAAAAAAGGATCTCATGAAATACTTCTGGGACTAAGATTCTAAAACCCCATTTACACTGAAACCTTGTTCTGTTTCAACACAGCTATTTAATTTCAGCCACATTTTGGCAGTTCCAGAAGTGCCTGAATTTGTAACTCCTGATTTCTGGTTTTGGTTGCTTCTTCTCAAACAGAATTATTATTACACTCAAATAATTATTAAATAATTATTATTATCTGATAATAATAAAGCATTATTATCAGAATAAAACAGGCCACCTAAAGGGCCAGTGACTGTGCCACCCCAAGACATTTTTTAAAAGTGACAGAAGTGCAGATTTGCTCAGTACAGTCATATAATCACACATAAACAAACATTTGGGTAGCAAGAAGCCGATAAATATTTGAAACAAAAGAATACATGAGGATGCTTTCCTTTCCTATTCTCTGACACATTTCTTATTTCTACACCATCTTTTGGTGACTGCCCTGCCTTTCTACTTCTCTTCTCTTTTCTCTCTTTGGTTAAGTTTTACTGACTTTTAATATTACGTTCTTATTCTAGATGTCAGTCCTTCATTACAGACAACAATTTTTCTAGTATGCAAGTTACATTAGTTTTGCTTATAGAATTCCTAATTAAGGAAGGGTTTTAGTTTCAGTATTCTGTTTTCATTTATATTGCTTTATGTTTGTGGAAGTATATACTTGAATGCTTTCTCTAGTATTTTATTCTGTAATATTTGTATTTGTTGCCTAGGAATTATTATTCTGTGGATATCAACTGATTATTTTTTGTAAGTTATGCCGAATTCCCATGATGCCACAAAATATTTTGTATTTTAGTCATGGATTCAATATTTGAAAAAGGAAAGTAAATAGATCCTCCACTCAATACTAATAATCTTTTGTTTTCTGTTCTGATGACAAAATGTTAGATTTGAATGCTCCTTCTTTATAATAACTTGTTATCATACAGCACAGGTGTATGTATGTCCTAAATCCTTACCAAAGTCTCAGATTTTTCAAAAACAATGTTTCTTATTGTTTATAATTTCTTTAAATAAATAGAATTTTTGTATCAATTGTCAAAGGAACCAAAATACTCCTATGAACAATTTGAACATATAAGACCTACTCTTTGTAAGCTAATCTTCACATTGGACTTCAGTTCTAATGCTTCTTCTTAGACTCTAGACTTCCATATGACAATGATGGCATGAAGTTGAATCACCTGTATCTAGTATGCCATGGTCACATTGTATTAATCAAAACTCTTTTATAGAAATTTATTTGACTTGTCAAGCGGAGGGGTATGTGATAATTCACTGGCTACTTTAGTAGCGACATTAGGTGGCACTAACAGATGAAAATCCAAGTTTTATGTCTTACACTCTTATCCTTTTCCCATTCAACTGACTAGTGAGAGTCTTTTCTCAAGACACTATCTGAATAGTGCACTATTCACTGAAAAGACGCTGATGGATATACATAGGCCACAAAGGCACCATCTTCGAAAGCCAGATAATATTTGCTCTGGAAGGACCTAATTAAGTTTATATAGAAATTAATGAATAGCATTTATTTGATTTTGGTTAAAGAAATTGAGATGATGAGAAGCAAAGACATTTTAAATGCCAGAAGTTTCTGGGTGACTGCGTACGTCTTATATCTGAATTTAAGCATGAGTCCTGGCATTGGTCTGTTGGCAACTCCCTACTAAAATCTGCCAACCTAAGATAAATACGGTAAAAAATAATAAAATAAAAGAAATGTGTAGATATTCATGCTGAAACTCAGAATTGCAGTTACTCTTCTTCTGAGATTTCAGAGTATAAGTTCTACTCCCAAGCTTAGTTGTTAGAGACATGTTAGCTGGAACGCCACTGTTACAAGCATGTGTTTGCTCCCCACTGTCCTGGGGATCAGACTTGTTTGCCTAGAACTAATATGTAACCATCAATAGAGGTATAGTTCCCATGCTCTCAATTTTAACTTTAAGAACAAATATTCAGCTTGCTTGCTACTTAGCCACAAAGAACAAGATATAAAAACACGGGGACCAGATATTGGCTTTCCTTTTTCTCTTTTCTGTCCATATATTATACTTTCTGAGTGAGATTATTGCTAAGCTTTAAGCACAGGTTGTATTTGTACCTTTTTTCCTAGATCTTAAGTGCCTAGACAAGTTGAATTAATGAGGTGTGTGAAAGTTATACTCCAATGTAAACGTCTATTGTCTACGAGCAAGTCATCTCTAAAACGGCCAAACTTTGTCTAGTAACTACTTGCCAAATTAACTTATGTTATAGCTCCTTTGAACATTTTTAAAGACTGAAAAACAAAAAAAAAACATTAGTGATTCACTGCCTTGAAGCAACTTATACAACTTATACTTTCTGATGCAGCTCCTGGATAAACTATACTCTGAGTCTAGTCAACCTGAGACTGCCATACACAGTCTGCATATTGTTTTACATCCTTTTGTGTCTGATAGTATCCCTCACCTTCTCCCTGACAACAGAGACCTTTTCTGTTTCAGTTACTATCATATATCTCTTAGTCTAGAAGAGAATATAACACACAACTAGCTCATGTTATTCTGTAACTTCCACATGCTGGCTGTAGCATGTCTATCTTCACATACATGCACACATATATACATACACACACACTTGATAAATAAAATGGTGAGTAGGGAGGGGGAAAGAATCTGAAAGGACTTCAGGGGGAGGAAGGCTATGAAAAAATATACTTGAATTTAAAATTGTTTTAAATAATTAATATAATAAAAAGATAAAACAAAAAGAATATATAAATGAGTCTTTCTATAAGTTTCATTAGATACGAAAAACTATTTTTGAAGTTTTTGTCAAAGGAATATTTTCCCTAAAATTTATAAGCCATTGATTGGTATAACCCTTTTTGTTTTGTACCTATTAAAAATGATGTTTACTTTTCTAGTAAATTACCATTTCTTATTGATTTATGCATTATTTGACCATGGTCATATGTATAAGTTATAAAAACATAGAAAAATGCCTAATTCAAATATTCTGCATTGCTTTACTTTCCAAAATAGCTTTGGCTATATTAAAAACTCATATTTTCTGTATTGAAAACTTTTAGATTCTCATGTAAAATATATTAAGCTATCCACACATTCATCCATCTGTTGGAAGCTCATACTCATTTCTATTCAAGGGTGATGAACACAATCTCATGTATAATAGAGCACAGGAGCCTGTGTTGAGAGGTCATTGCATCTGAACACAGCTGCTTGTTATGGGCTTTATAAGTCTGTACTCAGTGTGAATGTGAGATATTATCATGAGGATGCCTTTAAACTAATTTTAGAACAGTAATAGTTTAATGGTGCCATAAAAGGCCTTAAATCCAGTGATGTTAGGGGATTTTGCATACATATAACTATACAAATGGGCATGATTTGAGACAAAGCTATTGCTCCTTAGCAACTAGCTAAACTACAAGGCAGCAGTATACAAGCAGACAAACCCTAGGAAGGATATCAAAAGGGCAAATTTTCACTTAGATAGGTTCTGATATGAGTTTTTCTCTGTTATTTCTTCCTGTTATAATCCTCCCTTTTCTCTCATTGTTTTTATTCTTCTTTCCCAAAGTATTCTCCTGCACAGGATGTACACACCTGAGACTACTCCAGTGTATGAGAGGTAAAGGGCACAGACGCAGGCCAAGAGAAGAAAATGGGAAGAGGGGCAGCTCTGAATGCACTGGACACTAGCATGTGCTACAGTTGCCTTCTTCTGCCTACACCTCTGTGAAAGTGCCTTTCGGCCACTCAGGACACCAGACCTGGAACCTTAGGCTCATAGAAGCCCATGCTGCCAAGCTGCAGGTGCAAGCCTTCAAGGAGGCATTGCTGCTCACCTCTGTCAACACTAATGAAATTCAGGCATCTAAAGTGACAGGCACAGCAACTGGTTTGGGAGTTTAAAAATTAATACTTTCAAGTTTCATTTCTTCATTCCTCCCTCAGTACCTTCCCTTGGAAGGAGATCACAAGGAGAATCACCCTGACCAGTCCAAGCATGCCCAGAAGTGAAGGACAAAATTCAATGACACTGTAGAACTGATTTGAAAGTGAGGGAAAGGGAAGTGAATAGGTGATAAAAGTTTGGGTATTCTTTGAACTCTGAAAAGGCAAATAAACTTTCAGTCCTGTTATCCCGGACCAGAACTGGATCTCTTTCAGAGGAAGAAATATGATTGCAAAACTGTGGTCTGTCTGTCATAGCCCACTAAGAGAAATAGCTAATGAGGCTGCCATTCAGCAATGGGCCATCCATCAGAAACTGTTGTTAGACCAACTGTAGATATTATTAGGGAGCCTAATTTCTGGAAATAATCAACTATAATATTTTATGTAATAGGACCATACTTTTCCCTTGTGAAATAAATCACTAAACATAAATTGTGTCTCAAACCAAAGATCCTTCTAAAAACACAATCACACACAGGTTGTGCTTTTAATACATTATCATCAGAATTAGTTTTAAAAGGACTCTTCCCTTTAAGATTTGAAAATCCAAATGCTGGTATATGCTTTTGTTTTATACATTCACAGAAATATTTCCTCTAAATTTACCATGAATCTGACCAGAAACCCTTGACAGTAAATCTCTGGATGCAGTCTTGAAAAAATACCATGCTTAAAAATTTCTACTGTAGAGCTGGAACACCACCAAGACTTTCAAGAATCCCGATGCTTTAGACGATTGATTGATCCTTTTCACTGGTGCAACTGAACTCTATGCATTTCTTGTATTAGGACTAATACACAAGGTGTGGCTCTTCCCTTTATCTGCCTTAATCCACCCCCTACTTCTGAACTTCAGTGAAATTAGGAAATGTTTCCTCTTCCTGGCTAGCTGTAATTAAGGTCATACAGAGGCCAGACCGGCTGGGACCTTCTTTGAAAACCATTTCTGTGTTTTCCCTCAGCCACCCATCCCCTGTGTTATGCCTTCAGCCCTTCCCAACATGATGCCCATTAAAAATTCATAAACCTCAGCTCATCCTCACCCTTCACTGCACACCGTCTAAGATGGAGCATGCAAACATTTGGAAACCATCTCAGAGCAAACAGATTTCCCCGCTCAAATCCCAAGAACCAACTGTTTAAGAAACGTCCTCCTGCACTTTCAGAATGAGGTAGTACTAAATGATACATAATTTAAAGATTTCAGCCTATCTTTCTTTTTTGTTTGTACCAGGGGAATGCATTTTTATAAGAAGCAGAGTAGGCAAAGTAAGTAATTTATCATCCAATGTAAGTCTTTTTGTAGTTTTAATAATTACTCCAGGACAACAGTTTGAAGATATACCTGCTCTGGGGCTAACCTGGATGACATCATCCTAAACAATGTATGTCTAAAAGATGGTCTTGCTAATAAAAACTACCATTTAACTGGTTTGTACAAAGTACCTGAATTGATAGTATTGATTTACCATCACTGATCAAGAAATTTAAAGATGGGTTTTTGTTTGGTAAGAATTGCACACACCATGTTTTAGGAAATGTGGGAAAGATGAGAAGGATAACTTCAATCAGGAGAAGAAATCAACACAGCAAGAATATATAATTGTAGCAGCACTGTTGGCATAATCAGGCAACACATTACAATCAAGTCTGAACAATAGGATGGAACATTGTTCTTCTAGGCACTGAAGGGTTTAAAACAACAACAACTATTGTTCTTTTTTGTTTTTTTTTTATTTTTTGTTTTTGTTTTTTGAGACAGGGTTTCTCTGGAGCTTTTTTAGAGCCTGTCCTGGAACTAGCTCTTGTAGACCAGGCTGGCCTCGAACTCACAGAGATCTGCTTGCCTCTGCCTCTTGAGTGCTGGGATTAAAGGTGTGTGCCACCCTGCCCAGCTCAGCTGTGGTTCTTGTGTGCATGTTTGATAGAAGAAAATAGAAGTAAAACAAGAAAATAGTTTTAACTAAGATGATCAAGGAAGGCAATGAGGGTACAGTTGGCTAGGGCAGCCTTCAGCTGAGGTATGCATGTAAGCAGAAATGATATGGGAAGAGAAGAATAGTAGAAACAAAGTATTAGGCACAGCCATGACATTGATGTCTGCTTTATTTATATTCAGCAGAACACCCCATTCAGTGAGAGAATGCATTAAGAACATGGAAAAGAATGCAACTATGATTAGATAAGGGGTACATTAGGTAAGAAAGTTTGGAAATTATGTGTTGTATATTGAGACGTCTACTGAAATTGAAGGAGGGACATCATTTTCTCTAGTGTAAAAAGAATGCTATTAAGAGTCTATCAGGAAATAGTTAAGAGACAAAAAAAGTATATTTGTGACTTAAGATACTCCCTCTCAAAAAATCAATGTCTAAGTGTCTCTACTCCTCTCTTCATGAGACTTACAACACTCATTATTTCATGTTTCCTTCTTCTTTCTCCTGTATTTTTCTTTATGTTCTGTTTATGTGCCCTCTTTGGAGTTTTTCTGCATCTTCTCTTTCATGTCCTCACTTAACAAGCTATACATAAATAAATCACAGCAGTTTATTTTAATTTCTCACATTTCTTATATATTTTGCAATGTCTGTTCATGGTTCATAATTTTCTTGTGGTTTTTAGTTAAAACAATTTCTAATGACTCTCCTTCTACCCGAAGTCAAACTGAAATCTTAAAGTTATTTTAATAAAGAAAAAAGATTTGAACTACTAAAATATATAGGTTTTTCATTCTTATTTAAGAAGTTAAAAGTATCCATAAGTCTATACAATAGTTTACTAAAAGCTAGAAAATTATGAAGATGTTGGACTTCAAGTAATGCTCTGTCTCACCAGTTGTGCAAAGAGCTACACCTAAGCTAATTTTCTATTGGACTCAGGGAAAAGTACTGGAAGCAATTATAATGATATAAGAGGCTGAATTTGCACAGCAAGGAAACCCTGAAAATAGCAAAGCACTCAATAAATATGTTGATGATTTATTTTCTAGGTGATTCATTTTTATTTTTATATCTTGTAAAAATGCTATCTGTGGTGGAAAGAAAGCTCAGGTCACTGCCAAGTTGATCCAGAGGCTATCTACTGTTGACTTACCACAAAATATGAGAACCAAAGCTGAAACAATCATGTAATTACTTAGAAAGTCACAAATACCTACATTTTTGGCCCTATGTGTAAAACACATTTATATTTAATCTTTATTCAAATATCGTATTCAAATATTTGACTCCTGCAGCTCCTGAAATTGTCTTTTAATCTGTTGGGCCTTAGAACCTAACTCAATTACCAAGCAATTTTCCTTTCGCCTTTCACATAGAAGCACTGCACATATTTCCCCTGACTTTTCCCTGGCCACCTTGACATTACGTAAGAACTAATTATGTCCCAAGAGCTGCAAAATTTTCGATATATTTTGTCTCTGGTCATTCCAACGTTCTGTGAAGTATTCAGCAAAGAAAGGTGTGTGCTGTAGTACTTTGAATGAGTTACCCGCCATAGTCTCAGACATTTGAATATTTGGTTCCCAGTAGCTGGCGCTCTAGGGAGGTTTAAGCGGTGCAGTCTTGTGTGATGCAGTAGATCACAGAGGGTTTGACTTGAGATAAAAAGCTTCCACAAACCACATTTTAAGTTGTGAGCTCTCCATCTTCTCTGACAACAATGTCTGCTTATTACCATGGTGATGAGCTCTAGAACTTTAGACCCAAATAAACTTTCTTGTCTAAGTTGCCTTGGTCAGAGTGTTTTAGTACAGCAATAGAAAGGTAACTGGCAAATCTGTCAGTATCTGAGAGTACACAGGGATCTGCAGCTCAGGGTCCACAGACTTCCTCCCACCAGCCTAACCAGCCTTTCTTCCACACACCTGTGCAAGTACTTTCTAACTAGAACCACCCAAATGCTAACACAATGAAGACCTTATCTCAACTTCCATCATGAGTCAGCCTAACATAAGACCTTTCTCTTAACTGTCCTCCTTGTCACCATTTTCAGTGATCTTTTAGGCACTAAAAGAGAACTTTCAAGAGATACTTTCAAGAGATACTTGGGAGAGTGAAGCAAATAGATTAAAATTTTTACATTGTGTTATTTTCAGGATTAAATTGCACGAGACCTAGGTATTTCAATTTGTATAGGTATGCTTTGTTTTCTAGTTCTTGACCAATTGGCTCAAATGTTCTCTATATATTGTACTTTGAAAGCATGCACACATATGTATATGCGTGTCCCACATACCTAAGATAATAGATTACGCCTATAAAGCAAGCACTTCGGTGGTGCTATCTCAGTCTTCTAGGTTATTTCTCTGGTTGTTCTCTTCTTTCTAACGAAGTCTTGGTTGTGTTTTTACTACTGGTGTATTCTCAGACTATCTCTTCTTGGTTTCATCTTTTGAGCCCTTTCATATAGGTGTAGGGTTTACAAAACTCTATTTTGTAGTGAGACTAAGAATACTACAAGTCATTTACCAAGTTAGCAGTTGGCCTGCCTTAGTTCGTTTTCATGTAGCCTAGGACTATTCTTTCTGACTATAGGCAATTTAGCAGCAATTTACCCCACCCAGCCTTTGACAAAAATGTGAGGTGGAAGGCTAGGTGTCTCTGAAACCCAGAACTCTTGGCAGTCTCTGGCTTAGTCCTGAAAGTGTGTAGGCTCCCGAGGACTGGGTCAGCACAAAGCCCCTGCCCTCTTCTAGACTTGACAGAAATAGTTTGCACACTGAGATTGCTCACAACATTGTTCTTTAGATTCATTTCTAGTCTGCAGGGACATTACCACTTTCTAAATCCTGACCACACTGATTTAATTTATCATAACGCCCTAGTAATGGTTTGAAGCTAATGGGCTGCATGAAAACGTACCCCTCCTTACTAGAAATTGTATATCCTGCTTGTGGTGTTTATGAGGTTATTCTATTTTCCCTGAGCGTCGCATTTTACCACTAAGTGCAGTTATCCATATGAGCACACCTGGAGATGAGTCCCATTTCCTGATGCTAGGAAGAAGAATCAACTCCTTACAGAAGGTACATACAGCTTAAAGGTCAGGGCATAGACATGACCAACATAAGCCAGTAGAATTTTCCTTCCATGCATCCCCTCTGTGGCTTCTGAGGTGGAAACCTCCTCCACAGATGGGCAAGGTCACTGTGTGCCCTGTGCTGTTCCCAGAACAGGGTAGTGGAAGCACAAGGCACAGATCTGGGGGACTTTCCTAGAGCTCTGCAGTCTTTACACTTCCCCCAGCATGACAGTTTTATTTGCTCATCATTAAGGAACAAAACACAGGTGGAAAACATGGGATCTCCATTCCCCCAGAACGACACCCAGCAACCCGAAGGAAAGGACCTATTGCGAAGAGAACTAAATCCGCAGTGCTGCCGGGGACAAGAACAACAAGTCAAGATCACAATCAGCTGCATGGAGCCGAGAGTGTGTGCCAGCGGCTCAGGGCTCTGGCCAAGTCGCTCAAACTATTAAAAATAAATACAATAAATCAGCGCAGCTAGGAGCAGATGGCTTCCTTGCAAGTCCTAAGTCTCCGTTTCAATCTCCTAATGCCACCGCGTCTCAGATTAACCTGTTTTCCAAAGAGGGATCAAGGTTGATAATATCGAGAAAGCTGAAATCCATCTTCCTAAAATATAACTTTAATGTAAGTACAGGCACCAGTGTGAAAAAGAATTTTGTAATAACCCATATTTTAGCAATGCTCGATAAACATCTAGTAGATAAAGTCTCCAGCAGTAAAAGTAAATGATACTCTCTACCAGCAACTTCTCAGTGAGGATCAAAAAAAAATGATCTTATACAAGCAGTTTTGGAAAGTAACTAAGAAAGAGAAATGTCTGTAAGGAAAAAAGCCAAAGGAAATAAAATTACTGTGAAAATTTTATATGTGCATATAACTTTATGTGTCCTGGCATGATAAAAGTGTTGGTTAAAAAAGAAAAAAAGAAGCTCTACTATTCCTACATGTTCCTATTAGGAAGAATCTGTACAGACTCAGCCATTTGAAGGCAAATGCTACAGAACTTCCAAAATAAATCTGACACAAATGTTATCCAAATAATGAAGGAGAGTGCTATTTTTAACAGATTCTAGTTACTTGTGTACAGAGTGCACTTAGGAACTCAGCATCCAGATGCGCATACTACATGCCCTATTTCTATTTCATCAGAAGGACACCAGCTATTCTGGTTTCTGAAGGGTAATTGCATTTAATTTAAGAACACCAACAGTTGTTCTGTGTATCTACTTTGAGGTTTTCTTTCTTAACCTAAGTATTCTTTTTACTATAGACTTTCATTGTATTTTCTTTCCTTTTTGTTTAAATCATTATAGTTTTTCTTTATGTTTAGTGTGTGTGTGCAGTCTGTTTGTGTTCGCAAATGTATGTGTGTGTGTGTGTGTGTGTGTGTGTGTGTGTGTGGTAGGTGTGCATGCACATGTATGCATTGGTGTGTTAATTCCTGAGACTGATATTGTCTTCCTTGATTGTTGCCCACCTATGTTGAGACAGGGCCACTCATTTTACCATAGGTCACAGACTTCCTCTACTGATAGTTTGCCCCAGGGATCTTTCTGTCTCTGTCTCCTTAGAGACAGGATTTTAGGTGGACCACAGTGCCTGCTTGGCATTTACATGGGTGCCGGGGATTTCAATTCATGTTCTCCTGTTTGTACAGCAAATGATTTATGCATTGCGTCATCTCTTCAGTTCTCTGTCTTTACTTTTTAGGGACACGTGACATAAGCATAAACCTGAGAAGACAAATCCCCTTTTGAAGCTTGACTGTGTGCATTATAGGTGGAGTGGAGCTCAATGCTCAACATTTAATGTCGTCTATAGAAAGAGAACAGCCTGATTTCAAATGAACACCAAGTTCTACCCAACTGAATAGAACTGACACTATTTTAGATTAAGATAGAATGGATTATTTCCCACAAGTTAGCTAAAACAGCCTGTCTTGTTGCTAGGCATCTTGCTTTTCTTTAGCAAAACCTTCTGGATCACTTCCTCTGATTAATTGTATTAAGATCTTCAAGCTAAGCAAAATGTCAATAAGCTTGGTGACAATGCTGAAGGTTTTGCTGAACAAGAGCTGCAAGATCAGATTCAGAGTGTTTTATGCCTGAGTGATTGCTGGCCCACAGTGATAAAAACTGAGTGGTTATCTTTAAGCCTTCATCTCCCCTCTCATTGCTGCAGCAGCCTAAATGGCCAACACTCAGGGTTTTGCCATTGCCAGGCAGTCATAACCACAGCATCATTTCTAAAAGGACATCTGATAGGCAGAATAACTTTTAAAGGTGGCCACATCTTGTGCTTGAATCTTCTATCCTATTTCATGGTAAAGGAAATTGTAGCTATAGTAAAATTAAGATAGCTAATTGATTGACCATGGCCTAGGAAATTACGCAAATTATTAAGGTGGGCTCATCACAAGCACACCCCTAAATACAGTAGGAGATGACAAATAAAGGAATGAGATGACAAATCAAAGAATCTGGAGACATTCTAGAAACTTGAAAAGGAAGGAGAAGTGATTTTCTCTTTTAAAATGGTATTTTGCTAATGACTTGAGAATTTCATACAATACGTTTTTATCATATTTACTGACTCCTCCTCTTTCCACCCTCTGCACCTTCACCTTTTAACCATCCTTAACTCTGAGTTCCTTTTCTTTACTCTGCACAGGTTCCATTTGTTGCTCAACTACTTTTGGGAATGGAGCTAACCTGGAGTGTTGCCACCCTAACAGGGATTACATCATTAAAGAAAGATGACTCTTCTTTCTAACCTCAGAGCATCCTTCTTATGCCTGGATTCCAGCATGCTGATACTCAGTTCAGGTTTCTGACTGTAATATAGTGAATAGTTAAGTTTTTGTTAAGGTTGTGGTAACTTACAGCAGCAGTGAGTATCAATACAGTGACTTGTGAAACACACCTGCTTCCATAGACACCTGCTGTTGTCAAAACGTCAAACATGAATCTCAGCACATTGACCTGAACTCAATCCTTGAAACTCATGTAAAGGTGGATAGAAAACTATCTGCTGACCTTCACTTTTATGTTGTAGTACATGCATATACATATACATATCATTGCACACAAACATCTAAGTACCACAACAGTAATAGTAATAACAATGCTATTAACAGTAATTTTAAGTTTTTGAAAAAAAATACAAATTAGAATTTATATGATATAGACAATATTAGGAACAAAAGAACTCTTTGTCAGTGAATCTGGAATGAACAAATATTACATTATTGTTTGCTATTTATCTTAAATTTTCTATATTTTACAAAACAAAAATATTTATTAGGCAAATACTCAGATCTAAAGTTTGTTCTAAGGATGAAAAAATATTCATCAAGAAACCTATGGATTTCCTTGAGATCACTCCTTGTTCCCCTATTATCCCAGATTTCAACTCTGACTTCCTGCTGTTGGGATGCCATCTGTAAGTCTGGTTCCTCATCCCATTCATACTGGTTCACTGTATTCTCCACATTAATTGCTCACATGTTGCAAATTCTAATGCTTCTATGGATGGCTATTGCAATTTCTTGACCTAATCTTTCACTTTTTTCTTCACAGATCTCTCATTTATTATCCAAATTTGTACTCTTCACTATTCATTCATTTCTGATTAATAATACATTTAGACACTTACTCATTATAACCTCAATTTTGTGTACCCTACTTTATGACCACCAACTCCTAACAGATTATGTCTGTTTTTCTGTGTGTATATTTCCATATGTGTGGGGTGTTGGATAAGCATGTATTGCATGTGTGTAGAGTTCACAGGATACTTATGGTAGGTGCCTTTCCTTTTTTTTTGGTGCCTTCCATTTTTCTTCTTTCTTTCTTTCCTTCCTTTCTTTTTGATTTTTACTTTTCTTTTTATTTTTGACATGATGACTCCCATTGGAACTCAAGAATACCTTGATTAGGTTAGTCTGATTGACCAACAGCACTATTCTGTTGTTCTCCAATACCACAGTGTTTATCCTGGCTTTTTATTGTTTGCTTATTTCTAATCTTTATTTTATTAAAGTGAATTCTAGGGGTAGAACTCAGGTCCTCATGCTTGCAAGACAAGCACATTGCCATCTATGTATCTCCTATCACTAGAGCTCACATCTTTTGAATTCTGAATTCAAATACTCTTTGACATCACCAAAACTTTCAGTACACTGTATGAGTGCCATGTGTTGGTTCACTTGGCACCAGGCTCAGTCCAGAAGCACTACTAGTCTCTGACCATTTTTTTTCTCTATTATTTCAAGCATTATTTGTTATAAAATTCCAGTATAAAATAAAACTTAACCTAGAACCCCTATAATTAATGTTTCTACACCAACATCTTCCCTGAAACCCTTGCTCTTTCCAGCCTATTCTTCTGTCAATCATTGTCTATCACCTACACATCAGTAAGAGGTATGATTTTGAAGTTCAAATCAAAGCATATTGCAGTGGGGATAAGATATCTTGATTATTTGCTATTACAGTAATTGCATAAGGCTTTTATAAGGCTTTTTAAAAAATCTCTATATGGCTTCTCTTCATCCTTGTTCCATTCATTCTGGTCCTATTGTAGACCAGATGCTCCGAGATCATGGCAGGCAGATTTCCAAGCTAAGAAAATCAGATTTCTTGTTATCTCTGTCTTGGATACTCTTCATAGTGTTTCCTTCACTTTTCAGCTGTACACTGCTGAAATAGAGGGGCACTTTGTAATAAAATTATTTATTTAAGCAGACTAAAATGTGAGTAGGGACACGAGGGCAAGGATTTTGCCTATGGGACTAGGCAAAACAACTAGGTCTGAACATTTTTAAGGGGGAAATTTTGTTCAAAGGAATATAAAAGTAAAAATGAAGATAATTAAACTAAGGGTACTAGACACAGGGTATAAAAATCTTGATTTTAATTATTATAATATACAAAAAACAAAGTTATTCCAATAAAGAACTGAAAAGAAATTGGCTGTGAAACAATTTGGTTTATAGTAATTTCCTATTCCTATCTTCAGTGATTTCCATATGTCTTCTACTCATATTGCACCAGCATTAACTTTTCCTTTGCTTCTACAGCCATTTGCTTTTTACTGTGTGCTTTGAAAGATGTGGTTTTCTTCCAAAAGCAACCATGGCATACTCAAAACTCTAAAGCTAGTGGGCCTTACTATATGAGAGGATCTGGAGATGAAACATGGTAGAATTTCATTCCAAGTCTTACTCCAGCTCAACTCTTTGTGCTCAGAAGTTTGATCCCTGGGGGTAGCTCAGCAATAAAGTACTTGTCTAGCATGCCCTGGGACCTGAGTTCAAAAGGGATGTTTTGGGGACCGTTTTTGGACAAGGAAGATACTCTCTTGGTGTGGGAAGTCTTTCTGTATATGTGTTGCTTTTATTGGTTAATAAATAAAGAAACTGCTTTGGGCCTATAGCAGGGCATAAAAGAGCTAGGCATGGAAAACTAAACTGAATTCTGGGAGGAAGAAGATAGAGTCAGGAGAAGCCATGTAACCTCACCAAAGACAGACAGTGAATGAAATCTTGTTGATAAGCCACAGCCATGTGGCAATACACAGATTAATAGAAATGGGTTAAATTAAGATGTAAAAGCTAGCCAATAAGAAGCTAGAGCTAAAAGGCCACACAGTGTTTTAATTAATAGAGTTTCTGTTGGATCTGAGTGACTGGGAAACAAGCAAGCAGCCTCTCCCAACAAACTGATGCCCCAGCATGGTCAACTATATCCACGTAAAACCTGACAAAGTTTAAAAAGGAATTCTCAACACAAAAGAACATTGTTAAACACAGCTTAATGCACTGGCTCCTTTAAGAGAAGTTTTTCTGATTCAGTCATAGCAAAAAACAAACAAACAAACAAAAACAACAACAACAAAAACGGTCAGCTTCCTGGGTCATGCTGCCAGCATGAACTCTGACTCTTTCAGGAAACTGAGCATTTAAATGGAGTCTGTGAGCAGAGTGCTACAACTTGCTTAATGGCAACATAGACTCACTGTGTACCTGAAAATAGGGCAATGTGCATGGCTCTCAGAGACAATGAACATGTCTCCACCATGTTAGACTGGATGGGGCCAAAAGACAAGGCAGCCTTAGTTGCTGCTTAGCATTTTAAGAAGCACTACTGGACAGAAAAGGATTTCACACACACAATAGACAGATTCAGACATAAAAGACATCTAAACGAGACACAGTGTTTTTAAAAAATGTGTGTAGGCTTGGGAGAAAGAAGAAAAATATTATAGAGATAGAAAGTAAATTGTTTTTCTAAAAAGTAAAGTCTTTAAAAAGACAGAATGCTGACAGTCATAGATTAAAGGAGTAAAGACATAAAATAAATATTAAACTTGTATAAAAAGTAATAGAATTAGAAAAATAAGCCATGTAAAGATGGAATATACACAGGGAATCTGAATTATGTATATTATTGTGTTTCTTTAATATTTTGACTATGAATGAGCTAAGTACAGAGAGACATTTCATTGTATGGGCTGCTAAGCTAAACCAACATACATATTTTAAAGGTATCTTGATTTTAGAATTTGGGTCTAAGAATTTGTTACTTTAGAAGAGAGGTTGTTCTTTTGTTTCCACAGAGTATGAGAACCTGTGGAATCCTTCCAGACTACTATGGTTTGATGGATTAAGAACCCCCCAAAAGGTCGCAATGAACAACCCTTATAATTATTTTGCCCAACAATAAGCTAGAAGCAGTTTGGAGAGAACTGCACCCAAATTCCCTAAATGGTTGTTTATAAATGTTTATTTACATTTAAAGGGAATATGGTATAGTCATGGATACTTTGCATTAGTATGGAACTTAGTTTATTGATACAAATTTTAAGTCAATTTTGTTATATACATACATATATACACTTACATATATGTATATATATTTCTGATCTTGATTAAGGTATTGTGTTTGTTCATCTCATTTCAAAAATGTAATATATAATTAAGAAATACAGTTAATATATAGTCATAATAGTCATATGTAATAGTCAAGCTTGTAGTCATGTTAGGTAGGTTTTCTAGTTGTACAGAGATTTATTTCAGATGGATAGTTATTCTTCAAACCTTTGAAAGACTATCAGAATATTGTATTTAAAATGTTTTAAGAACTTAGAACTTTTCAAGACAGTAAGATACATCTGCTCTTTGCAGCACCATTCTAATTCATGAGGACGGTGAGCATCAAAGAACCTCTTTATGGAGCTTGTTAACAATTTGGGCAAAAAACTGCTCTTACCTAAACTACTTGATGAACTGGACATGCAGAACCCACAGAGAAATGACTGCTGAACTTGCCTAAAGGTGAGATGGTCCTTCAGGGTTCCTGCATCATGAAAGAATCTGCCAGACATTTTGCAGGATACAGAAGAAAACAACTTAAGAATTTTGCCATTACAAGGCAGAAAAGATCTCAGTTTCCTGCTTCATATAAAAGTCTTCCAGATACTATGGGCCTGTAGGCTGAAGATTGGATGCCCCCAAGTTACAGAATAACTTTGGGTGACTGTTCAGGCAACAAGATGTCTCTGTCAATTCTAGAGTTTTGGAAGTTGCTCACAATGCACTTCCTGTTAACTTTAGGTAATATTATATCCTTCTGGAGTCTTTGATGGAGTTGAAGAATAGACAATGATAATTATAGCTGTTCTTAGTTATGATAAAAATAAAGTAGATATAGATGTTGTAACTGTAATTCTTGCTTGATACCTGTTTTGTTATATGTAATTTTATTATGTTAAAGTTAAAGCCCTCCTTTTTATTTAATCATAAAAGTGTAAATGATGTGGGAAGTCCTTCGGTATATGTGTTGCTTCTATTGGTCAATGAATAAAGAAACTACTTTGGCCTATAGCAGGACAGAACAGAGCTAGGCAGGGAAAACTAACCTGAATTCTCACAGAAAAAATACAGACTCAGGAGAAGTCATGTAGCCCTGCCAGAGGCAGATGCTGGTTGGAACCTTGCCGGTAAGCCACAACATGTGGTGATACACAGGTTAATAGAAATGGGTTAAATAAAGATGTAAGAACTGACCAATAAGATGTTAGAGCTAATAGGCCAAGCAGTGATTTAGTTAATACAGTTTCTGTGTGGTTATTTTGGGTCTGAGCAACTGGCAAATAAACAAGCAGCCTCTCCCAACACCCTCTCATTGTGACCTCTTCAGTGGAGCAGCCTATGACTAATAACTGATTAATAAGCAGACCTGTTGCTCTAATCTCAGAAAACTCTGAAGGGATGTACCAACATAGATCTTCCTAAGAGGTCAACCAAAGCCTCTGACACAGATCAATACCAACCGCTTTCTTCCTAGTGCCATCCTTCTTCCTACAATTCACATCGTTCAAAACCAGGCACTGTAATCCATCTCCAGTCTCAAACTTTGCTAAACAACAAAATAAAAAAACCTCAACAGTCTTGGTGACCTTTATTTCTGCATCTCATATTTTATAAACAGAATATCCAGCTTAATAAAGTCTTTAAAGCGTAAACATCAATAATATATTGAATAATTAGTTGTTTTTTGAGCTCAGAGCCTGTAGTGACAAAGATATTTACCAAAAAAATAAAACTAACATGACAATTACTTAATGGAATAAGTAATAATGACAGAGAAAATAGCCTCAATAAGCACTACCAGAGAAGCAAACATAAATAACATCTATAAAATGTTTCCCAGTGGCAGAGATTACATCAGGATAATTTTTAATAAGACTGGTTTTAAATAATATTTTAACAAATATTCATGCTACTATCAATTTTGTAGCTTACTTTACTTCTCAGCATTTGACTATGGACAAGTGTCATTTTTACAGCATAAATGTATTTATAAAATCAATTTACATTCTAAATGGCACAAACATAACTTCTGCTTCCTCTGGCACTGAGCATTTTACAAATGTCCACGTCTTTCTCTCTCACCATGAGTCATGTAGTTTTAGTGCAAGGTTATATCGACAGCTTCTCTATTGAAATTTTTCATCCATCGAACTTTTATTAAAGACTCTGTCTTTGTCAGAAATAAACTTTGAAAACATCACTAACGTGCAAAGAATCCATATCTACACTTTTAAAGCAAGGCCCAGAAATTTCATAAATGTCAACAAAAGGTATAAAATTGGATTCTCACACAGATTCAATTTTATTTTCCACTCAAGTAGGGGTTTTTATCATAGCAGGGTGTTCATCTGGGATCAAGATTCTCAAGTTACTTCTTTCCAGGTTACTGTCCAGCGCCTCTACATTTTTATTTAGTGCCAAGTGTTCTCCAGAGGATTGCATTGACTTAGATGTAGTACTTTCTTAAGGCCCTTTGTGAGAACTCTTTCCTTTCCACTAACCGTTTAAAGATTTTAAGGCAAAGGTGTGGGGGTTTTGTGTTCTTCATGTTCTTTCTGTAAGTTTAACCATTTTGCAGGACAATTGTCTGTATTATGTCAATCATATTTTAATAAAACGCTGATTGGCCAGGCAGGCAGTATAGGCGGGAAAACCAGACAGGAAGTAGAGGTGATGCAATGAGAACAGGAGAATTCTGGGAAGCAGGGAGGTTCCTCTGTCATTCCTGCGCAGACCACTGAAGAGGCAGCATGTAACTTGCCCAGCTGAGAAAGGTATGGAGTCATTATGGCTAACATAGATGAGAATAATGGGTTAATATAAGTTATAAGAGTTAATAAGAAGCCTGACCTAATGGGCCAATCAGTTTATAACCTTATGGAGTCCTGTGTGTGGTTTTCCTTGGGAGTTGCCGGCTGTGTGGTACTGGGCAGGAACGGAAACCCCAACAAGCCGGCCCCCTCATGTTACACCATTTGAGCAATTTGAGGTACCTGTTTTATTAATATCAATTTTATGAACAAAAATTTCTCAGGTTAATGATATTTTAATGTCTTAAAGCTAATATTATGTTTATAGTTCATAGCAGTGTGTTAATTTCTTTAATTAATTTTGAGTTCAGAAATGGTGGAATCAAAGATTGTCACAAGAAACCTAAAAATAAAGTAATTAGTTTTTAACTCAGAGACTTAGAATTTTGAAATCCTAAAGAACTCATTTAGATAAAACCCAAGGACAGTAACTACTTGAATTATTGTAATTATCTTGTTTCCTGTAATCCCATCTTTGGAAGAAAAGAAAGCTCCAGAAAATTAACAGACTATTAGTAATGAAATTTTCTAAGATTATCCACTCTGGAGATTGTCTTCCTTGGTTCCGGTTTTAAACCAAATATACAAAATAGGGATTCATTCAATGCATATTGGGATTTACTAAAGCACCAGAATGCTGTTCCTTAATCCAGAAGAAGATAAAAGGGAACTCTACACCTTGCCACATAGAGAAATGAAATGTCTGGTTTATCTGGCCTCCAGAAACAGAATAGAACACAGGAGGCTCAATATCTAGCATTGCTTACATTAGGTTGAAAGAATATGTCACAATAAAAAGAGAAAAGCTTAGCTCAAAGGCAAATAGATGAGAAAAAAATCCAATTTAATAATTTATGATAATTAGCCTAGAGTTCAAAAGTCATAGCAAAAAAATTCTTGACTATGAAATCATTAAGTGAAGGTCATAGTGTATCAATAAAGAGAATTAAAGTTTTAGATACATGAAAAAAGGGCTAGTCAAAACCTAAACCAGGTGGATATGGCCTTTTCTAGTTACTCAAAGCAAAAAAGATTAAATATTTGCTGCCAAATTGTCAAAGGTCAAATATTTGATGGCAGTTTAGACTTAATTCTGTCTCAGGTGAGAAGGAGTCGTTCAGATGTAATCTTTGAGTTTAGTCTGTCACACAGTAAGCACAATTATTGCGTTTAATCAAACCATGTGTTCTTAATTCAGTAAGGGCATTTTGCCTTTCTAAAAAATAAAGCAGAAATATGCAGGGGTTAGAAAACAAGAAATTTGAGGAGAAGCAAAGTTAGGTCAGAATTTCTGGGAAGATACAAGGTACCATTCAACAAGCTGCTCATCTGTCACAAAGCTTCCACATCAATTATGACCGAGCATCGCTTATAAAGCCATCAAATCCATCATTAGCGCCGTAAGGAATAATCAGTACTCTGCAGAAGAGATGTCGAGGACTTGGGAACAGTTTGAACATGCAAAAAATAAAAGTGCCTTTATTATTATTTTAGCACAAGCTATTTAAATAATTCATTTTAAAGGAAATTTTTCATCACAAATTTGGCAATATTTTTTTAATTACAAATTCAGAATAATGAATCAATCAACAAAACAGTTCACGATTGCTAATCGCTGACAGGATGACATATTGGGCTTTATTTAAAGCACAACATAGTGTTTATAAAACAGGATTTATGTAGAATTTATTATGTTCTGACAAAACAAATGCTAGTAGAATACATAAGCAAATAATTTCTGCCATCCTTTGGGATCAGTTATTTTGAGAAAGAAACTATTCATGATGCATGGATACAACTGGCTTACTCTAATTATGTTTTTTGAATGTCACCAAAGCATAAATGTGAACAACTGCCTTGACTTGCAGTCTGGTTAAACTGCAGTATTACTGGGAAACTCTAGCTTTAAAGTCCTGAAATTGTGAGATGGATGCCTCTGTTCTTTTATATAGACAAAAAGTTTCATTAGCTCTGTGATTATAAAAGAACACACATAAGAATACGTAGAAACGGCTCTGTCAAGCATTATTTGTGAGTATGTCCTCTATGAGAGTGAGCTGATGAAGAAGTAAAGGTAAAAAAATAACCAAGAAATGGGCACAAACTCCATTATGTATCCTAAAATGAGGGCTATCTCCTTTATGTAGATAAACGGCAAGCAGCAACGAAACTGAGGAGTAATGATTTGTAATACCAGCATTAACAGATTCTGTCCGCATAAGCTCACTAGGCAGCGTAGACAGTGGCTACAGCATGAGAAAATTTACAGACATTTCTGAATACCCCAGGGGTCCACGCAGTGTTTGGTAAAGAAGTGAGCAAAGTCAGTGGGTCATGGGAGGTCCTGAGACCACTACCCATTTGCCAATGATTGCGGAGCATTTTACTTTTATTTTAAATCATGGGTCCTCACTAGTTCACTGTGTCTGAACCTCAATTCTGATACAAGGTATAATTTTAGACTGAAGGTAATAGTTCCCAGAGAGCTTTAAAAACGATTGGTACTACAGCTGTGGTTATTTACCTAAGAAACATGGTAGGAAGTTAAAATCTTTGGGTCTGGACTCAGGACTACATGGTACCAATCACTTCGTGCTCATCAGAGCCGATCCTATCTCTGGCAAAGCTGCAGAGGATCAGAGGATCCCTGACAATTTGTCCTACCTGGGGGATGGAGAACATGACATAGGAACCATGAGTGACTGTGTGAGGTTGTCATGGGGTCATATGAAGTCTACACCTCGGAGTATAAGATAACTGTTAGATGAATTAAAGATGTTCTTTCTGTGGGCTCAGGAAACCTAAGTTAAGTTGGAGGCTGCAAAAGTAAGATGAATGTACACTTCGATGGGAGGTTAATGAAGGTATGTGTGATATATAGACTGAGTAAACCCTTTATCTATGAAAAAATTAAAAGCTATACATGTCTGTTTTGTCACAAAATATCCTCAATATCTGTTCCATTCCATAAATGGTTCAAATTAATTCATTTGATATTATTCACAATATAAGATAATTGCTGCTATCAACTGAAGTAATTAGGAAAATTTTAGGTCTCCATGCAGCAAATGTTTAATAGGTATTACTTAATATCAAAAATAAAAATACAATTTGTCTGACTGGTAAAGTGATTGCATATATATGTGTGCCTTGGAAAGCATATTTATCATAATAAAATTCTATGCATATGTAACTGATTGAGCTCAAATAGAAAATTCATGAAGAGAAAAAAGAGATAACATACTTGAAATACGCATATATTGGAAACGTGGCAGATCCTAATTGAGTAATTCCTAGGCTGCATGCCTTTGCATTATGCTGTCTACATACATTAAACATGACAAAACTGTCGGTATCACTAATCCCAGAGATAATGTGTTCAGTGTTGCATGTCATTCAACTGACGAACAATTGGCAGGTAGCTTTTATAATAGCAAGATGGATTCTTGTATGGGATGTGTTGATTGCTTATGTCAGTCCCTTTGAAATTTTACAGCAGTCATAATTGGAGTTGTAAATCTCTTCTAACTATAATTAGATTACTATTTATACCCATTGTCATTTTTTTAAAACAGATTGAGACTCCAGTGTGCAGTAGAAAGAGAGGGGGAGGGGATATTATGGTAGCTTCAAAATGGTAAATGATGGTAAAATTTACTTGCATGTAGGTTTGTAAATTTAAATACCAAATACCAAGGAAATTATTCAGAACAATTGTTCCAAGAATATTTAAGTTTTGTGAAGATGTGTATTCCCCAAAAGAAGACACCTTACTTTTTCTTGGATTTCTAAAATAGACCACATAGTCAATGGTTATGCCTACCTACCTGGGTGCACAAAACAAGACTGGAAAATGTGTCATGAAAGTGTACTCAACATTTGAAATCTCATTAGTTCTCCACCTCCCTTTATATGAACCTTTTGCCAACTTTGTAATCCAGTGAGAATATATAATGTACCAGAAATAAATTTCTCACTTAAGGTGCTATAAGTTATTAAAGGCAAGAAAGGGTTTTCACCTTTTTACCTTCCTGTCCTCACACCTCCTATACAGGTTAAACCAATAAAGCCAGGAGTACCCACATTGCTTTCCCATTCCGAAACTTTCAAATGCCCATTGGCATTTTTAATCTAGATGAGAATAAAATAATTGCAGTATGACATTTGGGAGATTTTGGCTTGGTCTTCACCCTGTCCCCTTTCTTAAAATCTTGAAAACCAGATAGTCCATGTTATTCACTTAAACAGAGGATCAGGAATCAAGGCCAACTAGAATCATGTGAGGATTGATTCAAGGTACAGCTTTGCTAAATAAATAATGGAAAAACAGAGAAAAGACCGAACTAAAGGGGAATCTGGTAGGCAGGAGAGGACTCCACCCCCAGGCATCCACAAGGACTGGAGTGCTTAGGTATACCATGATGGTCACTGTCCTGAAATTCTTTGGCATTCAATGAATTTCCATGTAATAAACGTACACTAGGTGATCTTCCAGTATTTTCTAGCTACAAAGCCTAATTATTTTTAAAGCCTATATCTCATGTGTCCTTTTTTAAAATAGTGTAAAACTCTTCCAGTTGAGCTCGCTCGCTCTCTCTCTCTCTCTCTCTCTCTCTCCCTCCCTCCCTCTTTCCCTCCCCCTGCCTCTCTCTCTCTCTCTCTCTCTCTCTCTCTCTCTCTCTCTCTCAACTTTTTGAAACAAAGTTTCTTTCTGAAACTGTCCTAGCTGCTCTGAAACTCACTTTGTAGACCAGGTTGACCTTGAACTCACAGAAATTCACCTATCTCTGCCTCCTGAGTGCTGGGATTAAAAGTGTGTGCCAACACTACCCAGAAACTTTTCTCTTAAGTATGCTGCCTACTGACACTGCTTTCCCATAATTCAAGCAGAGTGAGTTTCCAAATACTGACATTTAAAAAATATTTTTCTTTTATAAATAAAATAAGCCATAAAATTACTAGAAAAAATACTTATAAAAATACAACCTTGTATAGTAATTATTTTCCCTTGACTCCTCTCTACCTATTATCTGTCTTGCCTATCTAATTTTATTTTTGAGACAAAGTCTCACTATGTAGTCCTGGCTGGTCTCAAATTCACTATGTAGACTGGTCATGAAGCTCACTCTGTAGACCAGGCTGGCCTCAAACTCACAGAGACCTGTCTGTCTCTGCCTCTTAAGTGTTGAGATTAGAGGTATATTCCACCACATATGACTTTCATCTCTCTATTTTAAATATCCAACCAATATGAAAACTAGAATTGTTACTGAAAATGATAATTTGTATTCATACACAATAGTCTTACAATGAAAAAAATCAACACCAAAGTGATGCAAATATGATAAAGCATACTTTATATCAAAATAAATAGAAAGACAAAGGAACAGAAAAATGCATAATCCAACTCACCTATGATTAAAGTAATGACTATTTAAGTCACTAAATGAACACATCATATTCTATTGTACTTTAAATATTTTCAATATTATTTTTAGTGAGAGAATGGAGTACATATACTTGTAATTTTACTAAACACATTATGGGAAATTTCTTAGAAAACTAGCTAACTCATAGTTCTCAGAGTTATAAATAACTAATGTACAGAAATTCTAAATTCTGTAAAAAAGGTATTCTAAATACGTGCCATTGAGTCATTGCATTTGATGGGGATACTCAGAAACACTGATACAGATGTGGCACTTTGAGTTTTACTCCTGTCCATCTGCCACCAGAAGTGAATAGATACTAAAAGATCAGTACAAAGGCAGTAAACTATACTGATGTTTCAAATAATACAGAGGTAGATCTTGGTTTGGAGCTCACAGTTAATTTACACTTAGCCTTAGTCAAGCACTTGATAAAATCCCCCACACTGGGAGAAAGAAAACAAACAGGGGTAGATGCTCTGATATCTGCTGATGTACTTAATGTAATACATATTTGAAAAAAAGAATGTCACATGATATTGTGTATCCAAGCCACAAGCGTTGTGATCTCATAGTTAAGAGCATATTTTATAAGAAAAACAAAATACTTAGGTGGATATATAGAGCAAATGGGATTTGTGGGGAGAGGAAATTTTGCAATAGTATTGAATGCTTTACTGTGTTGTTTTAAGCTTGAAATTTTATTGAACTCGATTGTATGTATAATAAAAGGTGAGTTTAAAGGACTTCTGGGGGGGGGGGGGAGTCCATTGAATTAGAGACTGTAACCTAAGAGGAAAACCTGGGTGTCAGAAAAGAGTTCACAAAATTTGTTTCGCATTTTTTACAGATAGTGATTTTCAATTAGAATGCTAATATTTTTTTTTTCCGAAAAAGCAAAAGTGAAACTGTATTCCTCACCTCAACACACACACACCCTTACATCTGAATTCATAACAGGAGTAGTTGTTGAGACAAAATGATCTCTTTCCAACTTTCCAATATCTCATGTTAAGATCCTTCATAGGTTCACAACATTGGCAATCCCGTGATCTATTGTTACCGCCTTTCATTAGGAGATTAACAGTGACCATTAAAGATGTATATTTGGCTTTTCTTTGGAAAGATCAAATTCAACTAGGTTATTCCAGAATTTGAATTTTAAGATTAAAACTACTCTCTAAGATGCAAATGACCAAGGGAAATAATTCAGGTATTGATCAGACACTCCTCCTCTCTTTGACATGTAGTAAATTTAGTTTCATGATTTTGAGCAGTTCACTGAGGTGTGGCCACAGAGGGCCTCTGCATTGTTATGAATGAGGAAGGATCCTGAATTTGGAAACAGAAATGCTGAATTTTGTTTTTGTTTATGTGCCTTAGTTAAATAACCCAATCTCTGTAAGGCTCAGTCTGTCTTATACACATTAGGTTTAAAAATGATAGTATTTTCTCAGTTAATCACTTCTGATTCAAAACACTCATGTCCAAATGTTTTGCTTTAAATACTCAATCTTTCCATGTCTTTGGTTGACTATATTACTTCAGGAAAAAGAAAGTAAGAGTCCAGAGACAAATGTCATTATAATACCTATCATGTAAACAAGGTGTTTTATTAAAAAAACTACTTATATAATTGATAATAAAATATTTTCATTAAATAATAGATCAATTATTATATCCATCAACTTCTCAGGTTGAAGCTGAAGCAGCTTAAAATAAAGTCATACCTAAATAAGACAATTATTACAGATATAGCATATGTTTAGACAAAAATATCTTGGGAAATCTGAACTAAGCAAAGTATGACTGACATGATAAAATAACACATTTTAAATACAGGAATTCTAGAATGCTCTGTGGCAGGAGACGTGACTCAGTAGTACAGGTGTCTGTTACACAAGTTGAGGAATTGCACTAGAGTCCCCAGAAGCCATACAAAGCTGGGCGAGGCAGCGTGCATTTGTAATCCCAGTATTCCTGCAGGACAATTGGAGATTAGAGAATCATCAGAAGCCAGTGGACTGCAGTCGTAATGCAGTGGCAAACACCAAAGACATATTACCTCAAACAAGGTGGAAGATGAAGAATAACACAGCATATATAAGTCATGTTGCTTGCATGTGGTAGCACTCAACCAGAACAGGCTGGGCATTTAGCAAGACTTTCTCAACTTGATTTTATGAGGCTACTTGTCAGGTCTACTTATTCCTGGTTCATTGGAGTTCACTCAGTTCAGAAAGTGCAGAGATGAATCAATCTATCTATCTATCTATCTATCTATCTATCTATCTATCTATCTATCTATCTATCTATCTCCATCATCTTTCTGTTTCTCCCTGTATCTGTCTTTGCACACACACACACACACACACACACACACACATACATATGCGCGCACGCGTGCTAAAAAGGAAAGTTCTATTTTCATTTCATTTAGTTTATAACAACAAAAAATTTAGACAATAATCAGAAATTTGAGATTCATTCTTGTGAAAAGATGGAAGGCAGTAAAGACTCATTCAAATTATTGTAGCTTTCACACCAAAAAAAATCTACCTGCTTTATAGAAAAATAACAATGGCATCATTCATCCTGCCTCAAAACAGCATTGGTTCTGCATAGATATAGATTGATAGCTAAAAGGTTTGCTTTTGTTTTACTTTGATTTCAGAAGTGCACCATAGTACATACAGTCATTAGCTGTGAGATGTGCTCAGTGTAATCAATTGTTCAAAGAAAATAACCAAATTTTGAGGACAGTGTGATTGTTGCAATATAATCTACAACAATGAGAAGAACAGCCATATAATATATTAATTATCATGAATACACACACACATACACACACACACACACACACACACACATATATATATATATATATATATATATATATCTGCATAGTTAAAGTGTGAGGATTTCAGTAGAAACATTAGAAAATTCATTGAAAGAATGTGATGAGTAAATATTATTCAACTTGTGTGTCATAACAAAAGAAAAAAAACTAGGTTGAGTGTTCCTGCTTCAATGCATTATCTTGCTTGAATAGGTACAAAATCAAGACAGCCTGGGCACCTAACAAGACTTTCTCAAATTGATTTTATGAGGCTACTTGTCAGGTCTACTTACTCCTGGTTCACTGGAAGTTCACTCAGTCCAGAAGGTGCGTAGACGAGTAAGTACTCCATTTCGCATGAGGAGCCTATCTTTGAAGTACTATCATTCTCTCAGTCGTTTTAAGATGCTGTGACAAAAAATCCATCAATTAGGGGAACTTGTAAACATAATGATGAGTTGGAGTCTTATTTCTAAATTTTATTCCATTTATATTTCTCTTCCTTTTAACCCTGCAGGTTATTTGGTATATATTATGGGTCCCAGTTTGGTGTTTTTACAGGATTGCTGAGTGTGTGAACAAGTTGGTCTCTGGGTCTATATCTGTTTCTTGTGCCTTTCTTGGGCTCTTTCTCATTTCTTTTGGCCTACTTCTATGTTCAATGTTAGCTTTTGTCTTATCTCATTTTATTTTATTATTATCATGTAGAAGCCTGTTTGTTTTATTTTTTAATATTTTCATTTTATTTTACATATCAACCACAGTTTCCCTCCCTTCTTCTCCTTATGTTCCTTCCCCTGACCTCCCATCTACCCAACTCCCCATTCACTCCTCCTCCATCTCAGTCGGATGGGGTAAAGGCTCATTTGGGAATCAACAAAGCATGTCATATTAATCTAAGGCAGGACCAAGCCCCTACCCCCTGCATAAAGACTAAACAAGACATCCCACCATAGGGATTAGATTACAAAGAGCCAGCTCGTACATTAGAGATGGGTCCTACTTTCAGTGCTAAGGGTCTTACAAAAGAAAGAGCTACACAACTGTTACACAGATGCAGAGGGCCTAGGATGGTCCTGTGCCAGTTGACTCCCTAGTTATCTGTCCAGGGTACATGAGTTCCCGGAAGCTCAGGTAAACTGACTCTATGGGTTTCCTCATCTTGATCTTGACCCCCAGCCCTTTCTCATATAATCCCTCTCCCACTCTTCAGCTGAACTACTGAAATTCAGCCCAGTGCCTGGCTGTGGTGCTCTGCATCTTCTTCCATCAGATGCTGGATGACAGCTCTGTGATAATAATCAGCATATTCACAAATCAGATTGCAGGGGAAGGCCAGTTTAGGGACCCTCTCCACTATTTCTAGAAGTCCTAGCTGTGTCATCCTTGTGGTTTCCTAGGAGTTTCTCTAGCACTAAGTTTATTCCTAACTCCATAATGGCCAACTCTATCAAGACATCTCTTTCATTTCTCTCCCCCTCTATCCTGCCCACAATTTGTATCCTGATACCTCATGTTCCCATTGTCCCATCCTCTTCGCTCTAGTGTACTCCCAACTGGAGTTTACCCAGAACAACTTATCTATTTGCTCTTCCCAGGGAGATCCATGCCCACCCTTAGGGTCCTCCATGTTACCTAGCTTTTCCAGGACTGAGGATTGTAATATGATTATTCTTTGCTTTACTTTTAATATCAACTTGTAAGTGAGTACATACCATGTTTGTCTTTCTGGGTCTGGGTTACCTCACTCAGGATGAGTTTTTTCTAGTTAAATCTATTTGCCTGCAAATTTCATGATGTCATTTTTCTTTTCTAGTGAGTAATATTCCATATGTAGATATACCACAGTTTCTTTTTCCATTCTTCTGTTGAGGGTCATCTAGGTTGCTTCCAGGTTCTATATATTATAAATAATGCTACTATGAAGACAGTTGAGTAGGTGTCCTTAGGGTATGCTCGAGCATCCTTTGGTTATATGCCCAAGAGTGGTATCACAGAATTTGAGGTATATTGATTCCCAATTCTGAGAAAGCACCATATAGATTTCCGAAGTGACTGTATAAGTGTGCACTTCCTCCTGCAGTGGAAGAGTATTTGTTTTCTAATGGGAAATAGAAAGGGAGGGGATTAGGACAAGAGCAGAGGCAGGGAGGAACTGGGAGGAATAAAGGTGTGCAGTAGTTTAAAAGAAAATGACCCTCAAGGGGAATGGCACAATTAGGAGGTGTGGCCTTGTTGGAGTAGTATGGTTTTGTTGGAGGAAATGTGATGCTATGGAGGCAGGTGTTGAGGTCTCATATATGCTCAAGCAATACCCAGTGTCTCCGTCAGATCATTTCTTGCTGCCTTTAACTCAAACTGTAAGAGCTCTTAGTTCCTCCTCTAACATCATCTGCTTGCATTCTGCCTTGCTTCCTGCCATGACAATAATGGACTAGGCCTCTGGGCTGTAAGTAAACCACCCCAATTAAACAATTTCCTTTATAAGAGTTGCTGTGGTCATAGTGCCTGTTCGTAGCAATCGAAACCCTCACAAGGGAGAGGGAGAAATATACTATGTAAGAAAAAGAAATCTATTTTCACTATAAGGAAAAAATATGTTAATTTACATCTAAAATAATTTAATAAAGAAAAGTGTTTCTCATAGGCATTACACAGTTGATTGGGTTTTAGTTCATTTTAACCATAGTCAAGTTGATGTCCAAGACTAGCCATTGCAATTCCAGTACTTACCAACTTGATGTAAAATCATCTCTCCTTATGTCATGCCTAATTTCCAAATGAAAACAGTAATCAGTTTATAAGTATAACTAACCTGATAAAACTATGGCATGTATAATCGCAAATGCATTATAAACTTTAGACTATGTGGTAATGTCCCTTAATAAACATTCTTTTGTATCTCAAAATTCAAATATGGCTACCATTGATATTCCTTAACTGATGTTATATTACATGATAAAGTAATTGAGGAAAGAGGAAATATCTGTACAACAATTTTTTTTTTTTTGCAGAAAGTGGCAGACATACTCATGTGAATCATAATCTCATTTCTACAAATGGCCACCTGGCCTTATCTGGTGTTGATAGTTATCTTCTTCTATTACCCATTTTGTACTTCCTCCATCCTCAGTAAGCAATTCAGCATGTCTTGGATCTTTGCTCAGACCTTTGATTTCTGAAGGGTCTCTTCTCCTTATCATCCTACCTGATTAGGTTGTTGTAGTTTAACATTGACTTTAATCACAGAACATGGAAGCACTAAGAGATGCCCTAAAGAATCTCCTGCAATCCAGACATAAGCTTTCTTACCTCCATTGTGGAGAAACAATCCAGTTTCTCTGTGGGAATCTGCCTCAATAATCCCTCCTGATATTGTTGTTCTTTTTCTTAACATGTTGGCTTAAGGGTATCAGAAATCCAAAGTGGCCAGAGAGAAGTCTGAGTTTCCAATTCAATGTTGTGGGTTATGTATGTTTGTTGTACTTTAGGGGAATTGGTTGGAAGTTGTTATTAATCATAATCAAGAAAAAAAACTAAACAATGAGGTTAGATTAAGGGTTTCTTTTCTCTTTCTCTTTTTTTCCCTCTATCCATCTTTCTCCTATCTAGTGAAAAGGGGAATATAGGAATTATAAGATAAAAGGGTAGATTATTAAATCTACTTTTAAACTAAAAGGTAACTACTATTCTCAACTATTTTACATTGGTGTGGATTTTTGTATATTGATACAAATTTAAGGTTATTTTCATTCGAACATGCTTTATGTATGTTTCTTCTCTTTTTTAAGATAATGTACCCATGAAGTTGATTTAAAAATGCAACATAAAGCTCTATGTCTTGAAATTATTATAGTCATTATTATAAACTATGATAATTAATAAATGGAGGTTAGTAGTTATAGTTGTAGTTTTCATCTATAACAATCAAACTTGGAGTATGTTAAGTATGTCTTCAAGGTTAAACATATATTTTAAATAGATAGATAGTCATCAAACTCTTCTGACCTACAGAATCTGGCATTTAAGATATTTTAATAGCATAGGGCTTTTCATGACAGAAAGACACATCTGTTCCTATCAGAACCAATTTACTTCAAAGAGATGATTGTCATTGAATAAACCCTGTATTATGTTTGCCTTCAACAATGCAAAGCTAACCCCTGGGCAAGAAACTGCCCTTGCCTCAACGGTTGATAGTATAGTATCCAAACTGTACAAGCAGGACATAAAGGAAGTTGACTGCTGAATTTTGCTAAAACAAGGTGGCTTGTCCTTTAAAATTCCTGCTCCACAGAAAAGTCTGTCAGATATTCTATGCCTACGGGCCAAAGATAGATGCCCCAATATTGAAGCGGAACCATGGGTGATTGTCCAGATATTCATCTGTCTCTATCATTTGTATAGTTTTGGAAGTTGCTTGCTCTGCATTTCCTGATCACTCAGTTAATATTATTTTCCTTCTGGTGAGATTGAAGACAAGATAGAATTTTACCACTTTGTTACTCAATCCAGAAAAGAAACTTACAAAAGAGATGCAAAGCTCATAACGTAGAAAGATAGAAGCTTAAGTTGTCTAACTAAGAAAATGTTTTATAGTCTTAAAGGATATTTTTAGCTGGTAATATAAGTTACGATGGAAAATGTTTTAAGTATAAAACTTTGGACTCACTAAGATAGGACAGATACTAGAGTAAATACTGTCATGTGACCTCATCCATCCAATGGTTATAGAGTCAGTCATGTCTCATCTTTGTTTTTGTTTGTCCCATTATTTATTTATAAGTTTCCAAGCTTTTAAATGTCAGTTGCAAAGATTCTGTTCCTTGAAACATGGTAATAGTTGAAGATTTAATCATCTATGCCCTTATTGATCTTCCCTGTAATGAAATTTTAGCACTGATAGAAGTCATTCATGACTACTGCCTTCTTTCCTGTTCTCCTGTCACTTGAGCAGTAGAAATTAACCACAATAAGAGAATTGCTTCACTGTGGATGGTTATACAGACAAGGAAACAGACACACTGCTTTCTTCCTCCTTTATTTTGTGTTTTATTAATTGCTTGTCCACCAATATTAGAGGATTTATAAGGATACTGTATTTTCTATAAATCCTTAAGCTTTACAAATTCATTCATGCATCCAGGAAAAGCTTAAAACTAGACTGTCAGTAAAATTTCATTCTCAACTGTCATGTGGACGTTGAAATATCTGTTTTCATGAATTCCTTATCTTTTCTTCATGGAGAAACTTAACAGTTAAAACTACTTAAAATGCTATCTTGCAGGATTTTATCCATAGTGTCAAAGTAAAGAGTATACTTTGGACTACTTTTTTTGGCTATATAAATGTAAAATCACACATGAGTCTGCTTTGGGTATCAAATAAAGTAGATTTGATTCTATAATAGAAAGCCTAATTTCCCCGCCATTCCAGTACTGCGGATGAAAGTTGAAAAGAAGTGGCATGTGAATAATATTTAAGATTATTTTAAATATTTAATATCTTAAATAATTAAGAATATTTAAGATATTTAAGACTAAACTTTCAGCTGTACTTTAAAAGAAAGAGTTGAATTTCAGAAATTATAAAACATGTAAGTAGGAGAGGATCAGTTTGTCAGAGTACACTGTATCTTTTTCAGACTCATCCTGAAACTTTAGCAATGGCTAGCAGAAATTAATCCTTTTCTTTATAATCTACTGCAAAGACTTCACACACAAGTTTAATTAATTGATTATGGGTACGTGTTTTGTCTACATAACTTGTCTAACATATACCATAAACATTCTATTTTATGTGCAAAAACAAATTTCTCAATCTGGATGCTCTAAAACTGCTGGGCTATTAGACAATTCAAAACATATTCTTTAAATCTAATCAATCTCTCTATAACAGTATGTTTTAGTGGATAAATTAATTTGAAGTGACCATAGGTTAATTAGTTAATAAGGGAAACTCCATAGGATAGCCTCAAGGGGGGAAAGTAGCAAATATTGTTTTAGATTGAGAAATTATTTATTTCCTTATTTATCTACTTATTTATTTTTATATTTCTTTTACTGAAAATGTGGCTTTTTCTCACATACTACTTCCTGATTATCAGTTGTCCTCCTTCTGCTCCTCCCAATTTCTTTCCATTTCCTTCCCATCTGAATCCACTGCCCTTCTGCCTCTCACTACAAAATGAACTGGGGATAAGTAAAATGAGATGAAATCATATGAAACAAAACCTAACACACTGGACTATAACAAAACAAACAAGCAAAGGGAAAAGATCCTAAGAAAAGGCACAAGAAGCAGATATATACACAGAGACCCACTTACTCACACACTCAGGTATCCCATGAAAAATACCAAATTGGTAGCCACAATATGTATCTAAAGGGCCTGAAGAGTAAAAAACATTATATATATAATAAAAGTAAATATAAGATCAAAATAAAAAATCAAAACTAACCATCCAAACAACAATACCAAAAAAAAAAACCCACAAAAGACAAAACAAAACAAAACAAAAGCCTGATTTGACATTATAAGACTAGGAACCCTCAAGGATACCTTTGAGTATATTTTCTATTGGCTATTTCTTCCCTAGAATGCTAGCCTGCCCTTAAGAACAGTTTGTTTCCCAGTGAGGCTCTCTTGGGAAAAAAAAGCTAAATTTTCTTTTGTAAGTGTTTATTAATTGGAGATAGCTCTGGGTTAGGAATGGTGGCATGTGTCCACTTGTTCTTTCAGTTCTAGGACTGTATCTATTATAGACCAGTGAGTACCCTACACATGCTGCCTTAGTCTCTGTGAGTTCATTTGAAAGACCCAAATTTCTAGGGTTCAGGAAGGATCCCCCAGATTCAATAAGTCACGCCAATAGATGCAAACAGCAAGAGAATTCTTTATTGTCAAAGGCACCAACGGGTGACTCAGTACTCCAGTGAGACTGAGCACCCCCCCCCGCCCACATGTATTTTTCCAGCAAACATTTATAGGGTCTCAGGGTTACATAACAGGGAAGCAGAGCAACAGCAACATCATTGGTCAATTCAAATTAACATATGGGGTGCGTCAACATCAGGACAAAAACAAGTCTAGATTAAACCAGTTTCAGCCAGTTTCTGCCCCTTTGGGTTTCAACACACAAAGGATGTTTTTCTCAAGACTTCTTCTGCTGCCCACAGATCCTGTTGTGCCCTGGCCTAGTTGATCATAAAAACCTCTTAAGTTGGGGACTAAGGTTGGGGTCTTTCACATTGTATGTCAATTCTGTTGACTTAGAAGGCCTTGTTTCCTTAGTTTTCTCCATCTCTTCTGGCTCTTACATTCTTTCTCTTTCGTCTTTTTCAGGGTTTGCTATGTATGAAGGGGAAGGATTTGATGGAGACATCTCACTTAAGACTGCATACTCCAAGGTCTCCCATTCTTCATGTTTGTCTGGCTGTGGATCTCTATATTTGTTCCCATAAGATGTCAGAGGAAAGTTCCTCTGATAATGGTTGAGCAAAGCACTGATCTATGAGTAGTGAAGAATGTCATTAGGAGTCATTTTACTGCTACTTTTTAAAGAAAGAATGATTATTTTAAGGCCAGAATTCTAATAAATTTGTTGATTAATTCAGCACTCTTTATTAGTAACTTTATTGTTTAACTACTAGAACTAAAATTAACATAGTTAACTGACATACTTATAGTGGTTAATTTAATGCAAAATGTAGCACAAAGATATATGAATTATAATCAAATGGAAAAATAATTGTCCTTTTTCACGAAACAAAGTCAGAGTTCTTTAGGAAAGGGTTCTCGTGTAGATTTACACATGAACATTAAGAGAGCAGGGAATTATGAGACCACAATAAGCGATAACATTCTGGGGCAATATGAGCTTCAGGGGAGAGAGAGCCTTTACACGTTTGAATTTATGTTGATGGCTGGTGGAATATTCAATTGACATGTGTTTGCCCTATTTTACTTGTTAACAGAAGGACTGTAATCTTTCAGAATTTTGTGACTGGTACATGTGCTGTGGTTTTTGCTAGAACATTTTGAAATTATTCGTCTGAGCATCCTGACAGAACTGCTTTGGCCTTTGAGACTTCTAAAATAAATAAATAAAATTTAAGCCTTGGGAAGTGACAGAATATTCCATTTGCATTTCTTGCTTCCTAACCTTTTTACATCTGCTTTTATTCACTTACATCTTTGTCTACTTGCTCTTTCATTGATGATTACATTTCTCTTCTATCTTTTGTCTTTCTTTTGTAAGTTGTCGGCTTTCTAGAGACCTGTATTTTAAGCCCCAACAGACTATTCTGTGGAATCCTTATAGCCATGTGAAACTATGCTTAGGTGCTCCAAAGGAAATAAAACTCTTCAATATGACTGAACTTTGAGACCAGGTGTTCTAGTTTCTCATACCCTTCATAAACACCCGTCTATTTCAGATCTTAAAGGGTTTCTTAGCCGCATACTGTGCAACACACCTGTAGTCCCAGCATTCAGGGAGGCTGATACAAAAGGACAGCCACAAGCTGGAGAGCAGTCTAGGCCACGCCCTGTTCTAAAGTAGCCTGGATCACAGAGTGAGTTCATGTTTCAAAAATAAATACTTAAGTAAACAAGTACACAAGTATACACAGATAGACCTTGACTTTTCCATTTCTTTAAACTTTCATTAGTTTTTAGGATGGACTGGTAACTTCCTAAATCCTCTTTCCAAGGACTTCTTTTATCCTGAATATTATAGTCCTAATTTCTGTTGGTATATATGAATTTCATCTCTGTACTTGAGATATAAATAAAATAGAACACTTAGAAAAACATCAATCACTCCGTAATATATAAGCCATTAAAAAGATAACACATTTTTGTGTTTACCTAAGAAAACAAATTATTTTCCTTTAGTTATTATGTGGCTCAAACTATTCCAGGACTTCTTTCAGATACTATAAGAAATGGACATCAAGGTGAGATTTGCTTCATGTTGTTAAATTAAAACCTAAAAGAGAAACTCTACTGCCACTCTGGGGACAATTATTCGGAAATGTCACCATATGTTAACACCCAAGCTACTTATGAGACTATCTGTTTAGTGAAATGTCAGCTGTTGATTGGCCATGAAGATGTCATATAAAGATTCATGTATTTATAAGTTTCTGAATCTATGCCTAGGGGAGAGATAAAAGCTTCTAAATAATCCATTGCATTCTTCTCAAACCATTCTCCCAGTAAGGAAAGCAAAGCAACTTCTCAAATTATGATATACAATATTTTTGAAGATCCAGAGTATAATAGCTCTTTTCAACGTCATTTTTGATTCCTTGAATGAATTTCAAACCCTGAACTTAGTTTTCATATGGCCTCTAGATTATGTGAAGATTTTTTCAAGTCAAGTCAGGTAAAAGTTAGGAGTATATTATGTTGAAAAAGCCAGAGATCAGACCAAACCTATTAGTTAGATTTAAAACGTCTGTCATAATGGTCTGAAGAGATGGGTCAGTGGGTAAAGAACTTTCCAAGCAAACCTGATGATTTAGTTTGTTTTATATTGTTGTGATAAAACATTGTGACCAAAGTAATTTTGGGGGTGGAGTTAATTTCATTTTATAGCTCACAGTTCTTCATGAAGAGAAGTCAGGACAGGAAGTCAAGACAGCTTAGAGAGTGAGCTAATACAGTCTATGCAGAGATTCTGCTTACTGGTCTTGCTTGGCCTGTTTCTTTTTTCCTTATTTTTTTTCTTTAATTTACTTATTTTTTAAAAAAATAAATCTTTTCTCATTTTACATACCAATCTCAGTTCCCACTCCCTCCCTTTCCCCTGCTTCCTTTACCTTTCCCCTTCCCCCACTTATCCACTCTTCAGAGAGGGTAAGGCCTCCTATGGGGAGTCAGCAAAGTCTAGCACATTGCTTTGAGGTAGGACTAAGGCCCTGCCCACAATATCTAGGCTGAGCAAGGTATCCCTTCAAAAAGAATGGGTTCCAAAAAGCTAGTACAAGCAGTTGGAATAAATCCTTGTCTTACTGGCATGGCAGGTTTCACATACTACCCAGAACCACTTGCCGAGGGATAACAAGACTCCAAGTGAGCTAGGATCTCCCACATCAATTATTGATCTGGCTTAATCAAGAAAATGACCCAAATACTTGCCTATGGGCAATCCAATAGAGATATTTCTTTTCTCAACTGAGGTTCCTCTTCCCAGACTACTGTAGCATCTATGAAGTTGACACAACCTAACAAGAGCGCATGGCGAATTTAGTTTCACTCCTTAAACTTTTGTCACATGGCAGGAATGGCAGCACTTGCTTATAATCTCAGCACCAGGGAGGACTAGATAAGTGTATTCTCAGAGTTCACTGGCCAGGAAGCACAGCATGTTTTAAAAGCTCCAAGTAAGAGACTCTGTCTCAAAATAACAGAAGGGAATCTTCCATGCAAGCCTTACCACTTAAGTTTGAACTCTGGCTTCTACATTTACACAGGCACGTGTGCACCAATATGAATATGCATGCATATAAACACAGACATATATGGTCTTGTGTGGGGACACACACACACACATATCAGGATTTAAAACTCATTTAATAACTACCTCACTCAAAAGTTCTGCTGGATATAGTGTATAAGTACAGTCTTTCTGCCTGTCTCACTTTCTCAAGTCTGTGGTGTGTGTGTGTGTATGTGTGTGCATGTCCTGACAATAATTAAGGAGTTGGGAAATCTTCAATTAAAATCAATTACTTGAATTATAACATTTAGAAGTAGTTCTGGAATCAAAAGAACAAGCAGTTCCTTACTTAAAGATGGCTTGACATAAGAGTCTTTGAGCTTCTACATGTATACACACATGTGCAATGATAAATATGCATGCATATAAGCACAGACATACATGTGTCTGTGTGAACAGAATATGCATTTTGTTTAAACTGTGTTTAGGGTTTTGAGTCCTGACCTTAAATTTTATTTAATGATATTTTAAATGAATAAGGTTTATGGGCAAGTTATTACAAGGGAAATAGAAAAATTATAGATGGTCTTCCCTTTGAAGTCTAAAGAACATTTCCATAGTAAACTCTAAGTCTCTTGAGTGTCTTGACTCTTGGACTTTGGCAGAAAACAAAAGATATTAGGCAGGGAGACACTCTGTTCAGCAACTATAGAAAAGTAAAGAACAGATTTGCCTAAATTAATATTATTTTATGCTTAAAAATAATGCGACAGATAGACTCCCAGGTCAGCCTGCCCTGCTGGCTCCACCCTGCTAGCTTCCCACCAGCCATCCCAGCTTCCATCCAGAGGGCCTTCCCGAGTGGTGAGTTGATTCGGGCCACGGCAGGGGCCCCGGCGAGGGGGAGCTAGGACTTTCCCCGACCCCATAGACTCCCAGGTCAGCCTGCCCTGCTGACTCCACCCTGCTAGCTTCCCGCCAGCCATCCCAGCTTCCATCCAGAGGGCCTTCCGAGTGGTAAGTTGATTCGGGCCACGGCAGGGGCCCGGCGAGGGGGAGCTAGGACTTTCCCCGACCCCATAGACTCCCAGGTCAGCCTGCCCTGCTGGCTCCACCCTGCTAGCTTCCCGCCAGCCATCCCAGCTTCCATCCAGAGGGCCTTCCGAGTGGTGAGTTGATTCGGGCCACGGTAGGGGCCCCGGCGAGGGGGAGCTAGGATTTTCCCCGACCCCATAGACTCCCAGGTCAGCCTGCCCTGCTGGCTCCACCCTGCTAGCTTCCCGCCAGCCATCCCTGCTTCCATCCAGAGGGCCTTCCGAGTGGTGAGTTGATTCGGGCCACGGCAGGGGACCGGCGAGGGGGAGCTAGGACTTTCCCCGACCCCATAGACTCCCAGGTCAGCCTGCCCTGCTGGCTCCACCCTGCTAGCTTCCCGCCAGCCATCCCTGCTTCCATCCAGAGGGCCTTCCGAGTGGTGAGTTGATTCGGGCCACGGCAGGGGCCCCAGCGAGGGGGAGCTAGGACTTTCCCCGACCCCATAGACTCCCAGGTCAGCCTGCCCTGCTGGCTCCACCCTGCTAGCTTCCTGCCAGCCATCCCAGCTTCCATCCAGAGGGCCTTCCGAGTGGTGAGTTGATTCGGGCCACGGCAGGGGACCGGCGAGGGGGAGCTAGGACTTTCCCCGACCCCATAGACTCCCAGGTCAGCCTGCCCTGCTGGCTCCACCCTGCTAGCTTCCCGCCAGCCATCCCTGCTTCCATCCAGAGGGCCTTCCGAGTGGTGAGTTGATTCGGGCCACGGCAGGGGCCCGGCGAGGGGGAGCTAGGACTTTCCCCGACCCCATAGACCCCCAGGTCAGCCTGCTCTACCTGCTCCACCCTGCTAGCTTCCCGCCAGCCATCCCAGATTCCATCCAGTGGGCCTTCGGAGTGGTGAGTTGATTCGGGCCCGCGGCCGGGGCCCAGCGAGGAGGAGCTAGGACTTTCCCCGACCCCATAGACTCCCAGGTCAGCCTGCAGTGCTGTGTCCACACTGCTAGGCTCTCCCGCCTGCCATCCCAGCTTCCATCCAGGTACAAATTTCTATATTTCTCCCCTCCCACTGAGGCCATAAAATTTCCCCAGTTCAGCTGCCTTGCACACTGGGCCTGCTCTGTAGGGGCATCCCGGAAAGAGGGAGTGCCTGTGCTTCAATACCCTGCCTGGGGAAAGGTAGGCATTCTATCAGTGAACTCCCTGCCCAACAAGGGAACCTGACCCGATACCAGAAGCTCCAATAGAGAGCATTGGATCGAAGAGATGGGCAGACGCCAAGGCAAGACCTCCTCCAACAATCTGAAAAACAACATGAAAATATCAGATCCCAACAGCCCTACAACAGAAGGATTTGAACACTCTAACCCAGATGAAGTGGAAAAAAGTGCCATTATGAAAGCAATAGAGTCCCTTAAACAGGATATGAATAACTCCCTTAAGGAACTGGTCGAGAAGTATAACAAAAAGTTTGAAGAAATGAGTATAGAAATGGATGAGAAATATAACAAAAAGTTTGAAGAAATAAGTAAATCCGTGAGTGAGACCCTGAGAAACCAAGAAAAAACAATCAAACAAGTAAAGGAAACAGTCCAAGAATTGAAAACTGAAATGGAGGCAATGAAGAAAACACAAAACGAGAACCGGCTGGATATGGAAAACCTAGGTAAACGAGCGGAGACTACAGAATCAAGCATAACCAATAGAATACAAGAGATAGAAGAACGAATCTCAGATTCTGAAGATACCATAGAGAAAATAAATGCTCTGGTCAGAGAAAACGGCAAATCCAACAAATTCTCTTCACAAAACATTCAGGAAATCTGGGACACAATAAAAAAACCAAATCTAAGAATAATAGGGATTGAAGAAGGAGAAGAACTGCAGATCAAAGGCCCAGAAAATATATTCAACAAAATCATAGAAGAAAACTTTCCCAACCTAAAGAACGATATTCCTATGAAGGTTCAAGAAGCATACAGAACACCGAATAGATTGGACCAGAAAAAAACATCCCCGCGTCATATAATAATCAAAACACAAAACATAAATATTAAAGAAAAAATTTTAAGAGCTGCAAAGGAAAAAGGTCAAGTAACTTATAAAGGTAAACCTATCAGGCTTACACCGGATTTCTCTATGGAAACCATGAAAGCCAGAAGATCCTGGATAGAGGTACTGCAGAAACTAAGAGACCATGGATGCAAACCCAGACTAATATACCCAGCCAAGCTATTGTTCACTATCAACGGAGAAAACAAAATATTCCAGGATAAAAACAAATTTAAACAATACGTAGCTACTAATCCAGCCTTACAGAGAATATTAGAAGGAAAATCACTACCGAAGGAATCCAACATTCCCAACACGGCCTACAATAACTCGAACATCTAGCGACCATTCACAAGCACAAATTAAAGAAGAAAAACACATATACTCTACTACCTAACAAAAAAAAAATGACCGGAGTCAACAACCACTGGTCATTAATATCACTTAATATCAATGGACTCAATTCACCTATAAAGAGGCACAGACTTAGAGATTGGATACGAAAACAGGATCCAACATTCTGCTGTTTACAAGAAACACACCTCAACCACAAAGACAGACACCTACTCAGAGTAAAGGGTTGGGAAAAGGTTTTCCAAGCAAATGGACCTAAGAAACAAGCGGGCGTGGCCATTCTAATATCTAACAAAATCGACTTCAAACTAAAATCAATCAGAAGAAATGGAGATGGACATTTCATACTCATAACTGGAACAATTCATCAGGAGGAAGTCTCAATCCTGAATATCTATGCTCCTAATATAAAGGCACCCACATATGTAAAAGAAACTCTTCTAGAACTCAAGGCGGTCATCAAACCACACACACTAATAGTAGGAGACTTCAACACTCCTCTCTCACCAATGGACAGGTCAATCAGACAGAAACCAAACAGAGAATTGAGAGACCTATTGGAGGTATTGAATCAAATGGACTTAACAGACATCTATAGAACACTCCACCCAAATAGGAAAGAATATACCTTTTTCTCTGCAGCTCATGGAACCTTCTCGAAAATTGACCACATACTCGGTAACAAAGTAAACTTCCACAGATACAAAAAAATATTAGTAACTACCTGTGTCTTGTCAGATCACCATGGACTAAAATTAGAATTCAACAACAATGCTCCCCCCAGGAAGCCAACAAACTCATGGAAACTGAACAGTCAACTACTAAATCACCCCTGGGTCAAGGAAGAAATAAAGAAAGAAATTAAACTCTTCCTTGAATTTAATGAAAACAAAGACACAACATACTCAAACCTATGGGACACTATGAAAGCAGTGCTAAGAGGAAAGTTCATAGCACTAAGTGCCCAATTAAAGAAAGCGGAGAAAGCACACATTGGAGAATTAACAGCACAATTGAAAGATCTAGAAAAAAAAGAAGCTGATTCACCCAGGAGGTCTAGAAGACTGGAAATAATCAAACTGAGGGCTGAAATCAACAAAATAGAAACAGAGAAAACAATCCAAAGAATCAATGAATCAAAAAGCTGGTTCTTGGAGAAAATCAACAAGATTGACAAACCCCTAGCCAAGTTAATCAAACGGCAGAGAGAGAACATGCAAATTAATAAGATCAGAAATGAAAAGGGGGACATAACCACAGACACAGAGGAAATTCAGAGAATCATTAGATCTTACTATGAAAGTTTATATGCCACAAAGTTGGAAAATGTAAAAGAAATGGACATTTTTTTAGATAAGTACCATATACCAAAGTTGAACCAAGAACAGGTGAACAATCTAAATAGACCTGTTAGTCGCGAAGAATTAGAAGCTGTTATCAAAAATCTCCCTACCAAAAAAAGCCCAGGACCAGATGGTTTCAATGCAGAATTCTACCAGAACTTCCAGGAAGAGCTAATACCTATACTCCTTAACGTATTCCACAATATAGAAACAGAAGAGTCACTGCCTAACTCCTTTTATGAAGCTACAGTTACCCTAATACCAAAACCACACAAAGACACAACCAAGAAAGAGAATTACAGGCCAATCTCACTCATGAACATCGACGCGAAAATTCTCAATAAAATACTGGCAAACCGAATCCAAGAGCACATTAGAAAAATTATCCATTATGATCAAGTCGGCTTCATTCCAGAGATGCAGGGCTGGTTCAACATACGCAAATCTATCAATGTAATCCATCATATAAATAAACTGAAAGAAAAAAACCATATGATCATCTCACTAGATGCTGAAAAAGCATTTGACAAAATTCAACACCCATTTATGATAAAGGTGTTGGAGAGACTGGGGATACAAGGATCATACCTAAATATAATAAAAGCAATATACAGCAAGCCGACAGCTAACATCAAACTGAATGGAGAGAAACTCAAAGCCTTTCCACTAAAATCAGGAACGCGACAAGGCTGTCCACTCTCTCCATACCTCTTCAATATAGTGCTTGAAGTTCTAGCAATAGCAATAAGACAACATAAGGAGATCAAGGGGATTCGAATTGGAAAGGATGAAGTTAAACTTTCGTTATTTGCTGACGATATGATAGTTTACATAAGTGACCCCAAAAACTCTACCAAAGAACTCCTACAGCTGATAAACACCTTTAGTAACGTGGCAGGATACAAGATCAACTCCAAAAAATCAGTGGCCCTCCTATACACAAAGGATAAAGAAGCAGAGAGGGAAATCAGAGAAGCATCACCTTTCATGATAGCCACAAATAGCATAAAATATCTTGGGGTTACTCTAACCAAGGAAGTGAAAGACCTTTTTGACAAAAACTTTAAGTCTTTGAAGAAAGAAATTGAGGAGGATACCAGAAAATGGAAAGACCTCCCCTGCTCTTGGATTGGGAGAATCAACATAGTAAAAATGGCAATTCTACCAAAAGCAATCTATAGATTCAATGCAATCCCCATCAAAATCCCATCAAACTTCTTCACAGACCTTGAGAGAACAATAATCAAGTTTATATGGCAAAACAAAAAACCCAGGATAGCCAAAACAATCTTATATAATAAAAGAACTTCTGGAGGCATTACCATCCCTGACTTCAAACTCTATTATAGAGCTACAGTATTGAAAACAGCTTGGTATTGGCATAAGAACAGAGAAGTCGACCTATGGAATCGAATAGAAGACCCAGATATTAACCCACAAACTTATGAACACCTAATTTTCGACAAGGGAGCTAAAGGTATACAATGGAAGAAGGAAAGCATCTTTAACAAATGGTGCTGGCATAACTGGATGTCAACCTGTAAAAAAATGAAAGTAGATCCATATCTATCACCATGCACAAAAATCAAGTCCAAATGGATTAAAGACATCAACATTAATCCGTCCACTTTGAACCTGATAGAAGAGAAAGTGGGAAGTAGTCTACAAGATTTAGGCACAGGAGGCCTCTTCCTAAGCAGGACCCCAGCAGCACAGACAATAAGAGAAACAATGAATAAATGGGATCTACTGAAACTGGGAAGCTTCTGTAAAGCAAAGGACACTGTCAGTAGGACAAAAAGGCTGCCTTCTGACTGGGAGAAGATCTTCACCAACCCCTCATCAGACAAAGGTCTGATCTCCAAAATATACAAAGAACTCAAGAAACTAGGCACTAAAACTCTAATTAACCCAATTAAAAAATGGGGTACTGAACTTAACAGAGAATTCACAACAGATGAACTTCGAATGGCCAGAAGACACTTAAGGTCACGCTCAACCTCCTTAGCGATCAGGGAAATGCAAATCAAAACCACTTTGAGATACCATCTTACACCTGTCAGAATAGCTAAAGTCAAAAACACCAATGATATCCTATGCTGGAGAGGATGTGGGGTGAGGGGAACACTCATCCATTGTTGGTGGGAATGCAAACTCGTGCAGCCACTGTGGAAATCAGTGTGGCGGTTTCTCAGGAAACTGGGAGTCAACCTCCCTCAGGACCCAGCAATTCCACTCTTGGGAATATACCCTAAAGATTCCCGATCATACTACAAAAGCATTTGTTCTACTATGTTCATAGCAGCACTATTTGTAATAGCCAGAACCTGGAAACAGCCTAGGTGCCCCTCAATAGAAGAATGGTTAAAAAAGGTGTGGAACATATACACATTAGAGTTTTACTCAGCGGTAAAAAACAATAACATCTTGAATTTTGCATGCAAATGGATGGAAATAGAAAACGCTTTACTGAGTGAGGTAAGCCAGACCCAAAAAGAGGAACACGGTATGTATTCACTCATAAGTGGATTCTAACCATAATTAAAGGTCTTTGAGCCTATTATTCGTGATCCTAGAGAAGCTAAATAAGAAGATGAACCTGATGAAGATTATTTAGCTATCTACCAGGAGGTAGGAAATAGACAAGAGTCCCAGGTAACCTCGGGTGCATGGGGGGGAGGGAGGGTCGATGGAAGGGGAGAAGGTTAGAGAGAAGGGAGTAGGGGAAGAAAGGGGAAAGCTTGGTGGCCTGGGATGAGGGGGGAGGGAGGAGGGATGAACAAGGGATCAGGGAAGATTATATTTCAACTAAGGGACCCATTTTAGGGTTTACAGGAGACTTGATTATATACGGGATCCCAGGTCCAAGGAGAGATCCCCCAGATTGCTCTCTGGACAGAGGAGTGGGTGCCTGAATCGGCCGTGGCCCATGTCCATACTGATGTATATTTTGCTTATCACCATAGATCCTGCATCTGATGAAGGACGGCGATACAGTCGGAGACCCACATTGCAGCACGGGACTGAGCCCCCCGAGGTCCAAATGAGGAGCAGAAGGAGGAAGAACATGAAAAACGAAATCAGTACTGCGAGGGATGCTATCACCCACTGATACAAGGGAACGGATCTGATGAGAGTTTACCAAGGCCAGTTGGACTGGGACTGAAAGAGGACGTGATTTAACCAGACTCTCCGAATTTGGCCGGATTCTCTGACTGTGGCTGACCCGAAGTCTTTCTGAAAAGCCATTGACTATGACACTGGGACCTGTTTCCTCTACATATAATGGATTTTGGGCATCCAGTCTGTTTGGACACTCATCTTCCTAGACCTGGAGGGAGGGGGAAGGAACTGGAACTTCCCACAGGGCAGGAAACCCTGACTGCCCTGGGGGACGAAGAGGGAGGAGGAGGGGGAGTAGGGGGAGTGGGAGGGTGTTGGGAGGGGGGGTGGAAATGGAAACTTTTATAATTTAATAAAATTTACTAAAAAAAAAATAAAAAAAATAATGCGACATATGAGAGTTCAATTTTTAAAATCAGTTTCTACTAAAAAAAAAAGTTTTGTAACTGGAGGTTTCTTTCCTGCCTGCCAATTTTCAAATAACCACTCTGAATCTTAATATTTATTATAAATTGCTTGGCATATTAGCTCATATTAACTAGCTCTTACAACTTAAATCACCCCATTTCTATTTTTCTACAATTTACCACAAGGCTAACTGCTTGTTACCTCATATCTTGATTTCCAGGTGGTTGCTGGCATCGCCCTGACTCTGCCTTCTTTCTCCCTGTCTCTCTGCTTAGGTTTCATGCCTGGCTCTATTCTGCCTGGCTATTGGCCAAATCAGCTTCTTTATTAACCAATGGTAATAACACATGTTTATAGCATACAGAAGGGCGGCCCACATCAAACTTGACAGACTTTATTTGTCCTATATTGAGAGTATTTGACACTATTAATTAAATTAATTAAGAGACCGAGAACACAGATTCGTCTGGTACCCAGTGAAATCTGAAATGCTCACAGGTATTTTTCCCACATCAACCCAGACACTATAAAAATAGTTTAGCTGAGTTAATTTAAATTTGCAATAAAGGTCAGAATTGTACCACAGAACAAAAATATAGAAGGAATACTCAAGAGTTTTATTGGAACTTTGTTAATTCACATCTCTCCCTTGGGAGTTTAACTTAGTAAATACAAGGACAAACTCTGTCTCTTAACTCTAATAAAGTCTCTCACAAGCCATTATTTAATATCACACATGACAGTCCAATGCTGTCTTGAAGCTTTTGTCTCCAGAGAACAAGAGATTGCTAGTGTAATGGGAACAAACAAGACCCCGTTGACCTTCTGCTGTAAAACAATTCAACAACAGTCAGAGAGAAGGAATGAAAATTTTCATGCAGACTTTATGAAGTGAACTTATTTTGAACTCACAGAAATTTTTGAATTTCACTGCAACCATCATAGCATCGTCTCAGGAGCTCAAAATTTGTCATTAACCACTGAACCCACAGTATCCTGTTAGAGCACGTATCTGGGGTTCTACTTATGCCAATCGTGAGTGGGCATTTGAAATGCCCACAAGAGGAGCTACTTGACCCTAATTTAAAAACCAAACCCCAAAATTCAAGGGAGAACATTCCCAGGCCTCAGTTTTGCAGTAAAATTGCTTTGGCTATAAGTTCAGGGACTGTGACTAAAGCAGAGACACAGTTTGTTTAGAAACTTGAAATAAAGGGTCTCACTTGACTTTGGACCTACAGTTTTACTTCTGAGGTAGCTCAAAACATGTGTTTCCCTCATTATAATTTTCTATTTGACAGCTACTATGCCAAATGTTATATGTTAAACACAACTAGCCAAATATTCTAGTTTTATCAAAGGAAATGATGACAGAGAGTTAATTAGTATGATGTAATCACGTAGAGAATCAAGAAAAGCCAGACCAGGCTGGGAAATGGCTGCATAGAAAAAGTGTTTACTGTGCAAGTTTGAGGACTCACGTTCAGATCCCCAGAAACCATGTGAAACCAGACTGGGTAGCATATGTCTGTCATCATCACCGTGCTCCTAATGAGATATGGAAGGCTGAGAAAAGAGGAAACCCCTGAAGCTCACTGGCTTCTGTAGCAGCTAAAAATAAATGACCCTATCTCAAATAAGCCAGTAAGAAAGCATCAGTAACTGAGACTGTCTTCTGATCCTGACACTTGTGCCTCTGAACTCGTACACACAAATGTGCATGTGCACATACAAGAATGTTTTTTGAAAGAAAGAGAAAGAAGTGTATGAAAAACATCTATTATTATATTTTATACATTATATGCCTCACAAAATCTCATGTGTTTAAGGCTTGGTCTTCAGTCAGTGGCACTACTTAGAGACATTAGAAACTTCGGCACAGAAGCTAGGCAGGAGAAATCAATTTATCAAGTTATACTTTTACAGGTGTATGGGATTCTGGCTGCTTTATTCCCCACTATTTACTGCCCTCCGCTTGATGAACAGCAAGCATCATGGCACTACATGCTATGCTTCTAGCCACATGACACAACACATGCAAGTGACAGCAGACCGAACTCTCAGGAACTCTGAGCTAAGATGAATCTTGTTTCCATTTCTTGATGCTTTCCTGGTAAGATGAAAAAAGCTGACTAACCTAGTATCATATACAGAAAACACACAGGTATGTACAAATATGACCACCTGCAACTCTCCAAAAGTAATTCCTTAAAGGGCAATGTCATGATGTTCATCTTAGAAATTAGCAAACGCAAATGCAGAAAGTGTAATCTTGGTAATTTCACAAAACCAATTTTTGACTCATGGCTTGTGTCTTGAATTGAAATAAAAATGTAGGGCATCTCCTTCTGCTGCCTGCATTGAGCAGCTGTCTTTGGTAAACCACTTATTTCTTTGGCAAATTTCCTTACTTTTAGAATAAAATTTGGAAACAAAGTATAAGGCAGTCCTCACCATCATGTCCCGTGTTACTCTGTCCCCTGGAGGAGGATCAGGACCGAAGACTCATGTCTGCCTAACAGAACTCAACAAACACAAGATATGCTTTGACAACATTTCATAAAATAGTAAAATCTGTGGTGAATGGTATCAGATAGATGAGTATTGGTAAACAGGCCCAATGGGCAGCTACTTATAGAAAAAAAATCATATAGGAAGGAGCCAAGATGCCCTGTGGCTAACTGCTGGCAAAACAAAGTAAAGACTGTGACATTGCCATGTGAATTTGGAACTGGAGTCTTTCCTCACCTTAACAAGGGTCTCCTCATTAAAATTTTGCAGGTTTGGATGCAGCTCAGTGGTAGAGCACTGGCCCAGTATGCACTGGGTCCTGGGATAAGTCTTAGTACTAAAAACAAACAGCAAACACATAAGCAAGCAAACCAATTCGTGAACAACTTTGCCAAGGATTTACCTAAGCCATACCAATATATCATGTCTTTGAAAATTCTGATTCCTTTCGATTTAATACATCTAAACTAATACATCTTAGTGTCTTCCATAACAAAATATGAAGGTGTTAGGTATACCTTTGGGGTTGGTATCTCAATATCAATGATTCTATATCCCTGGCAATTGTTTCTTCTCAAATCCTTCAATGGTTTACAGAGCGACTGCATCAGTTCCAAGTTTAACATCCAGACATAGGAAACACAGCAGAAAAAAAAATTCCTTGCTGCTCACCCTCAAGGCTTTTATGGACAAGAACATTAGGTCAAGTCACCATGATTTGTTAGTCGGGCTGGGGCAGGAGACCCCATCTCACTGAGTCACAGTAGGGAAGAAGAATGGATGTTCCATAAATAGTTCTCAAGAGAGAAGAAAAAGTACAAAGTGATTGAGAGTGGGCAGCAGTGAGTCCAAGGCAGTATCATTCTACCTTTGGCTTTAAACTTTTAAGATCCCATGGCTGATCAATAACAGAAACCTATTCACCTAGTGTTCTTGAAGCTTTATTCTGTAGACACTGAACTGTGCGGTCTTTTATTTAAATATAAATGAGTTATTACAATTAAATTGAAAAATATATTTAGTTCTTCATCAATCCTGGCTATATTTTTAGAGTACAATAAACAAGTAGGAAGATACAGGTAGAAAACATCTCTCCTTTCAGGACATTCTTTCTACCAGGCTGCCACCTTGCAGTCATGTGGGCCACTGAATATAAATATAAAACAACATAAAGCAAAAATGAATTTTTGGCCATCTTTTTGTGACTTAATTGCATAGTTCTCAGGCATTAACTTCTTATAAGATCATATCATGTTATATTGCCAAAAACTGAACACATTGGGTGCTACCAAAAGCCCCAAGTTTGCAGAATGCTCCCAAAATTCAATAGAATTTTAACATTGCATCTAACAGATACATGCTTGTATTCTAACACTTATGCTGTGTTCTAACTGGCGGGACTTTTTGTCTCCCTCACAGAAATCTTCAACCCAATTACAGTTTTCTTTACTTCAAGGTTCTTTTCCTAGCAGGTATGAAAGTTGACAAAGCAAAAGAGTCTCCCAAGAGGATCTCCAAGAATCAGTGGTTAGGATGTTCGCAAAGGTGTTCCAGGTTAATCCTGTCAAGAGCAGAGAGCGAGGTACATGAGGCCTCAGATTTCTCCTTCACATGTGTTGAGGTGATTTCCCTTACTCCTTGTGTGCAAGCAGCACTGCAGCAGGAGTTAGGTGTTGCACTCCCTCTCTCTCTCTCTCTCTCTCTCTCTCTCTCTCTCTCTCTCTCTCTCTCTCTCTTTATTTATTATGTACACAATATTCTGACTACATGTATGCCTGCAGGCCAGAAGAGGGCACCAGACCTCATTACAGGTAGTTGTGAGTCACTATGTGGTTGCTGGGAACTGAACTGAGGACCTTTGGAAGAACAGGCAATGCTCTTAATCGCTGAGCCATCTCTCCAGCCCTAGGTGTTGTTCTCTTACAGCGAGTCCTGGCTGGCAGCTAGAAGGCATCCTTCAGACTGCTGTGTTCATCATTTCTAAACTTGAAACCACACATCAATTGCTGGAGACTATGGCTTTGGATTAACCTCCAGCAGCGATCCCCAGGAGACTTGACAAAACTGGAGTCACCCACATGGAATGCAGCAAAACCAAACTGACCTCAGAAATGGAATTCCTTTTTAAATTTATTAATTCATCTACTTTTTAAAAAAAGCAGAAGACTTGGCAACTGCTTGGAAGTGGCCTCATGTAGCTGAGCTTGTAGAAAAAGAAAGTTCCCCCTGCCACAATCCTCTAAGGAGAAAAACCTTGAAATGGCCTGTGTCCTTGGAAATTCTTACCTCTGCTCTGTCCTACCCGTAGACAGCCAGTGTCCTCTGCCCGCTCATCAAGATACACATTCAGTTTCATACTGTGAATGTTGCCTATGTTTAGAATCACAAATGTAAATAAAAGTAAATTTATTCAAATAAATTTGCTGTAGTTTTGTCTTTAGACAGATGAACTAACTTGTACCCTGCCATTGTCAGGTGGGGTATGACAAGAGGTAATCGTGGCATCTTCTTGAGATGAGGAAATTAGCTCAGACACAGAGGAAAAGAGGAGAATCTGACTTCGGGGCTCAGGGCCTAGAGAACTAACTGCTTGCCAGTTAGGTTTAGTCAAGGTTCTATGTGAAGTAGAACTGTGAATCGGGCTACTTCTTTTCGCATCTGGAAGGTGATAGAGGTATGTTTTCACATTGTCTTGTCATCCCTTCTGATTTCTTCTCATGGTCCTCAGCCCAGAATGAGGTGCCTGTCCACATGAATGCAGGAGATTAAGAAGTGATGATGCTGTTGGGTCGGAGAAGTCACATCTTCACACCCCAGGCAGTGGCAAGCGTTAAGTGAAAGCTGGAAACACACAGCCGGAAACAGTGAAGAAATAGTGCTGTGGAATTCGAGAGTTAGGACACCGTGGCCTCTCCCTCATGGAATTTTCCAGAACCTGCATGTGCACTAGGCTTCTGGTCTGGTGAAAACGAGGAAATGGTGACAGGGTCTCAAAGTACTCAAGAGAAAGAGGCGATAAATAGTCATGTGTGTTCTAGGACGGCTCCTTTTCCTCCTTTGCGAGCTGTCCACAGTCATGTTTAATGAATTGGAATGTCAAAACAAATTAATAGTGCAAATGAAAAGAAAAGATAAAACGAGCCCTTATGTAGGATATTATTTTTGTTTTGCTTTGCAGTGACTATAATTAAAACCACGTGAGGGAAATTACCAGTAGATTTTTGGGTCATGTTGGTGTACTTTTCACATTCATTGAATCATGGGGTCCAAATAACCTGAAAAACAACTCAGGGAGCCAGACAGGGGAAAGGTTACCTATCAGGTCAGGGGCTTCTGCATTACAAGGAGCTATGCCTCAGACATTATACCTCATTTTCCATTTTCTCTTCTGCCCAGTAAATTAATTAACCACTTGTCCTATCGTGAAATATATATCTTCATATGAACTTATTTTCCAAAGTTTAACAATAAATTGACATAACAACCGTAATTATCATGAAGGCTGCCAGGGCTCGTAGTCAAAAACTACAATCATGTGAAGCTGGAGGAGTCAAAGGGCATGTGTGTCTTGGCTCACGATCTTGCTGCAGGCTGCCTTGGGTCACCAAATGCATTTCCCTCAACAGAGAGAAGGATTACCAAAAAAAAAAAAAAAAAAAAAAAAAAACTCATGTTAGTCAGGATGTGTGACCAGAGTAAAAGAGCCAGAGGGAGTTCTCTTTTCACAGTGCATACTGAAAATGTTTTCTGAGCCTTTTGATGGTGATAGCAAAATCCCCATTCTGTCCCTGAGCCTGGACAGAAGTCTCCAAAGCTGGAAAAAGTGGTGAATTGAGCATCGCTAAAACTCTTTTAGAAACGAGAAGTGGTCAGTGTTTCCTCTCCTGGCTTTGTCACTCTCGCTCTTGAGTATTAAGCCTTTTATGGCTGACCTTGTTTTCCCTCCCCAGCTTTCAATAGACACGTCCCTGGGCTAGCCACTAGATGCATGAAGATCCACAGACGTTAATGGGCCAATAAATCCTAGGGCAGCAAGTCTCCGTGAGCTCTGGCCACCTTCCTGATGCTCTTGTGAATGTGCTTGGCACTAGAGTTTCAAAGTCTGTGACCTACAGCTGGCAGTGCCTGGTTCTTCTATCTACCACCTATAATGTTGCCCACATCCCGTTTCCCTAGTGATGTTTAGGGTCAGAACCAAACTGATGAAGTTGCTAATGAGTGGAATTACTGATGTGGAAAACATAGAACTTGCTCTATTTTATGTGGCTCTCTTTGGACAGCACCAGAATTTAGGTACTTGTATCAAGTTTCCTATTCTGTAAAACATTCCACACTGTGTCAAGCAGAAGAGCAACCTAATCCTGAATCACATTGGTTTCATAGGTCAGACTCACTAGGCCTAAGTTAGGCCAGGAATGCATGTCTGCAACACGGTCCCAGGAGGTGGCTGTGTGACCCTGGCACTACACTTTGAATACGAAAGTCTTAAAGAACTTTACAAAAGGTGTACGCTGATTACCCCATGAGTCGAAACTCTTCAGCAATGCCTTGGAAATGTTTATTTGTAGAAAATGCTTTTGTGAATTAGGAAGCCTGTTTCTCTAAGGACCACTGCATGGGACCAAAGAGGAATGATATGCCCCTCTGCTCAGGTTGATAGGCAAATTCACTTTTGAGGTAAAGATTAGGACAGAAACCTATCAACAAGCTCTCCTCCAACCAAGCCCACCCACCGTTGACTTCCCAAAATCCCTTACTTATTAGGAATCAATTACCATTGATTACCTACAATCTTTGTCAACTGATAATCTACTTTCTGTTTCTGTATATTTGAGTACATTATATAAGTGAAGATTTACTCCTATAATGTACATCGGTATTTCATTCATTTTTACCAGTGATTAATATTCTATCATGTAACTGAAACATATTTTCATTATCCATTTTTCACTCCTTCTACCCTGGAAAGAAATTACAGAAGCAGCTTTACATAAATTGAAATAATGTACATTGCTTTTGTCTTCATTACTTTTTCCTGTAGTCTTGATAAAATGTTCTGACACCATTCACTTAGAGGAGACAAGGCCTATTTTGCCCCCCCCCAATCAACACTCATGATGGAGGAGTGAGAGCAGCGAGGACATGATAAGCCAGTCACAGTGCAATCACAATCACAGAGAGAGCGAGGGACGTGCGCAGTTCATTCCTTCCTTTTATATACAGCTCCGGGTCCTAGCCCACAGACTGGAACCACTGATAATGAGTGAGGCTTCTGCCTCAATTAACCTAATCAAGACAATTGGTCACAGTCATGGGAACAGGCCATACTCTCAGAATATCCTAGATCTCAGCAAGCTGATAATTGAGATTAGCTATCACAGCTTTCATCAATCAGTGAGTAGTATATAGTCTCTTAAAGGAAAAATCTCGAAAGACTAATCAATTAATCAAGAATCAGTAGAATTTTGAACACCATAACACATTTAATAAAAAGTATGTGTGTGTGTGTGTGTGTGTGTGTGTGTGTGTATGTGTGTGTGTGTGTGTGTACTATACAGCTGAGGATAGTCTTGAACTTCTGATAGATCCACTTGCCTCTACTTCTTTGTTTTGTTAATTCTAGGCAGGTTTCACAATGCCCAGATTATGTGATGCTGGTGACTGAATCCTGCTTCCAATATGCCTACTGATTTACATCCAATCCCCTAAAGTACCTGACCTCTGAGGTCATATTGCTCCTATCAGATTCACCGTGGAGTTTTGCCAGAGGAAATGTGTTTTACAGCTTGACTAGGTGTCTTATTCTCTTTCTGCTCCCTGTGTGTGAATCAAATGTGACCGGACCACTTCCTGACTCCCAGGTGTACCTCTTGCTTTTGTTGTCACGTCTTCCCTGTTGTAATGGGTTCTATTCCTGCTGGAATGGAAATCAAAATAAACTTCCTTTCCTAAGGTGCTCTTTGTCTGAGTAGTCCCTCACAGCAGCGTAAATTAACTGAGCTCTCAGCTATTCGTAAATCACTGACTAAATTTATGCCATCATATTTACAAGGCAAGTGTTGATTGACTGAGCTATCTCTTCAGTATGTCCCTGCCCCATACTATTCTTAGGAAAAGAGCCTAATTATATGCTAATTTTAGAAATCAAAGAATGGACTCTGCTATGAGGAGAAGAAAAAAACAGACAACATATTTAAAGTTGGGGATGATTTTTCATGCCTATTGAAGGGCAATGGCAAAGCTGGGAGGCTCCTTGCAGCTTATAGACCATTCACTCTAGTTAACAGGTAGGGCTGCGGGTTCAGTTAAAGATCCTCTGTTAAAAAATAAACCCGGAGAGCAACAGCTCCCGGCCATTGCATGTGGCTGGCGCAGGTAGGGCTCAACTAGCAGCCACCTGGTCTGTGAACTATAGGAGCATGTGAAGGGTACGAACCTCTAGATCTAAAACTTTAGGATCCTCATGACACAGGACAACAAGAAGATATTCAAGGCGAGCTGTAGTGAGAGCCCATTGTAGATGTGTAGCAGATGCCAGTGGCCTTGAACCAGACCAAAGACCCATGGCCATGACTACTTGCAAGTAAAGATGAAAGGACTAAAGGGTAAACAGTGTCACACTACACCAAGCCATAGTAAAGCTTCCACTATTTTTTGTTTTGTTTTGTTTTGTTTGATTATTTTTGTTTGCTGTTTTTGTTTGTGGTCTTTGGTTTTTCTTTTAGTATTTTTGGGGGTGGTGATTGTAAGGGTGGAGAGGAAATGCAGGGCAACAGGGGATGGGGAGAGAGATGAGTGGGATTGTGATACATGATGTGAAATCCAAAGAGAATCAATAAAAGTAGAAAAAATGAATAAAAATTAGAGTAAAATAAAAATTCAAAAATTTACTACATGTCATATTGTGATTAAGTAGAAGTTGCTCCTTCATTAGTCTTGACTGTAGATAGCCCTGTTTGGGGGTCAATCCAGGCCTGTTACCACTTCTGTTCAACATCCTGCTAGAATTCCAAGTCTGTATGGCTAAAAAAAAGCACACCAAAGAAATGGATATAAAAATAGAAATCCTAAATAAGTGGCTGAGGAAGACGTGAGATCAACTTCTGGCCTCTCCATTCATGTGCCTTCACCTAAGCACACACAGACACATACAAACACTCTTACACACTTATATAGAGGAAAAAATAATAGAAAGGTGATATACTCATGTGATATAAGTAAATGTTCTAAGCCAAGTAAATATTTGTAAGTGTGTTTATTTTCTTTGTTGAAATCTAAATACCAAATGGATGTAAAATCACATTAGTTTACTCAATTTTCATATTTTCCTAGAAAAGATACATTAAAAAGGATCTATGCTAAATCTACAGAAAATATTTGCTACAAAGGAAATCTCTAAACATGCTGCTTAGTAATACTGAACATGATTACTATAGCCAGGAGAAATGTCTGAATACCTTCAGCCAAGGAAGCTGCTCAAGAGTTGTTGGGAGTTTCCCATTGCTTCTCTTTCTTTCAACAGCCTTGTCAGTCTCAGAGCCTCGAGAGATATACAAAATGTAATTACCAAGGCTTACGATAACGCAGAAATAAAATCTATAAGTAGAGAGGAATATTCAAATGTCAGCCAGTACTCACTATCTCTTTCTAAAATGTTTCTTATGGACCCTGATCTTTTACACTGAAACCATCCTTGCAATTTGTATCTGTATCTTTATTTGTAGACTTTTCTACAGGATGTAGAGCAAGAAGCTGAACTATTGCAATGGTTGCTGGGTATATGCATTGAATGTCACTTAAATCTTAAACAAATGCCCCCCGCATGAGTTTTTCTGAAGCTGTTGGAAGTTTGCACTTCTCTGAACTGCTCCAACCTTGGGTTGAGCCTAGAATGAGTCAAGAAGGCAAAAAACAAAGAAGGAGTCATGCCTCATCCATTTCCCTTGGAGCCGTGGTTTTATGCCAATGATGTTGGCTGGCACAGGGCTGGTGTTTATCGGCAGCAAGTGTAACATTTTTATGTTGGCCAGCTGGATGGGAGTGTGGGATTGAGGGCATCTTCCTGCCATCAGTCAGGGGACTCTCGGCTATTAAAGTATATTAGTATTAAAGAAAGCAATATGTATAATGATTTACAATCTCCTAAGTTTATTTTTTTAATTCTGAAATCAAAGAGAAAAGAAAGCGTCTCACTGACGTGAAACACAGAGATTCTTCTTATTCAGCATTCACCAGAGAGTCATGGGTTCCTACTTTCAAGCTCAATTTAACTGAGCCTTTGAGCTCTGAGTTTCATTTACTCCAAGCCAAACAAAACCTGTAGGCCAAAAAAAAAAGAATGAATATTCAACCAAAAGCCAGAACATTAAGAGAGTTATAACAAAACTGTATGTTCCCTGCAGCATGTGAAAACAAATCCATTGGATTTTGCATTGACTCGAATTGAAAATGAAGTTCTAATGTTGTTTGTTCTAAACTTCTTTCACCAAGTCAGTCACAAGATTACATTAGTATTCTCACCTCTTTTTCATTCTCATTGCTCTCTCATTGACTTCATATTATTGATCTGGGAACATATTGTAGGCCCTGAACAATGCCAGCTTCAGGCATCATTTATTAGCTCATAAGACTTTCTTGGAGTGGGAACAATTACCAATATGAACTCTTGAAAATCACCAAGATATCCTAAGGAAGAGTAATGAATCATAAGCAAGCTTTAATGACTCCCAAGTATGGGAAAGGGAGATTAAAACCCATTTGTGTTCAGGTGACTGAACACAAAATGACTGAACACAAAATGGTGAATAAAATGAACCCAGTTCTTTGTTCTCTATTTACACAAAGCTCCCCACTGACTTTGCTATGGGGCTCCAAAGAGGACCCAAGGTCTAATGTACTTCCTTGCATGGTTGGTTTGCACTGACCAGGATCCCTAAGCACACAGTCATACATATTCAAGAATTGTTCCAGGGTACCCTTTCGTTGTCAATCTGAATTTTAGTTGAATAAAGACTGACCAATATATTTTGAGAGAGAGAAAATAAGAAAACCTTAATTGTGAGTGTGTTTGCTTCATGCTTTCTTCCTCTGAAGTCTTCACATTCACACATGCTTCTGACCAGATATAGAAATCTACACTATTTCTATATTTCTGTTTAAGCAATAAGGCAGCTGAGTGGGAAGATGCAGAAAAGGTTAGGTTTTTTGCTACATCATCGTATAGGTTCTGCTCCATAAAGTTTCATTGTATTTCTAATTAGAAATTTTAGAAATAAAAAGATTTTAATAGTTGGTGGTGGAATTTCTTTTTTAATCAAGATGGTGATTATGCAATTTGATGATATAAAAAGTGTTTGGTAGGACTATGGAGCAGGGTCTTCTTGGAGCTGTTTCCAAGAGAGGTGTTTTTTTAGGAGAGCCGGGCAATGGTACTTCAGTTAATTGATTTGCATCATATTAGAAAGTCCCACTTGATTATCTGATGTTCTGCTTCTCTATTTCCTGATCCATTAGAATATTAACATTTACCTTTTTGAAGTCACTAATGTCATTAAAAAATAAAACGGTGCTAAGGGCTATGTCCTGAAGTTTACACACTATCAGTTTTGTTCAATTCATGGAGAAACTGAGCTACAGAGTATGAAAAGCCACCTTGAACAAACTGCTGAGACTGGAAACCTCCCCAGGCAGCAGTTCAAGACTTAAGTGCTGAGGAATATGATATATGCACTCTTGTATGCAGGCTCTGGGGATTAGAACTCAGATTCCCATGTCTATTCAGCAAGCACTCTCAGACACTGAGTCATCTTCACAGCTCTGATATTTACTTTGTTTATTTTTTTAATTGTAAATAGATTCGTCTCTCATACACTACATCCCGAGCACAGTTTCTCCTCTCTCCACTCCTCCCAGTTCCCTCTCATCCTCCACTCTAACAAGAATCCACTTCCCCTCCCATTCCCTTCAGGAAACAATAAGCCTCCAAGAGACATCAATGAAACAGCACAAAACAAAACACAGTAAGACCAGGCATAAGTCCTCACATCAAGGCTGGGTCATGTTTAGATATGTCCCTTGCATCCATAATATCTCCAAGACATTTATCATAAAAGATGGTAGACTTTTGTCCCTTCATGCACTCTAACAGGTCATAGATGAGATAGATCTTAGGGTGAGCTAAACCAAGGCCCAAGATGTGGGCCTAGGTGGTCAGTCCAAGTAGCTGGGACAGTTACACTTATGCGCAGTGGCAGGCTCTCCCATGAGGGATGGGACCAATTTTCCTGTTGCAGTGTCCAGTCAGCAGCATGGCTAGCTGTCCCAGGACTAGAGAAGAGCAGAGTTGATTCTGCAGGGCTCTTTAATTCCAACATGCATTGTTCCTGTAGCCCCCTGGGGTAACAAGGACCATGGGTATCAATACAGACCCCAGCTGCAGCAGGGCCACATACTCAGACATGGCCATCTGCAGCAGCTCAGGCCCAGAGGTCAACCTGGCTCTAGCATTGGCAAGATTTTTGGACACCAACATGGCTACAGATGGTATCCCAGACCCTGGGCATTCCTGTGAACTTTGGTGACAATGTGTCATGAATGTCAACATATACTCCAATTGTGGTAGGACCATGGACCAAGGCATGGCCCTTGGCAGCATCCCAGCCCAGATATTACCCCTGGGCCCAGGTGACAAGCAGACCACCCACATCATCCTCTTCTTAGATATCTCTCCTACCCACTCAGTGTTGGGTGGTTCTGTGAATACCTTCACCCAGCCCAGACTGTGAAGACCCTAGCTGGCCTGTGGGTACTTTTTAAAATCCTGGGCCAAGCGTCCAGTATACAGGATTTTAAAATATGTCATTATGATTCTCTGGATTCCCTCTGTGTCTTTTGTTATGCTCTCTTTATATTTATGATTTTATTAATTTAGATATTATCTCACCTTCTTTTAATTAGTTTTGTTTATTGATTTCAGTCTCCAGTTTGATTGTTGTTTTGCCATCTACTCTTCTTGGGTATGCTTTTTTAAAGGGGGTATTCTAGAGCTTTCAGATGTGTTGTTAATAATGAAATATCTCCAATTTTTTATGTATACATTTAATACAGTGAGCTTTCCTCTTATGCCTTCACTGTGTCCCATAAATTTGGGTATGCTGTGTATTTTGAATTCTTTAATTTCTTTTTTACTTCTGTATTGACCCAGTTTCATTCAATAGAGGGATGTATAGTTTAAAATAGATCATAAGCTTTCTTTTATTTGTTTCTGTTGATATGCAGCTTTAATCTATGGTGGTCTGAAACTATGCAGGGAGCTATTTCAATTTTCTTGTATTTGTTCAAACATTTTTTTGTCTGAGTATATGATCGATTTTGGAGAAAGTTCCATGATATGCCGAGAAGAAATTATATTCTTTTGTGTTATGGTAAAATGGTCTATGAATATATTTTAGGTCCATTTTATTTATAACAGTTGTTAGAACCAGAATTCCTCTGCTTAGTTTTTCCTCTGAATGACCTGTTCATTGGTAAGAGAAGTTTGATACTAAAGTGTCCCACTATCAGTTTGTAAGTGTTCATATATAATTTAAGCTGTAGCAGTGTTCATTTACAAAAATGGGTGCCCTTGTGTTTGGGCCATAGATGTTAAACATTGAAACATCATCTTTATGGATTTTTCCTTAGATGAGTATGTACTGTGCTCCTCGTCTCTTTTGATTAGTTTTAGTTTGCATTCATTTTGTTAGATATAAAAATGACTATATCGGCTTGCTTCTTAGGTATGCTTGCTTGGAATACCTTTTTCTAACACTTTACCCTGATAATATCTATCCTTAATATTGATGTGTTTTTCTTGGATACATTAGAAGTATGAATCCTGTTTTCACACTTATTCATATGGATCTTTTTATTGCAGAATAAAGATTATTGATATTGAGAGATATCAATGATTGCTGTTCCTGTCATTTGATTGTTGTCATTGGTGATGATGCTAGTATTGATGGTGGTGATGATGGTGGGAATAGTGGTGTGTGGGGGGGCAATGTGCACATACTCCACTCATGCTTCCCCTCTTTGGGGTTTCTTGCTTGAGCTTATTTGTTTCCTGTGTTTTCATGGCGTGGTTAACTTCCCTCAGTTGGAGTTTTTCTTATAGCACCTTCTGTAGAATTGCATCTGTAAATACATGTTGTTTAAATGTCACTTTATCATGGGATATATTATTTTCTTCATGTATGATAATTGAAAGTTGTGCTGGGTATAGTAACGGGACTAGTAGTATCTGTGGTCTGCAGCAAAACTGATCAAGCCCTACAGGCTCTTCGAATCTCCATTGAGAAGTTTGAAGTAATTCCAATAGACCTTCCTTTATATGTTTCTTCTGTGTCCTCTTATGACAAGACTGACTCTGTGAAACATGCTGGCTAAGAATTTAATATAAAATTTTGGTCATGGCAAGAAGAAGTAGTAAGTAGATATCATTCATTAATTATGCATCCATATTTTGTTCTAAGTTGAGGAATACAAAAATACATAATGATCCCAGTACCGGTAAATGGAAGAAGAGTGGTTCACTTCAGATTTTGCCTTATTTTTCAAATATTGGTGAGTGAAATAAGGCATAGGTGATGTTGATATAAGATGGAATTGTAAGGAATAGAACGAGCCCCAAATGGCACTTGTAACTCCACTTGCAAATCAAACTCAAGAGGCCATGATTTCCTATTTTGGCCTCCAAAGGTCCCCAAACATGTGTAGCACAAATACCTAATGCAGGCACACATAAGCTTATACATAAAACAAATAAATCTTCTTTTTAAAAAATTCTCCCAAACAGAATTAGAAAAAAATCAGAATTCAGATCATTGTTTGAAGAAACAAGCTTAATCATTAATTAAAGGATATGGATGATCTTGCCTTCTCTGAAACAAATAGGTTATGTGAAACATGGAATAACAATTCAAAATTAATCAAAATCCGATACCACTCTATGTCACAGAATAGAAAAGAGTAAACAACATTTTAGTAAATACATGTGTCTGATATTGACTAAATGGTCATCAGAAAGGAAGTTCACCCGTTGGTGTGCAGATATCCTGTAGTTACAGTGATAGCCTCACCCAGCAGCATGCCAGTGAATGCTAGGTAAAGTGTGAACTAAAGCATTCCTCAGCAGGCCTGTGTGATCCTAGAGACGTTATCCTGAATTAATGACTTCTACAATTGTCAAATTGTGGATTACTTTACAATAAGATCATAGAGATTGTACAATTCACGTAATTAAATTCATTTTGAAAACATAATGACTTCTTTTGCTTCTGAGTGATATTTTTGTCTAAAAATCTCTAGCTACCTATAATTAACAATTCTAAATACAGCAATCATTTCCATCACCTTACATTTCCTCAACATTTATCCATGATAACAGATTAGGTTTCAGTCCTCATTATGGTTAACTTTCACACATGCCACAATTCTAAGCAGTCTCAATTAATGTTTTCAAACGCTGGTGCCCAAAATGAACTTAAAGACTTAAAAATCACATTTGATTACTACAAAAATTAGGAACTGTATAGCAATTCTAATTTTCAGATCTGCAGATAAGTAGGTATGTGCCTGCTGTGTGTCAGGTCTGCAGGGTTCACATTTGGGCTGGGCCGTGAAAGGCTAATTCTACCTCTGGGTGTAATGTATCATTGTGTCCTCAGCTCATTCAAGTGAATTCTAATTGTCCACTGGAGCATCCAATTCTCTTCCTTTTATTATTTGTTCATGTAATGTTAAGGTCAGCATTTAAAATATCCATTTCTATTTAGTAAACCAGAAACAACCATAAATGATGGGAAGTTTATTAATTTAAAAAAACGGCCCTTCCTCATATTATATATAGTATTCCTAATCTATCTCAAAGAAAGGAGGCTGAATTATTCGTTTTAGATGATCACCGTTAATAATAAAACTATCTTCTCCTGGGCTATCCTATTTAAAACCTCCAGCCATTAGTTCTTTTACCTATTGAACTCATATAATTACTTGGTGTTGTCTCCCCAGTGGCCAAGACTGCTCCTTAAAACTAGATTTTATAGAAGAAGAATGTGTAGTGTGTCTGAGTGATTTGGAGTGTAAACAGGCTTAGGAAGGGCAAACACAGAATCTAGTGGCAACACAATAGACTGACCTTCTCATCAACCCTTCTCCCTCCCCCTTCCTTAACCAAGTCAAGTTGGGAAAAGGCAGAGCAGCAGCAGAACAATGAGTGAAAAATGACCTCTGCTAGCTGTGGATTTCCAATGCCTTATTACTTAGCCACCCCATCTTATGCATCAAAGAGCAAGGAGTAAGGGGAGACTGTTGCAGTGTTGAAGAAGAAAGGGAAAAGAATGATTTATTGGCAGTTTTGAGATCTGGTTACCAGCCTGGAAAACAAGAGCAGATGCATTTGCATGATTACAAAATGAAATGCCTTTCAAATAAGTTAATCTCCAGGACTATTCTAGTATATACATTTGCTTTTAATTCCTGAGAGATAGGCAGTAGAGCATGGGGTCCTTTGTTTACCTACTGGAGAAGGATGGAAGTCGTGGGTCTGTGAGTGTGCACGTGTGGGAGTCAAGAGGATTATGGTATTATCCGACTATTGTTTTCTGCACTACAACCATTTCAATCTACAGGAAAATTAAAACAGAAATGGGGCCCAGGAGGTTTTTAAGCACAGGCTGCTCCTATGGAAATCTGTACGTCTCATGTTGATGGAGCACGGAAAGCAGGATTCTTTCTTTAGATTCCATCCCAGACCTTGTGTGGGCATGAAAAGATTTGGTGCAGGTGAAATTACCCAAAAGACAATCATACTCTCCTCTCTCGGAAAAGTGGATTTCAGCCAAGCAGACATAAAATTATAAAGTTTCCATTACAGTTCACATGTTCAAAGCCAAAAGGCTTTGGGAATGTTTATGGCTAGTGTTGGATAACCAAGGCTCTAATGCAGCTGTTCAGACTAAATATGAATTTAGGGAAAGGTAGGAAAACTACTAATCCCTCCCTAATGCTGAGCTTCCCTAGACCTGGAATAGCAGAGATTTCATTTTCCATCTGGCACAAAAGGAACCTGGAACCGCCCCAGCTGGATCAGTCAAAGGGCCTGCTGCGTGTCCTATCTGCAGGGCCCACTTTTGGGCTGGGCTAAATGACCCGTGCCAGTTGTCAAAAGGTAGAATTTCATCAGGTTTCAGAGGTCATGAAGGTCAGACATAAACGCAAGCAGGCTGGCTCATAGGGTTACAGTCATGTCAAGCAAGGTCTGATCATTTTGTCCATTTGAGTGCTGGGTTGTAAGAGTGAGACAGGGTCATTAACAAAAGGGATGATCATTGTCTTTCAAGGAAAGGGTTCAAAAATCTTTCCCAAGAAAAGATGGCTATTAGTATCCCTAAATGAAAGATGAAGAAAGTCAGGCATAGAGGAAAACAGTTAGGCTGAGAGCATAGGTGCAATTTGGGAAAAAACAATAACAACTGAATTCCACCCTCCTCGGTCATGTTCTGGCTCTTAAGCATATTATTCCAGTCTGATGGGTCTGCTTTCTAAAGGACTGCCATTCTTTCTCAGAAGCCTCGGCGATCAAGTGAGAAGCATTATTCAATATATGTCTGAAGCCCTGTCTAGTCCATAAACTTATTTTTTAAACAGATAATGGAATAAAGGTAGGCTTTACTATTTGTTTTATTTTTTACATATATAGAAATACGTAATGTATCATGAGGGGCCGGCTTGTTGGGGTTTCTGTCCCACCTAGTACCCCACAGCTGGCAAACCCCAAAGAAAATCAACCACACAGAGATCTCTATAAGTTATAAAGCTGATTGGCCCATTAGCTCAGGCTACTTATTAGCTCTTATAACTTATGTTACCCCATTATCCTTATCTACATTAGCCACACGGCTCAGTACATTTCTCAGCTGGGTAGCTTACATCTTTCCTCTCCGGTGGTCTGGGCAGAACTGCAGAGGAGCTTCCTGCTTCCCAGAATACTCCCAGTCTCTTTGCTCCACCTCTACTTCCTGTCTGGCTTTCCCGCCTATACTGCCTGCCTGGCCAATCAGTGTTTTATTAAAATATGGTTGACAGAATACAGACAATTCTCCCACACCAATGTAGAATAATAGTTCAAACAAATAGCTAAAAAAAATGAGCAGAAATGAGTGCTGCTTTCTCCCTATATAAGAAGTATATTAATATATACATGCACTCTAAAGTTATATGGCTTCTCACACTCCCATGAATAATTCAAAGCGTAAATAAAAGTTCATGAGCTGATGAATTAGAGTTCTCTAGAAGAACATTGTATGTGTGTGTGTGTGAGAGAGAGAGAGAGATAGAGAGAGAGAGAGAGAGAGAGAGAGAGAGAGAGAATTAGTTTCATTGGTTTATTTTGGACTGGGTTATCATGATAACTATCTCATTCTGGGAAATTTGAGGACCCAATCATTGAAGCTTTGGACCTTAACAGTACCAATCTGGCACTCCCTGAAGAATCCCAGAAAGCCACTGGTCTTCAGTCCAGGTGAAGAAACTGGGTTCTTACATTAGTAAAAGAATGCAGCAATAAAAGGTAGATGAACTTGCCAAGAGAGTGAAGGCAAACAGGCAAAAAGCACAGTCCCCTTTTTCTTCTTTCTTACATGTGGGCTGCCGCTGGGAGGGATCATATTGAAGGTGAGTTGTCCAACTACAAATAATCTGATAAAGAAAATCTCTCACAGGGATGTCCAGTGTCTTTTCTTTTAATTTATTCCAGGTCCAGTCAAGTTTACCACCAAAACTGACCATCACAGCCAGGGGCTTATTTGAAGTCAGATTAATCTTTCATACTTTCCAAAGAAACTTGCCAGAAGCAAAAGGACTTTTATCCAGGGATAGTCTGATGATTTAGGAATCAGGAAATTATCTAGACCTTCATTTAAAGCAACATTTATCTAGTAATTCTTTAATTTATTGCAGATGCTATGGAAGACTCTAAGCAAATCTAATGTAATGGTCTGAAGATGAGGTGTCACTCATAGGCTCTTGTTTTGAACACTTGGTCCCTGTCTGTTGGATCATTTCTAGAGGAATTAGGTGAGGTAAACACTTGATGGAAGAAAGAAACCACTAGGCATAAGCCTTGAAGTTTGACAGGCCCAACTTCCTATATTCTCTCTGCTTCTTGAATGCAGATGATTGCAGTAGGGCTCACACCTGTTACCATGATTTCCCTATCCTATTGGATTGTATTTTTTCTTAAGCTATATTCAGTCATAGAATTAAAAAATATAAGTAACACAGTCAGAGATTTTGATGCTTTACTTTTCTGTGACCTACCTGACTTTGTCAAGACTTTTACTACTCTGATCAGTTTTCCCTTCTGTAAGATGGGAATGAAGTGAGTCAAGATAAAAACATGTTACACACAGTAAACAGCTGTATGCAACTTCCAGCTTTATTGCAGAAATGTTCTAAACATTTGCACTGCTGCCTGTGACTGTCAAACCCAAATCAAGGAGTAGAACATGAAATATGGTTTGTCACAGTATTTGCCTTGATGACAATGCCATGAAGATGGTAAAGGAGAATATCAATTATGGCAGTTAAAGAAGACGTTCTAGATGACAACATGATCACCATTGAGCTATGAATTCATGCTTCCTGTATTGTCTGTCAGTGAGAGATTTTCTTCTGTAGCATACCCATTGGAGTCTGTTTATTACTTGTTGGCTCCACAAATAATTTAAAGTGTTTAAAAAGGATGAAGTGTGGGAATGGAGAATCCATCATTGGCAGCTATCTGATAAAAATGTTTCCTAGACCTTAAGTAACTCCTACTTTTCTTAGCATAAGAATTAGGGTAATTTTTTATAGGAAAGGTTTCTCCTTCCTATAACTGCAGGTCAGTATCATTAGGGTTTTCTGACCTTTCAAATGAGGTTATGTTCAGCCTATTGGGCCTTTATCTCAGCAAATCCAGGTATTTCAGTTGTATGTCAAATTTTCAAATTTTAAGTTCTTATATAATTATTTATTTTTAATTTAAGAGATCTAAAATGTATATAAGAAAAATGTATAGGGGATATAAGAGTGAATAAAATATGGAGTTACAGTGCCTAAAAATAAGAACTGATTCAAGGATTGCTATTAATAAAGAAATAAGTATTTTTTTGAAAGTAATTTTATTAAATTATAAAAGTTTCCATTTCCGCCCCTCCTCCCAACACCCTCCCACTTCCCCCACTCCCTCTCCTCCTCCCTCTCCATCCCTAAGAGCAGTCAGGGTTTCCTGCCCTGTGGGAAGTTCAAGTTCCTCCCCCCTCCCTCCAGGTCCAGGAAGGTGAGTGTCCAGACAGACTGGAGCCCCAAAATCCAGTATATGCAGAGGAAACAAGTCCCAGTGTCATTGTCAATGGCTTTTCAGAAAGACTCCGGGCCAGCCACATTCAGAGAATGCGGCCACATTCAGAGAATCTGGTTGAATCGCGTCCGCGTTCAGTCCCAGTCCAACTGGCTTTGGTAAACTCTCATTAGATCCATCTCCTTGTATCAGTAGGTGATCACATCCCTCACAGTCCTGATTTTCTTTTTTCATTTTCTTCCTCCTTCTGCTCCTCATTTGGACCTTGGGGGGCTCAGTCCGGTACTTCAATGTGGGTCTCCGTCTGTATTGCCCTCCATCTTCGGATGAAGGTTGAAGGTTCCCTCTGGTCTTGCCTTCTTTGCTCACATTCTCTTTCCTTCTGCTTCTCGTTTGGACCTAGGGAGTTAAGTCCAGTGTTCCAATGTGGGTCTCTGTCTCTATCTCCATCCATTGCCAGATGAAGGTTCTATGGTGATAAGCAAAATATTCATCAGTATGGTTATGGGCCAAGGCCGGTTCAGGCACCCTCTCCTCTGTCCAGAGAACAATCTAGGGATCTCTCCTTGGACCTGGGATTCCATTTATAATCAAGTCTTTTGTAAACCCTAAAATGACTCCCTTAGTTGAAATATATTCTTCCCTGATTCCATATCCATCCTTCCTCCCTCCCCCCATCCCAGTCCACTGAACTTTCCCATTCCTCCCCTACTCCCTTCTCTCTAACCCTCTCCCCTTCCAACAACCCTCCCACCCCCCCATGCACCCGAGGTTACCTGGGACTCTTGTCTATTTCCAATCTCCAGGAGGATAGCTACATGATTTTCATCAGGTTCTCCTTCTTATTTAGCTTCTCTAGGATCACGAATAATAGGCTCAAAGACCTTTAATTATGGTTAGAATCCACTTATGAGTGAATACATACCATATTCTGTCCCGTGCTACCGTCTCGCCAGCAAGAACGACGCGGCACACTTAAGATCCTTCTGCAGAAAAGTTTTAATGCGTCTTGAGAGAGAGAGCATAAGCTTACAAAGTGGAGACCCAGAATGAGGGGAACCCATCCCTTATATAGGAAACAGTCCTCACTTCGAACGTGTCACTCTTGGATTGGTCCGCTGACCATCAACCCAGATGACGCCTTGGGAGTAGGCAGGGACGCAGCAGTGGAAAGTTACCAAGCGCATGCACATTATCTTGTTCACCAGGCGGTAAGGCTGGATGCCAGCGCCATCTTGTAATGGAGAATGTGGTTGTGGCCCTCCACATCTCTCCCTTTTTTACTTCTTTGCAGAAAGGCAATTCCCTCAGAAGGCAAAGATAGAGGTTCCCAGAGTAGAAACATTATAATGGGCTTGTATGGAATCTGTCCCTAGGTTTATGACATTTTGACCTTATCCGACCTGTCCTCTGCCATTTTTTTGGGAAAGGGAATATATGGCAGGAAACCCTTATGCAGGGCAACATATCTCTCAGAGAGGGCCATTTTCTGTGCGATACTCTTTAGCTCGACAACCTTTAGGGCTAGCTAAGCCAAGCATTCCATCCTGTGCAATGGACCACGGTCCTAGGGGTGCAGGAGCTGGTTGGCATAAACCTTATTGCTTCAGCATAGATAACCATACATCAGTAGAGGCCCCCTGTTCCAAGGCAGCCAGCGCTTGTGTAATAACCATTTTGTCCCTACGGCTTTGGGATTTGAGTCGGCAGACCATCCAGAGGAGAAACATTATTTCATAGCATAGGGCTGCTCCAAACATTCTCATCCCCACCCATTCTTTGAAGTAGGAGATGAAGGACACAATCTAGGACTGGAATCCTTTGGCCAAGCTTATGTCCACTCACGTGGAGTTGATTGTCACAATGGACCGTCTCAAGGAGGACAGCAAATCATCAAAATTTTCGGTCCAATTTTCTGCAAGATATAAAGACAATTCTCGGGACAGGTTAGCCGCTTTTGTAAAGTTTTCATATGGTACATTGGTCACACATAAGGCTGGAGTTTTTCATGGTATGGGCTGTGCTGCCCAGTGGCGCCTAGGAAAAATCCAGGCCCTGTTTGTTGATATTAGGTTTAGGATTTATTGGCTCCCGTATTCCTTGCTTGGAGCGACCTAAGCCCTCTTTTGGCCTATGGCCCATTTTTATCATTATATCTTGGGCCTGAGATGAATATTCTTTAGATAAGGTCAATCCCATACCCTGCATCACGTCTCTTCCCCATAAGTTGACTGGTAGGGGAGGACATATGGTGTAAAATATCCTGACTGCCCTTTGTCTGTTTTCCAGGTTAATCTGGTGGAGCTAATGGTGGGGTTTGCACTGTAGCCCAAGCCCTGTAGGGCATGAGATGACTCGGTAACGGGCCAGGACTGTGGCCACCAGCGTGATGAGATAATACTTTTGTCCACGCTGGTGTCCAAAATGCCTTCGAAGTATTTATTATTGACCCAAAGGGGCAGTTTGGGTCGATCTTGAAGGCTAACAACCAAGTAGGCCGAATCCTGTCCTGTTGACCCCATTAATTTATTCTCCGGCCTCTGGTGGATGTCTGCCAGGAGAAGCAGTAACTGAGCTATCCTGTCTCCTTTACTGATGGAACAAACTCCATTAGGGCAAGAGCATAGGCCTTGTATTTCACCAGTGTGCTGACTATCAACAAGGCCTGGGTGGACAATCAGTCCCTGTAGGGTAAGCGAGCCACGCCCTAAAAGCAGGCCCACGCTTTCAGGGGGTAGGGGCTCAGGCAGCTGCACAGGGACAGGCTGTACCCCCATTTGGGGCATCAATAGGAAGTCGGTGGAGGCAGGCAAGTCCATTCTTGTTCTTCCTCCGAGGGTCCCTTGGTCGTTGCCCTGACGAACTATTTCCCATATTTTTGGGGGCCCTGGGACCTAGGGCCCATCATCCCGTTTTTTGGACCATCAGTCTGTAGGTTTCCTAATGGTGGGAGGATCTTGCCATGGATATCCCTAACAGAGCAGCAGAGCTCAGCCCTATGATAACCTTTACCATAGCGTGAGCAAAGGGTAGGAGGCGCTCTCTCCTTTTCTGATGACCTACAATCCTTTTTTAGATGTACTGGCTTCCCACATTTAAAGCAATCTCTTTTATCTGGCCCTTTAAAAGGGCATTTTTGTGACTGCATGATGGCTGCAGCCAAACCTGCATTCGTCAGGGGTCCTCCTAGTTCTCTACAGACCCTGAGTCAGTTCTGTAACCCTTTATTTTTCCTAGGGGCTATGGCAGCACGGCACTCCTGCGTGGCTTGCTCAAAAATGAGCTGTTCAATGAGTGGCGTGGCCATATCAGTATCGCCAAAAATGTGTCCTGCTGCCTCAGTCATTCTTGCCATGAAATCTGAAAAAGGCTCCTGAGTCCCTTGTATAATCTTGGTGACCAGAGTGCTCCTTTCTCCCTTTTTTGACAAGGTTTTTCATGCTCTTATAGCTGTATCGGCTACCTGGCGGTAGGCACCATAAGGATAGTTTGTCTGGGCAGCAGGGAAGCACCCTCGCCCGGTCAGAAGGTCAAAGGTCCATTGTTGTTGTTCTGGAGTTAAGGCCTGAGCGTTAGCTCTGGCCTGTTCCTGGGCCGCCTCATGTCACAAGGCTTTCCACTCCAAATATTGACCCATGCTGATGAGTGACGCTTTTGTAACTGTCTTCCACAGTTTGCTGGAGTCATGGCAGTCAAGGCCAATCTGTCCAATTGGGCTAAGGTAAAATTAGCAGTCATTTTATACTTTTTGACTGACTCTGCTAACTCTTTTATTTGGTTGTACTCCACAGGTGCATGCACTTGCCCGTTCTCCTCTTTGTAAATGGGGAAGGCCAGGCGTAACTTTCTCTTGACCTTGTCAGGGATAAATGAAAAAGTCTTTGGCCCAAGGCGTTCCTCATAAGGAGGCGCTGGAGGGGCGGTTGGGGGAGGGCGCAGCGCATAAGGAGGCGGATGGGCCATTCGGGATGACCTTCTCATGGCCCTACTGCTGGAAGACCGCGCCCCATTATGGAGATATCTTTCCCTCTCATATCCAGCCACTTCTTCTAATTCTGCCTCCTCCTCTGTATCTAGTTCTATTACCTCTTCTCCTGAGCCAGAACTTTCGTTCTCATGCACACTTTCATGGTCACTTTCAATTCGCAGAGCTTTGAGCTCCTGCAGAGGATATAAACAGCTGTTCTTTCCTTTTTTCTTGTTGTTGGTATCAGAAAGCTTTTGACCTTGTAGGTCAGTCTTCTCTCCCGTTTTTATTTTCTTAGACCCATCGGGGGGTCCTTTTTTCTTATCTGGGACTGTCCTTTTCTTGTACGCACCCAACCTCTCATTGCCCTCAGTTTTTGACATGCTATTCTGGACTTCCTCCAATACATTTCATCCTTCTGTAACAACCGCCTGGCAGGATTCATCTTCTAAGCAATTCCTGACGAGAGCTCAAATGGCCTTGGTTCCAAAATCTCCTTCCTTTAACTTTTGATCAAGATCTTTACCTAATTTTTCCCATGAGGCGAGAGTCAGAGTCCCAGAGCAAACATACCAGGGAGCAACCCAGTCAACATTTTTTACAAAGTTTTTTAGTGTCCGCTGACCAATCTTTAAGTCCCTTTGCTTCAGTACCGCGTCCAAGGCGGTTGGAATAGACTGTGAAGAGCCCATAATGGCAGACAAGTGCCCGCAGCTTATGTACGTCCGGCTTACAGGCACGATGTAAAATGAAAGTAAAGTCTGTGTGCGGCTCCTTTATGTACAGGAGACTAAAACACAGGACAAGACATAGCTGCTTATCTACGGCGAACTTTGGTGCTTAGCAATTGAATCGCCTGAAACAAAGTGATCCCAATAGAAAAAATAAAAGAACTGCTAAAAGAAGTACCAAGGCTTCTACACAAGGCTTCTACGAAACCTTCCCAAGGCGGAGACAAGTCAAGCCCAAAATCAAAAAGTCCAGGAATAATCATACCTCTCTGAGCATACAGACCTGCAGTTCTGAATCCTCCTTATGTCCAAGGGGTCTCCGGCAGTGCGAGCAGTGGTCAGGGTCCCCCGGCATCCCGGGTTTCAGCACCAGATGGCTGGCGCTACCTTCTCGCCAGAAAGAATGATGTGGCACACTTAGGATCCTTCTACAGAAAAGCTTTAATGTGTCTTGAGAGAGAGAGCATAAGCTTACAAAGCGGAGACCCAGAATGAGGGGAACCCATCCCTTATATAGGAAACAGTCCTTGCTTCGGACGTGTCACTCTTGGATTGGTCCGCTGTCCATCAACTCAGATGACGCCTCGGGAGTAGGCAGGGATGCAGCAGTGGAAAGTTACCAAACACATGCGCATTATCTTGTTCACCAGGTGGTAAGGCCGGATGCCAGCGCCATCTTGTAATGGAGAATATGGTTGCGGCCCTCCACAATATTCCTCTTTTTGGGTCTGGTTTATCTCACTCAGTAAAGCATTTTCTATTTCCATCCATTTGCATGCAAAATTCAAGATGTCATTATTTTTTACTGCTGAGTAAAACTCTAATGTGTATATGTTCTACACCTTTTTTAACCATTCTTCTATTGAGGGGCACCTAGGTTGTTTCCAGGTCCTGGCTATTACAAATAATGCTTCTATGAACATAGTTGAACAAATGCTTTCGTAGTATGTTAGGGCATCTCTTGGGTATATTCCCAAGAGTGGAATTGCTGGGTCCTGAGGGAGGTTGACTCCCAGTTTCCTGAGAAACCGCCACACTGATTTCCACAGTGGCTGCACAATTTTGCAGTCCCACCAACAATGGATGAGTGTTCCCCTCATTCCACATCCTCTCCAGCATAGGCTATCATTGGTGTTTTTGAGTTTGGCTATTCTGACAGGTGTAAGATGATATCTCAAAGTTGTTTTGAATTGTATTTCCCTGATTGCTAAGGAGGTTGAGCATGACCTTAAGTGCCTTTTGGCCATTCGAAGTTTATCTGTTGTAAATTCTCTGTTCAGTTCAGTACCCCATTTTTTAAATGGGTTAATTAGAGTTTTAGTGTCTAGTTTCTTGAGTTCTTTGTATATTTTGGAGATCAGCCCTTTGTCTGATGAGGGGTTGGTGAAGATCTTCTCCCAGTCCCAAGGTAGCCTTTTTGTCTTACTGACAGTGTCCTTTGCTTTACAGAAGCTTCTCAGCTTCAGGAGGTCCCATTTATTCATTGTTTCTCTTATTGTCTGCGCTCCTGGGGTTCTGTTTAAGAAGGGGACTCCTGTGCCTATATCTTGTAGAATACTTCCCACTTTCTCTTCTATCAGGTTCAAAGTGCTCGGATTAATGTTGATGTCTTGAATCCATTTGGACGTGAGTTTTGTGCATGGTGATAGATATGGATCTATTTTCATTCTTCTACAGGTTGACATCCAGTTATGCCAGCACCATTTGTTAAAGATGCTTTCCTTCTTCCATTGTATACCTTTAGCTCCCTTGTCAAATATCAGGTGTTCATACATTTGTGGGTTAATACCCGGGTCTTCTGTTCGATTTCATAGGTCGACTTCTCTGTTCTTATGCCAATACCAAGCTGTTTTCAATACTGTTGCTCTGTAATAGATTTTGAAGTCAGCGATGGTAATGCCTACAGAAGTTCCTTTATTGTGTAAGATTGTTTTGGCTATCCTGGGTTTTTTGTTTTGCCATATAAATTTGATTATTGTTCTCTCAAGGTCTGTGAAGAAGTTTGATGGGATTTTGATGGGAATTGCATTGAATCTATAGATTTCTTTTGGTAGAATTGCCATTTTTACTATGTTGATTCTCCCAATCCAAGAGCAGGGAGGTCTTTCCATTTTCTGGTATCCTCCTCAATTTCTTTCTTCAAGGACTTAAAGTTCTTGTCAAATAACTCTTTCACTTCCTTTGTTAGAGTAACCCGAAGATATTTTATGCTATTTGTGGCTATCATGAAAGGTGATGTTTCTCTGATTACCCTCTCTGCTTTTTTATCGTTTGTGTATAGGAGGGCAACTGATTTTTTGGAGTTGATCTTGTATCCTTCCACATTACTAAAGGTGTTTATCAACTGTAGGAATTCTTTGGTAGAGTTTTTGGGGTCGCTTATGTACACTATCATATAATCTGCAAATAACAAAAGTTTAACTTCATCCTTTCCAATTCGAATCCACTTGATCCCCTTATGTTGTCGTATTGCTATTGCTAGAACATCAAGCACTATATTGAAGAGGTATGGAGAGAGTAGACAGCCTTATCGTGTTCCTGATTTTAGTGGAATGTCTTTGAGTTTCTCTCCATTCAATTTGATGTTAGCTGTCGGCTTGCTATATATTGCTTTTATTATATTTAGGCATGATCCTTGTATACCCAATCTCTCCAAAACTTTTATCATAAAGGGGTGTTGAATTTTGGCAAATGCTTTTTCAGCATCCAATGAAAATGATCATATGTTTTTTTTTTCTTTCAGTTTATTTATATGATGGATTATATTGATAGATTTGTGTATGTTGAACCAGCCCTGCATCTCTGGGATGAAGTTTACTTGATCATAATGGATAATTATTCTAATGTATTCTTGGATTCGGTTTGCCAGTATTTTGTTGAGTATTTTTGCGTCAATGTTCATGAGTGAGATTGGTCTGTAATTCTCTTTCTTGGTTGTGTCTTTATGCTGTTTTGGTATCAGGGTAACTGTAGCTTCATAAAAAGAGTTGGCAATGATTCTTCTGTTTTTATATTGTGAAATACATTAAGGAGCATAGGAATTAGCTCTTCCTGGAAGTTCTGGTAGAATTCTGCATTGAAACCATCTGGTCCTGGGCTTTTTTTGGCAGGGAGATTTTTGATAACAGTTTCTAATTCTTCACGACTGACAGGTCTATTTAGATTGTTCACCAGGTCTTTGTTCAACTTTGGTATATGGTACTTATCTAAAAAAATGTCCATTTCTTTAACATTTTCCAACTTTGTGGCATATAAACGTTCGTAGTAAGATCTAATCATTCTCTGAATTTCCTATGTGTCTGTTGTTATGTCCTGCTTTTCATTTCTGATCTTATTAATTTGCAAGTTCTCTCTCTGCCATTTGATTAATTTGGATAGAGGTTTGTCAATCTTGTTGATTTTCTCCAAGAACCATGTTTTTGATTCATTTATTCTTTGGATTGTTTTCTGTGTTTCTATTTTGTTGATTTCAGCCCTCAGTTTGATTATTTCCAGTCTTCTAGACCTCCTGGGTGAATCAGATTCTTTTTTTTTTCTAGAGCTTTCAAGTGTGCTGTTAAGTCTCCAATGTGTGCTTTCTCCGTTTTCTTTAATTGGGCACTAAGTGCTATGAACTTTCTTCTTAGCACTGCTTTCATAGTTTCCCATAGGTTTGAGTATATTGTGTCTTTATTTTCCTTAAATTCAAGGAAGACTTTAATTTCTTTCTTTATTTCTTCCTTGACCCAGGGGTGATTCAGTAGTTGACTGTTCAACTTCCATGAGTTTGTTGGTTTCCTGGGGGTAGCACTGTTGTTGAATTCTAACTTTAATCCATGATGGGGTGGTCTGACAAGACATAGGTGGTTACTAATATTTTTTTGTATCTGTGGAAGTTTGCTTTGTTACCGAGTATGTGGTCAATTTTCGAGAAGGTTCCATGAGCTGCAGAGAAGAATGTATATTCTTTCCTATTTGGGTGGACTGTTCTATAGATGTCTGTTAAGTCCATTTAATTCAATACCTCCAGTAATTCTATTATTTCTCTGTTAGGTTTCTGTCTGATTGACATGTCCATTGGTGAGAGAGGAGTGTTGAAGTCTCCTACTATTAGTGTCTGTGGTTTGATGACTGCCTTGAGTTCTAGAAGTGTTTCTTTTACATAAGTAGGAGGCTTTATATTAGGGGCATAGATATTCAGGATTGAGACTTCCTCCTGGTGAATATTTCCTATTATGAGTATAAAATGTCCATCTCCATCACTTCTGATTGATTTTAGTTTGAAGTCAATTTTGCTGGAAATTAGAATGGCCACACCTGCTTGTTACTTAGGTCCATTTGCTTGAAAAACCTTTTCCCAACCCTTTACTCTGAGTAGATGTCTGTCTTTGAGGTTGAGGTGTGTTTCTTGTAAACAGCAGAATGTTGGATCCTGTTTTCGTATCCAATCTCTAAGTCTGTGCCTTTTTATAGGTTAATTGAGTCCATTAATATTAAGTGATATTAATGAACAGTGGTTGTTGACTCCGGTTATTATTATTTTTTGTTTGTTTGTTTAATATAATTTGTATGTGTCCCTTCTTTGAGTTAAGCTTGTGAAGGGTCACTAGATGTCTGAGTTATTATAGGCAGTGTTGGCAATGTTGGATTCCTTGGGTTGCGATTTTCCTTCTATTACTTTCTGTAATGCTGGGTTTGTAGCTACGAATTGTTTTAATTTGTTCTTATCCTTGAATATTTTGTTTTCTCCATTGATAGTGAATGATAGCTTGGCTGGGTATAGTAGTCTGGGTTTGCATCCATGGTCTCTTAGTTTCTGCAGTACCTCTATCCAGGACCTTCTGGCTTTCATGGTTTCCATAGAGAAGTCCGGTATAAGTCTGATAGGTTTACCTTTATAAGTTACTTGACTTTTTCCTTTGCAGCTCTTAATATTCTTTCTTTAATCTGTATGATTTGTGTTTTGATTATTATATGGCGAGGGGATGTTTTTTTTTGATCAAGTATATTCGGTGTTCTTTATGCTTCTTGCACCTTCATAGCAATATTATTCTTTAGGTTGGGAAAGTTTTCTTCTCTAATTTTGTTGAATATATTTTCTGGGCCTTTGATCTGCAGGTCTTTTCCTTATTCAATCCCTATTATTCTTAGATTTGGTTTTTTTATTGTGTCCCAGATTTCTTGAATGTTTTGTGATGAGAATTTGTTGAATTTGCTGTTTTCTCTGATCAGAGCATTTATTTTCTCTATGGTATCTTCAGACTCTGAGATTCATTCTTCCATCTCTTGTATCCTATTGGTTATGCTTGATTCTGTAGTCTCTGTTCGTTTACCTAGATTTTCCATATCCAACCGGCCCTCGTTTTGTGTATTCTTCATTGCCTCCATTTCATTTTTCAGTTATTGAACTGTTTCCATTACCTGTTTGATTATTTTTTCTTGGTTTCCCAATGTATCATTCACGGATTTACTCATTTCTTCGAACTTTTTGTTATACTTCTCATCCATTTCTTTACTCATTTCTTCAATCTTTTTGTTGTATTTCTCATCCAGTTCTTTAAGGGAGTTATTCATATCCTGTTTAAGCGACTCAATTGCTTTCATAATGGCACTTTTTTCCTCTTCTTCTGAATTAAGAGATTCAGGTCCTTCTATTGTAGGGTCGTTGGGATCTGGTGTTTTCATGTTATTTTTTAGATTGTTGGAGGAGTTCTTGCCTTGGCATCTGCCCATCTCTTCCTTCAAATGCTCTCCATTGGATCTTCTGGTACCAGGTCAGGTTCCCTTGTTGGGCTGGGACTTCACTGACAGAAGGCCTACCTTTCCTCAGGTAGTCTATTGAAACACAGGCACTCCCTCCTGCCGGGTTGCACTCACAGCCCAGACCCAGTACTCAAGGGATCAGCTTTGGGGAGATCTTGTAGCACCAGGGGGAAGGGGTTAAGAGAGGAAGGTGTACCTGGATGAAGGCTGGGATGGGATTCGGGAGAGCTCTGCAAGGTGGAGCCACCACTGCAGGGTGACCAGAAATTTGAGTGGGGCAGGGAAAGTCTGAATTCCTCCTAGCCGAAGCCTTCGGGCCAGGAGCAAACTCCCCCCTTATCCAATGGATGTCTGCTAGAAGTTCACTGTCTCTTGCTGGCCAGGAATGTGGCTGAGCTGACACATGGACTGCCTGTCCTCAGGCAGGCTATCAAAGCTCAGGAACTGCCCCTGCTGGGCTGATCCCACAGCCCAGGCCCAGTGTGCAAGGGAGCAGCTCTGGGGAGAACTTGTAGCCCCAGGGGGAAGGGGGGAAGAGAGGAAGGTGTACCTGGATGAAGACTGGGATGGGATTTGGGAGCAGAAATAAGTATTTTTAAATGTGAATGATATTCAATAAACAATGTAAATGATATGGTAATCATACATTGATTACATACAGATAACTACTCTGATAGATTTCCTTCTTGTTATTTTCATGGGAAAATAAATAAAAAGCCTGAAGAATAATCATAATTATTGTACCAAGTTAATGACTAAGGTTATTTTGTTCTACCCTGTGGGAAACTGTGTACAGGAAAAAGAAACACTTCTAGAATGGAGCTTTGGCAGCATTTGAATCCAAGGGGCAGCAGTAGGGAGAATGTTCTGATGTTACAGCTCTCCCTTGGGTGGTAAGGCCTGTAGCTATACAGGTGTTATAGTGCTTCCATAGGTCTGGAAAAACAGGATTCCCAATCTTTTTCCAATAGCTAGTTTCACAGCTCCTGGATAGGTATTATGATCAGGAGTCGGCATGCTCCAACAGTAGCCTGTGTTTTGATTCCTGGGCCTGTGGCATCAGATGCCCTTGGTCCAAATGACTTCACGGTTCTCTGACATTCTCCCCCTGACAATGTTCTGCAATTTCTCTTTCTTGATCTTTGTAGACTTCTTTTTCAGCCTTAGCTCTCAATCCTTTGTTCCTGCCCCTCACCAGTCTCTCAAGCTGTTCCTCTGAATCCTTTACAGCTGTTAAACAGCTATCTGACTGTCATTCCTCATGCTGTAACTCAGCCTGCTGACTGCTGAGCAAGGACTAGCACCAGTGCCCTCCGGCCTCTAACACTGCTAACACTTGGTTGTCTCTTTTACTTCTTTCTTTGTTACCAACTCGGTCTGAGCTATAGACATCGGCAAGGAAGAGCACTTATGAAAAGTACATCACTTGGTTTCTGTACTTCAACCCAGATGAGGCAGGCAACAGGACATCACTCAGTTTATTCACCAAGTGAACCCGAACAACGTGTTACATATTTGCTCCTCTCACAGCCAAGAAACACACAGATGAGTTATATTTGCAGCAATCACAGCAAACTTTGCATACCAATGAAGATCTGTGCTTGCAACAATCTCCACAATGTCCCTTTCACACTACTCAAAACAGTCCCTCCTCTGCTAACCCCACTGTAAGATACCACATTTCATGGAATATAATAAAGTCTCTTAAGAATTTTCTAGTAGTCAAACATCTGTTCCACAATTTTCATTCTTGTTTCCTCTGAAAAATCAAGTTTGGGACTTGATTTTTTTAAAGAAATTCTAAATTTACATAGAAAAATTTCCATTAGTATCATTTTTTATTGCTGCAAATATGATCTATGAAAATTTGCCTTAAAGTATGTAGTATTAAAGAGTAAGCATGTGTTTTGATTTTGTCAGCGATTTTGATGTGCTCAGGTGGACTTGACTAGACAGCTGTGGTATTGCCTGGGCTCCCTTAACACTTCTGAGATGTACCTATCTGTCCATAAGGACATCAGTCAGAACAACTGAGGCCTTTTGACTTCTTCGCCCTTGCCTTTCTTCAGCATGCTAGGCTGGACTTGCTCTCTTGGCTTTTACAGTGGAGCAAGGGACAACCAGAAACAAGCAATGGCATGTTTGCTTGTTGTCTGACAGACTGTTGTCTGATTCCCCAGCTGTGCTTCTGCCCCTCTGCTAATATACAGTTGCTCAGTTTTCAAGTGAAGCTCAGATTCCTGGGACAGGAACACCAACTGTGAAGTCCTACAGCTGTCTGCTTTAAGGAAGAGTGAAGAACAGCTGAAAAAAAACAAATCATGCAAATGCATTTGGGGGGCTGGAGAGATGGCTCAGCCATTAAGAACACTGGCAGTTCTTCCAGAGGTCCTGAATTCAATTCCCAGCAACTCCATGGTGGTTCACAGCCATTTCTAGTGGGATCGGATGCCCTCTTCTGGCATGAAGTTGTACGTGCAGATAGAGCAGTCACACTCTTAAAATAAATGAATATTTAAAAATGCATTTCTTATAAAATGTATGCAGAAAGAGCAGTCACACTCTTAAAATAAATGAATATTTAAAGATGCATTTCTTATAAAATGTACATTTAGAAATACTTGTAAGGAATTAAAAACCCAAATAAAGAGGAGTTTCATGCACCGTGGTCAATTTGTTCAGGTGTTTTGCAACTGTGATCCTATGATTCAGGAGAAAGGTAGTCTAAAGAAAGAGACTGCGAGATTTGTTTCCCTTTCTTTGGCTAAGCACTGACATAGAGATCATGAGTTAACGGACCCCAAAATCAGGGAGGTGATGGACAACATTTGAGAGGCCAAGGAAAGCATCATCAAAAGTGTGAGGACAGTCAGGTCCACACAACAAGATCCAGGTCAGACATGGTGACATAAGGAGATCCTATCTCAATACAAACACAAACAAAAGGAGGTAGATAACTCCTAAGAACACTCCGCTGGAAGAAGGGAAGGACTGAGTAGGCCCAGCCATTAAGAGACCCCGACCTCCCAGCCCAGGCTTTATTTCACTCTTTTCTATAAAAGGGTAAGTACCACAGGACAAAGGGAGAGATAGTGGGACTTTTTCTTCTCCCATTTGGCCAAATTGTAAATAAATCCATTTTCTTTCACCAACTCTGAGTCTTTGTTTTTCTTAATCAGGAAAGAGAGGCACCAGATATCTGGAGCTAACTGCCTCTCTTGAGTGGACAAAAAAGCTGAGGGCATCAGACTCTATGACACATGAATCTGCCCAATACTTTTCTTGCCCATCCCCAGCACAGAATGGGAACCCCAAAGTGAGGAGATTGTGGTCCTTGAGGAGAGAACATGGCAGAAATGCCCTATAAGTCCTGCTGTTTTCTCTAATACCAAGATGCTGTATTTAAGGAAAGCATGACCCAAATCCATCAGTACTACAAGCAAAAATGAGACTGACAGCAAATTAATAGAGCAGGTTCATGTGGAAAAATTAGGAGGCTTTTATTGCTATCCTGAAGACAGATGATATCTTTACTTGTAGCCTCCTCTCTTCTCTTTTCCTATCCTGTCCTTTCCTCTCCTTCTCTCCTCTCCTCTCCCCTTCTCTTCCTTTCTTCTTCCCTCCTCCTCTCTCCTCTCCTCTCCTCTCCTCTCCTCTCCTCTCCTCTCCTCTCCTCTCCTCTCCTCCTTTCTCCTCTCCTGTCTTCTACTCTCTTCTCCTCTCGTTGCTTTTCACTTATTCCCCTCTCCTCTTTTCTTCCTCTCCCTTTCCTCTCCTCCATCTATTTCCAATGTGTGTGTGTGTGTGTGTGTGTGTGTGTGTGTGTGTGTGTTTTGGTTGGAACTGCCAGCTCCCAAATAACACACAGATTTATTATGAATATAAAAGCTAACTTGATAGCTAAGGTTTGTTTTTTAGCTAGCTCTTATACCTTAAATCAACTCATTTCTAGTAATCCATATGTTGTTCCGAGGCTCATTCACTTCAACTATGTACTTTTTATCCTGCTTTCTTTGTGTCTTATGAAGTCTCACAATTCTGCCCTTCTTCCCAGCATCCTCTCTGCCTTCAGAGGCCTGCCTAGCTATTGGTGATTAATCTTTTTATTAAACTAAACCTAGTGACACATATTCAGAGGGTATGAAAAGATTATTCCACAATACATACTCTTATTAAGCCAGTACTCTACCCTGAGCTATATTCCACCCACCTTGGTTTATTTATTTTTTCCATTCATAGTTTTACTAAGTTTCCTGAGCGGACCTTTAATTCACTCTGTAGTTCAGACAGGCCTTGAATCTGTGATTCTCTTGTGTCAGCCAGTAGCTGGAACTGGTTCATTCTACTGTAGCTAAGAGTAAAGACTTGTACTTTGAAAGATTACTGTGACAGAGGCAAAAAAAATAAAAGAGAAAGAAGTCAGTCAGACAATGCTGTCAGCTAACATGTGGTCACAGAACTAAATCACAGTGAGGTTTGGTAACTGGGGGAAGTGAGAATATTTCTGGTGGTCACATGGGCAGTATCTTGAAATTAATATCAAAATTAAGGATTTGAAAACAAACACTCATTTTATCTAAATATTTCTACCTGGCTAGGGGAAGTCTAAGCAGTTAGTGTTTGCAACAAAAGTGTAAACTGAAGCCCCAGAACCCATGTAAACAGACACAGCACCACATGTCTGAAATTCCAGCATTCCATAGCAAGATGGAGGGGATACAGAGTGGAACCTCCACGGGTTCAAAGCCTGGTCAGCCTAGTTTATACAATAGAGAAAACAATGAAGGGGTGATATATCAAACAAGACAGAAGATAAGGCCCTGACTGGCAAAGTTGTTTTCTGACTTCCACACATGTGTTGTTGGAAGCACATCCCAATAACATAAATGTGCATGAATGCACATGAAAGTACATGCATACCCACACTGACACACACAATAAGCACAAGCATGAGTGCATTTGCACATGCCTGTACACACACACACACACACACACACACACACACACTATACACCTCACAATTCACTTATCCTTCTTTAATTTGTTCACATCAAAGTTCACTATTTAAAGTTATCTTCTTGAGCTTACTGACTTCGTCTTACACAAGCCTTTATGTCATTCAGTCCTCTCAGTCCTTCTAACCACTGTCCCATTGGTCTGTTTCTTGTTGAAGTATTTATCACTTTCCCTGGACTGTCTGAAGCTTGAGAAGAAAGCCCATGTTCAGTTATTTCTGTGTTTACACCTATTGTTCTTTAAAAAGATATGATGTTGGTGTGCCCCCAGTGGCCTGCAAGCCAGGCAGAAGCTGCCGCCAGAGCAGTACAGGTTACCGGTGGCAGCAGAGCTGGTCCCGTCATGCAGCAGGGGAGAGTCAGGCAGGCAGGTGCGGCGGATAATAGTAAACAGACATAAGGCTAGACATAAAGGTAAACATTTATTACTTAAAGAAAGGGAGACATAAAGACATGGAGACAAACATAGAGAGAGACAGAAACACGTGTGCACACGGCAAGAGACGGACAGAAAAGGGGAAAGCCAAGATGGTGAAGAGGTCAGACGTGGCTGGAAGTGGGCGTGGTTAGCCCTTAAAGGAACCAGAGAGAGCATAAGGAATAACATTCCCGGATCCTTTTTATAATAAAAAGTAGAAGGTTAGACATTACAGTTTGACGGAATTGGAGTGGCTAATTCTCAAGGCTGCTTCTGGCTGATTTGTGGGCGTCGTCTTTTGGGGGGAGATTCAAGAGAAGCTGGGTGCTGGTCACATCCTGGCATAGTTGGTCTCTGTTCCCCACAGGACAGGTGTCTGTGGCATGGAAATGTCTGGTGTCCCTTGTACCTGGTTAGGGTGTTGTCAGAACAGAGGACAAAGTTAAATTGAGAAAAAAATTTTAGGACCAGGGAATTGAGGGGTTTGTATCTGACCTGTTTATGATGGGTTCTTTAATTTGGCTCCCTGGAACTTATAAGAAAAACAGAAGTTTTATATATATATTGTATTAAGAACTCCTTGGGTTTGTAAAAACAGAAATTATAATGAAAAGTATTTTTATTTGGTGAGACAACCTGGCAAAACCTCTTAACTATCAGACTGTCAGAGATCTTTGAGAAGGATAGGATTTTACTTGAGTTACTGATTAAAAAATGACAGAAAACTTACTTGGTTGGCATCCAGGGCTACTCTTTTGGGTCCTCCACGGCTGCTGAAAGTTGTATTTGACCTTTGTTGTTTAGCGCAGAGCCTGTCAGGCTTTAGAAGACCCTGTGGGCTAAGAAATCTTTAGGTAGACAGGCCTACCTTGACCTGGGCAGCTAGGCTGTCGATTCCAGTGATCCTGTCCACGTTTGGAGGTCTCCAGTTTAGGTGAAAGGTAGTTTTTGCCCAATGGTCACTGCTTGGCAGTCGAAGCAAACTGCTGGTCTTTGACCATTTGTGTTTTGTCTTTTTGGAGGAATTAGAGTGCTTGCTAAGAGCCAACCTGTCTCTTTATGTTATGAAAAGTTATTTAGTAATTAAATATTTAAATATCACATTCCCCAGATCTTTGAGCAGTTGAGGCTGTTTATTAGGTATAACTGCAGTATAGAATCTGTCTGGAAGGTTGGGTCTGAGTTTGACTGTATTGACTCTTAACAGGTAAGATCCACATTTGTAAAAAGACAGAAAAAAAAACTGTTTGTAACATTAAGATTAGTGGCAGAATTGACAGTGGTAGAGAATAGCTTAATATTAAATATGAGAGAGTTAAAAGTACATACCAGTTTAAAAGTTTTGTAGTCTGAAACTAGATGAAATGAACAATCATTATACATAGAAAGGTTGAACAGGAATTAGGCAAAGTGCATGCTTTTGATGGGCCCTATCAAGAAGCATGTCACTATGCAAAACACCTGTAATCAGAGTTAACGAGGATTTCAGTGAACATCGAGGAGGGAGAGAGGAAAGGCAGGACATACATAAGAATGAGAGAGCTTGGTCGCGTGATCTGGCTCTCAGTGAATCTAGCGATAAAGTCACCTGACCCCAATGAACATGGCGGTGTCCAAGTGTTGTGGCTTGAATGGAAAAACCGCAGGAATTGTAAAAGCCGGGGGCCGCCTGGTTGTTATCCAGAGTCTGAATCATGAAAACACGCATAAACAGACAATTTAAAGATGGATAGGTATGGAGGATTTTGAGTAAAGCATATTTAGGCTGGTACGACTTGCTTTCCCAGGTCAAGACAGTGAAAAACCCGTAAAAGCCGTGGCAACTCGAGCCTATGGGGAACGGCTCCCTGTTTAGGTGAGATGCAAGCGAACATCGAAACATGTGCCCAGGCTTCTGAGGTGCCCATGTGGAATGCTAAAGGCCGAACTGGATCAGCCCTTCTGTCCGTGAGAAAGATAAGAAGGAAGAAAAGAATGAAATAAGAGAGGAAGAAGACTGGAGGCCCCGAGCACCCAGGTGCGAAAATGCTGGGAGCTGGTCAGGCCAGCTGTCCCAGGCATGGGCTTAATAGGACGCAAGCTGTAATGAATGCCAGCGAAGGGGCAAAGAAGTACCCCCCCCCCAGCCTAGAAACACCAGGAGGACCGGTCAATCCCGGGGTTAAAAAGGCTCAGTTAAGCTGGCTGGAGTGAGGAAACTTACAATTAGAAGCTGGTGTTGTTTGTAGGAATGAGTGCAGGCAGTTGGAACATGTGGGTTGGTGTTGAGAAGTTCTCAATCTCGATTCAATCCCGGAAATTGGAACGGGTGAATCTATCCGAGTCTCGGCACCAAATATTATTCTTTAAAAAGATATGATGTTGGTGTGCCCTGAACGGCCTGCAAGCCAGGCAGAAGCTGCCGCCAGAGCAGTACAGGTTACCAGTGGCAGCAGAGCTGGTCCCGTCATGCAGCAGGGGAGAGTCAGGCAGGCAGGTGCGGTGGATAATAGTAAACAGACATAAGGCTAGACATAAAGGTAAACATTTATTACTTAAAGAAAGAGAGACATAAAGATGTAACATGAGGGGCCTGCTTGTTGGGGTTTCTGTCCCACCCGGGTACCCCACAGCAGGCAAATCCCAAAGAAAAATCACACACAGGACTCCATAAGGTTATAAACTGATTGGCCCATTAGGTCAGGCTACTTATTAGCTCTTATAACTTATGTTACCCCATTATCCTTATCTACATTAGCCACATGGCTCCGTACCTTTCTCAGCTGGGCAAGTTACATGCTGCCTCTTCAGTGGTCTGTGCAGGAGTGGCTGAGGGAGCTTTCTCCTCCCTAGCCTTATCCTATTCTCATTGCCCCGCCTCTACTTCCTGTCTGGTTGACCCGCCTATACTTCCTGCCTGGCCAATCAGCGTTTTATTAAAATACATGATTGACAGAATACAGATAATTCTCCTGCACCATAAAGACATGGAGACAAACATAGAGAGAGACAGAAACATGTGTGCACACAGCAAGAGACAGATAGAAAAAGGGAAAGCCAAGATGGTGACAAGGTCAGAAGTGGCTGGAAGTGGGCGTGATTAGCCCTTAAAGGGACCAGAGAGAACATAAGGAATAACAACACCCAGTGCAGTTCTTGACTCTCAATAAATATGTAAGAAATGAATGAAAAGAAAAAAATATGTAAGAAAGCTTGTTTAATGGAAAGACATATTAGCACCATGGGGAGAAAAGAAAATACAAGACATATCAAACTCAAAAACTTCTTCATTGAGAAGTTTTAGAAAATCTATTTTTAAGCAAGTCAGTCAACCTAAACTATATGTTTTAATGTCCCGATGCTGGGTATTCAACACTCAAATGCTTCAGAAATCATATACAACCACATTTCATATTTTTATAAGTAAGGACCATAGAAAATCAATGTCAGAGACTTATCAAACATATTCAGGTTCTCCCCCAGGATATGTTGCTTTCCCCAGAATTTTCAATGAAGAGGATGAAAGGGAAGATACACATTATACATACCCAGTCCAGAGTCAGCTGGGGCAGAATCAAAGGCTTCACCGGGCACTTTGCAAATATTTAATATTTTCTGGAGCCAATTTATATTTGTACACATTCCTTCTAATTGCCTACATGCTGGCATTATGGGACCTTCTGGAATGCACAAAATGAACCCACTGCCATCTTGCTTGCTAATGAATTTATTTTGTTCTGGTTATAACTCCAAAACATAAAAGGGTCTTTGTTCACTTCTCTTAATTGAATACAAGTTTAATAGGGGTGTTATCTTCTTAAATTCTTAATAGAAATGAAAATTGCTTAAGTAAAGAAGCTTTAATGACTTCTTGTCAAGACGATACACAAAATGACATATGTTCTATAGCCCTGGATGAAGAGTTTAAATATGGGATTGTGAACCACATACTGACTATTTTCAGCCCAATGAATCTATTCGGTCAATACCTACTTTATAGTTCTGCAGGTATCAAATGCTAGCCTAAACACTATCATTCTTTCACACCACACTCAACTGGACAAGAAATGTCTTCCCATGGCAGAATCATAAATACCATTGTGTCATCATGGTACCATCAATAGAGAAATCAGAATGAATTTGAGCTGCACGGAATCTGTGTAAATTATTTCATTTCATTTGGGTTACAATGGTGTTGCATTTAAGGAGAAAATCCTTAAAATAGGCCCAAAGAAAAATTAATATGACCTGAAACAGAGCAGTAAGAATAAGTCTGAAAGATGATTGGCAGATTGAGGGATTCAAAGTAAGGAGATCCTATAACACTTAGTGACCAGATGAAGATGAATGATTTGGTATCAGTAAAAACACATGAGTTCATAATTGTATCTGGGCTTTGGATATGTGCATAACTTAGAAACAAGAGCAGGTGTAGGAAAAAAGTCAGTGTTAATTTTTCAGTACATTGGATTGTTCATGTGGGAGATGCTGATATATGCTAGAAAAAGAAGCCCCTCAGAAGCTAAGGAAATAATTGTGCAATGAAGAATGGAGATAATAATTTTCAGTAATTGGCATATAGGGACTGAAGATGTGTTAAGTACTGAAAACCCTGCCACAACAGTGCATAGGGCAGGATAGAGGATTGCTAAGTTTAAATCCAGGAAAGCACAGCCATCTAATAAGCAAACGAAGGAAGAGCAGTTAGGAGATAATGGACAAAGTGTGGCTGAGATTCAAAATGTGCCCAGGAAAGAAGGCTGTCATTGAAGTTAGGGTAGAATAGATTTTACAAAAACTGCTTATTGCCAATGACATCACAGAATTTCAGAGGGTTGATATTGTATAATCTAGAGTGTCAGGGATCATTGTGCATTCGGCCTTGAATTGCTATCTGCAAAATGAATTTCACTGCCTTAGGACCTTGGTTTTCTCCTGAAGAAAAGTTTAATTCACTGTCCTCTTCCTTTTAGGTTACCTTGAATTAAATATTATGACCATGAGGACAGTTTCTTGTGTTTGTATATTCAACAGCATTTAACACACAGCAAAAAGAATAGAAACGATATAACATTTGTCCATGAAAATTGTTGTGGCAGTGAATTTAGGGGTCTGCAAGCTTGCATCTTCATTAGATTAAGATGAGCTCTTAAATTATATAAAATTTGAGCATTTATCAATTACTGCAGATAGGATTGTGGGTGTGTATGCATGTACACATGTGCACACGCACATATGTATATGTATAGGAAGAATAGAAGTGGTTTACAGATTCAATTATTCGTTCGTTCTGCATTAAGAATTCTATCCTGTTTAACAGGAAAATACTGTTAACAGGAAAAGCTGAATTTGCCTAGCTTCCACTTCACTAACAGTCCACTCCAACTGATATGTGTCTTTGCCATTCTAAGTCTACCCCTGTCATTTATCAATTTTAGATGTATTTTCAACGGAAGAGATTCTAAAGTTGATGCTGACACATTTTCAAATTTACTCCCAACAATAAACAGTCATTCTTTTTTCCATTCATATTTCCATTATTTGGTTGTCAGTATCTATGAGTGAAATGGGGAAAAGTCTGAGTTTTACTACAGAGGGTAATTGTTTGAGTCTGTGTCTCAGAAAGCCTCAGACTGGTTTGAAACTACTGAGGTTACCAAGCATATGGACAATATTAATATTCATAGAAAAGCTAAATCACAGTGTTCTGTAGATTGCTTTTGGTAAGATTGCCATTTTTACTATGTTAATTCTACCTACCCAAGAGCATGGGAGATTTTTCCATTTTCAAATGTCTTCTACCAATTTCTTTCTTCAAAGATTTAAAGTTCTTATCATACAGGTCTTCCACTTGTTTGTTAGAATTAGTTACTCAAATATTTTATGCTATACTGTGGCTATTGGGAAGGGTGATGTTTCTCTGATTTCTTTCTCAGTTCATTTCTAATCTGTGTAAAGGAGGGCTACTGATTTTTTTGAGTTAATCTTGTATCCTGCTACATTACTGAAAGTGTTTTTGAGTTGTAGACGTTCCTTGATAGAATTTTTGGGGTCGCATATGAAAACTATCATATCACCAGCAAATAGTGACTGTTTGACTTTTTCTTTTCCGATTTGTATCCCCTTGCTCCCATTTTGCTGTCTTTGCTCCTCAGTAGAGGAATCCAAATGGCAGAAAGATAATTAAGGAAATGCTCAACATTCTTAGCCATCAGAGAAATACAAATCAAAACAAGTCTGAGATTGCATCTTCTATAAGAATTGCCAGGATCAAAGACCTTTAATTATGGCTAGAATCCACATATGAGTGAGTACATACCACATTCCTCTTTTTGTGTCTGGGTTACCTCACTCAGTAAAACGTTTTCTATTTCCATGCATTTGCATGCAAAATTCAAGATGTCATTGTTTTTTACCACTAAGTAAAACTCTAATGTATATATGTTCCACACCTTCTTTAACCATTCTTCTATTGAGGGGCACCTAGGTTGTTTCCAGGTTCTGGCTATTACAAATAGTGCTGCTATGAACATAGTTGAAGACATGCTTTTGTGGTATGATAGGACATCTCTTGGGTATATTCCCAAGAGTGGAATTGCTGGGTCCTGAGGGAGGTTGACTCCCAGTTTCCTGAGAAACTGCCACACTGATTTCCACAGTGGCTGCACAAGTTTGCAGTCCCACCAACAATGGATGAGTGTTCCCCTCACTCCACATCCTCTCCAGCATAGGCTATCTTTGGTGTTTTTGAGTTTAGCTATTCTGACAGGTGTAAAATGGTATCTCATAGATGTTTTAATTTGTATTTCCCTGATCGTTAAGGATGTTGAGCATGACCTTAAGTGTCTTTTGGCCATTCGAAGTTCTTCTGTTGAGAATTCTCTGTTCAGATCAGTACCGCATTCTTTAATTGGGTTAATTAGAGTTTTAGTGTCTAGTTTCTTGAGTTCTTTGTATATTTTGGAGATCAGACCTTTGTCTGATGAGGGGTTGGTGAAGATCTTCTCCCAGTCGGAAGGTAGTTTTTTTTCTTACTGACAGTGTCCTTTGCTTTACAGAAGCTTCTCAGCTTCAGGAGGTCCCATTTATTCATTGATTCTCTTATTGTCTGTGCTACTGGGGTTCTACCTAGGAAGTCGTCTCCTGTGCCTATGTCTTGTAGACTGCTTCCCACTTTCTCTTCTATCTGGTTCAAAGTGGTCAGATTAATGTTGATGTCTTTAATCCATTTGGACTTGATTTTTGTGCATGGTGATAGATATGGATCTACTTTCATTCTTCTACAGGTTGACATCCAATTATGCCAGCATCATTTGTTAAAGATGCTTTACTTCTTCCATTGCATTCCTTTTGCTCCCTTGTCGAAAATCAAGTGAGTTAATATCTGTGTCTTCTATTCGATTCCATAGGTCGACTTCTCTGTTGTTATGCCACTACCAAGCTGTTTTCAATACTGTAGCTTTATAATAGAGTTTGAAATCAGGGATGGTTATACCTCCAGAAGTTCCTTTATTGTGTAAGATTGTTTTGGCTATCCTGTTTTTTTTTTTGTTTTTCCATATAAACTTGATTATTGTTCTCTCAAGGTCTGTGAAGAAGTTTGATGGGATTTTGATGGAAATTGGATTGAATCTATAGATTGCTTTCGGGAGAATTGCCATTTTAACTATGTTGATCCTCCCAATCCAAGAGCAGGGGAAATTTTTCCATTTCCTGGTATCCTCTTCAATTTCTTTCTTCAAAGAGTTAAAGTTCCTGTCAAATAGGTCTTTCACTTCCTTTGTTAGAGTTATCCCAAGATATTTTATGCTATTTGTGGCTATCGTGAAAGGTGAAGTTTCTCTGATTTCCTTCCCTGCTTCTTTATCCTTTGTTTTAGGAGGGTAACTGATATTTTGGAGTTGATCTAGTACCCTGCATATTCCTAAAGGTGTTAATCAGCTATAGATGTTCTTTGGTAGAGATTTTGGGGTCGCTTATGTACACTATCATATCATCTGCAAATAACGAGAGTTTAACTTCTTCCTTTCCAATTCAAATCCCATTGATCCCCTTATGTTGTCGATTGCTTTTGCTAGAACTTCAAGCACTATATTGAAGAGGTATGGGGAGAGTGGACACTCTTGTCGTGTTCCTGATTTTAGTGTAATGGCTTTGAGTTTCTCATCATTCAGTTTGATGTTAGCTGTCGGCTTGCTGTAAATAGCTTTTATTATATTTAGATATGATCCTTGTATCCCCAATCTCGTCAACACCTTTATCATAAAGGGATGATGAATTTTGTCAAATGCTTTGTCAGCAACTAATGAAATGATCATTTATTTTTTTCTTTCAGTTTATTTATATGATGGATTACATTGATAGATTTGCATATGTTGAACCAGCCCTGCATCTCTGGGATGAAGCTTACTTGATCATAAAGGATAATTTTTCTAATGTGTTCTTGTATTCGGTTTGCCAGGATTTTGTTGAGAATTTTTGTGCCGATGTTCATGAGTGAGATTGGCCTGTAATTCTCTTTCTTGGTTGTGTCTTTATGCGGTTTTGGTATCAGGGTAACTGTAGCTTCATAAAAAGAATTTGGCAATGATTCTTCTGTTTCTATATTGTGAAATACATTAAGGAGTATAGGTATTAGCACTTCTTTGAAGTTCTGGTAGAATTCTGCATTGAAACCATCTGGTCCTGGGCTTTTTTTGGTCGGGAGGTTTTTGATATCAGCTTCTAATTCTTCATGACTAACAGGTCTATTTAGATTGTTCACCTGGTCTTGATTTAACTTTGGTAAATGGTATTTATCTAAAAACCAGTCCATTTCCTGTAGATTTTCCAACTTTGTGGCATATAAACTTTCCTAGTAAGATCTAATGATTCTCTGAATTTCCTCTGTGTCTGTTGTTATGTTCCCCTTTTCATTTCTGATCTTATTAATTTGCATGTTCTCTCTCTGCTGCTTGATTTGTTTAGCTAGGGATTTGTCAATCTTGTTGATTTTCTCCATGAACCACCTTTTATTTTGTTGATTCTTTGGATTGTTTTCTGTGTTTCTATTTTGTTGATTTCAGCCCTCAGTTTGACCATTTACAGTCTTCTACTCCCCCTGGGTGAGACTGCTTCTTTTTTTTTCTAGTGCTTTCAAGTGTGCTGTTAAGTCTCCAATGTGTGCTTTCTCCGTTTTCTTTTACTGGGCACTTAGTGCTATGAACTTTCCTCTTAGCACTGCTTTCATTGTGTCCCATAGGTTTGAGTATGTTGTGTCTTTATTTTCAATAGATTCATGGAAGACTTTAATTTCTTTCTTTATTTCTTCCTTGACCCAGGGGTGATTCAGTAGTTGACTGTTCAACTTCCATGAGTTTGTAGGCTTTCTGGTGTTCGAATTGTTATTGAATTTTAACTTTATTCCATGGTGATCCGACAAGACACAGGTGGTTACTAATATTTTTTTGTATCTGTGGAAGTTTGCTTTGTTACCTTGTATGTGGTCAATTTTCGGGAAGGTTCCATGAGCGGCAGAGAAGATGGTATATTCTTTCCTATTTGGGTGGAATGTTCTATAGATATCTGTTAAGTCCATTTGCTTCATTACCTCTATTAATTCTCTTTTTTTCTGTTGGGTTTCTGTCTGATTGACCTGTCCATTGGTGAGAGAGGTGTGTTGAAGTGTCCTACTATTAGTGTGTGTGGTTTGATGACTGCCTTGAGTTCTAAAAGTTTTTCTTTTACATAAGTGGGTGTTTTTATATTAGGGGCATAGATATTCAGGATTGAGACTTCCTACTGATAAATTGCTACTGTTATGAGTATAAAATGTCCGTCTCCATCTCTTCTGATTGATTTCTTTTAGTTTGATGTCAGTTTTGTTGGAAATTAGAATGGCCACACCCGCTTGTTTCTTAGGTCTGTTTGCTTGAAAAATCTTTTCCCAACCCTTTACTCTGAGTAGATGTCTATCTTTATGGTTGAGGTGTGTTTCTTGTAAACAGCAGAATGTTGGATCTTGTTTTCGTATCCAATCTCTAAGTCTGTGCCTTTTTATAGGTGAATTGAGTCCATTGATATTAAGTGATATTAATGACAGGTGGTTGTCGACTCTGATTATTTTCTTTTTTTTATTTTGTGTAAGAGAGTTTTGTGTTTCCCTTCTTTGAGTTGTTGTTGTGGAGGGTTGCTAGATGTCTCAATTATTATAGGCAGAGTTTGCAATGTTGGATTCCTTGGGTTGCAATTTTGCTTCTGTTACTTTCAGTAAGGCTGGAATTGTGGCTACGAATTGTTTAAATTTATTTTTATCCTAAATATTTTGTTTTCTCCATTGATAGTGAATGATAGCTTGGCTGGGTATAGTAGTCTGGGTTTGCATCCATGGTCTCTTAGTTTCTGCAGTACCTCTATCCAGGACCTTCTGGCTTTCATGATTTCCACAGAGAAGTCCAGTATAAGTCTGAAAGGTTTACCTTTATTAGTTACTTGACCTTTTTCCTTTGTAGCTCTTAATATTCTTCCTTTAATCTGTATGTTTTGTGTTTTGATTATTATATGGCGAGGGGATTTTTTTTTATTAAGTCTATTCAGTGTTCTGTATGCTCCTTGAACCTTCATAGGAATATCGTTCTTTAGATTGGGAAAGTTTTCTTTTATAATTTTGTTGAATATATTTTCTGGGCCTTTGATCTGCAATTCTTCTCCTTCTTCAATCCCTATTATTCTTAGATTTGGTTTTTTTTATTGTGTCCCAGATTTCTTGAATGTTTTGTGATGAGAATTTTTTGGATTTGCTGTTTTCTTTGATCAGAGCATTTATTTTCTCTATGGTATCTTCAGAATCTGAGATTCATTCTACTATCTCTTGTATTCTATTGGTTATGCTTGATTCTGTGGTCTCTGCTCGTTTATCTAGATTTTCCATATCCATTCGGCCCTTAGTTTGTGTTTTCTTCATTGCCTCCATTTCAGTTTTCAATTCTTGAACTGTTTCCATTACCAGTTTGATTGTTTTTTCTTGGTTTTCCAGGGTATCATTCACGGATTTACTCATTTCTTCAAACTTTTTGTTTTACTTCTCAACCATTTCTTTACTCATTTCTTCAAACTTTTTGTTATACTTCTCATTCAATTCTTTAAGGGAGTTATTCATATCCTGTTTAAGGGACTCTATTGCTTTCATAGTGGCACTTTTTTCCACTTCTCCTGGATTAAGGTGTTCAAGTCCTTCTATTATAGGGTCGCTGGGATCTGGTGTTTTCATGTTGTTTTTCAGATTTTTGGAGGAGTTCTTGCCTTGGCGTCTGCCCATCTCTTCTTGCAGATGCTCTCTATTGGATCTTCTGAAACCGGGTCGGGTTCCCTTGTTGGGCACGAATTTCACTGACAGAAGGCCTACCTTTCCTCAGGCAGGCTATTGAAACACACGAACTGCCTCCTGCCGGGTTGTGCTAACAGCCTAGGCCCAGTGCAAGGCAGGTGAGCTGGGGAAATTTTTTGGCCCCCGGGGGAAGAGAGGAATAGAGGAAGGTGTACCTGGATGAAAGCTGGGATGGGAGGCAGGAGACCTTAGCACGGTGGAGACACCCCTGCAGGGTGACCAGGGAGTCAAGGGCTGTCATTGGCTTTTGTACTGTCTAGCCAGACATGGAATGCCAACCATTGTAATGGTGACATAGATGTTATGAGAGGAATATTTTGATTGAATCTAAAGTACACTTTACAATGGACATAATTACTCATTCCTGGTTTCATTAACTTTTTTAAATTTGTAATAATTGACATGTAATAGATCTTAAAAAACATAATAGTCTTATTCTGCTTCATGTATGGATTAGCAAATTTCCCTCTCAATCCTTTCCTTCATATACATAGAGTGATGAATCTCTCAACCATCATTCTTATGAAAGAAGAAATTTTATACAATATATGGTGATTCATACAGATATTAACAACAGGTAAGCATTCATAGTATAAAAGATTATAGATTGCTCAGCTTCCAATGAGATAACTGGATCAAAACATCCCCCAACAGGCTCAGGGACCATCAGAGTACAGGAGCTTAAACCATTGTCAGAGACAGAGGTAGAGGATGTCTATCATGAGACAGTATTTACTGGACATGACAGGGAAACTGGACAATTAATTCACAACAGGTTTAAATGTATGCACAATACCTGCATAAGATCAAGCTTGCTATTATACAATCACTGATGAGAGAGGAGTTCATTAATTAATACCAATATATGAGTAGTTATTGGCAATTGATGCCTGCTGGGGTAAGGAGAGTGAATTTTCTACAAGTAAGAAGCCTCTGAGAAGCTACCTATGCACAAGTAGATGATACTATCCCATATAACACAAGACTTAACTTTGTAGATTGATTGTAATTATAAACAGGACATCTAAAACTGGGAAGAAAACACCTCGGTACATTTTGTTTTCCTATAAGTTTTGGAATGTTGGGACAAGTTTTCTTAAAAAAGGGCAAATCTGGATGCTAATGGGTATTTTTGAAAGCTGCTGAAGATGAGTCAGCTCTCTAGAAATGTTTTCTTTTGAGGAACTTGAAAAGATCTCAAGTTTAAGGAGTGATTAAATTGGAATATTATTCTAAAAGTAGCTATTCAAAATTATTTAGTTTTTTTTGTTTTTTTGACAGAAGGTTTCTCTGTAGCTTTGGGACCTGTCTTGGAACTATCTCTTGTAGACCAGGCTGGCCTTGAACTCACAGAGATCTGCATGCCTCTGACTCCCTAGTGCTGGGACTAAATGCGTGCACCACAACTTCTTGGCCAAAGTTATTTAGTTCTAAAAGTATTTCTGGAACGTGGGGAACTCAATAGTAAGGGGGAAAGAACTGTAAGAGCAAGAAGGGTCCAAATCAGCAGGAGAACACTGCTTGCATAATCAACTAAGCAGGGCTCATAGGGCTTCATGGAGACTGAAATATCAATGACAGAGCCTGAATATGTCTGTTCTAGGTCCTCTGCATAAATATTATTGTTGTTATTGTGGTATTTTGTGGAACTACTAATAGTGGGAGTTGGGGCATCTCTGCCTCTTTTGCCTTCCCTGGGACACTTTTCCTCTTACTAGGTTATCTTGTCCAACCTTGATCTGAGTGTTTGTACCTCGTCTTGATATATCTTGTTTTTGGTTTTCAGTTGATATCTCTGCAAGGCCTTCACTTTTTGAAGGGCAAAAAGAAGGAGTAGATATAGGGATGAGGAGGAAGGACTGAGAGAAGTGGAGGGAGGGGAACTTGAAGTCAAGATGTATTCAAAATAATAAAATAATAAAATAAAATATTTTAATTTATTTTTTAATAGTTACAAACAGATGACTTTGCTCAAATTCTTCCCATTTTTTATATTCTCCCAAACCCCAAAGATGAATATTCAACTTCATATTCTATCTCCTTTCCATATTGATATCCATGTTCTAAGCTGCTGTCAAGGTCCATGTTGGTGTTCATGGTCCTTGTTCTCAAAGGTTATGTAGGTGTCTGGGTGTTGTTTCTGGGTGTTGTTTCTGGGTGTTGTTTCTGGGTGTAGGTAGGTGTGCTGTTTCTGAGCTCCATGTTTTTTCTATGCTGCCATATATGTTTTTGTTGATGCCCATGGCCCATGCTGCCAATAGAAACCAAATGGAATCCATGATTCATGCTGGTGCTGGCCAGTAAGGGAAGGATGCCTCTTTTGCAGGAGTATAGATGACTGCAGAGCCATGACTGAGAGCAAAAGACCGTGACATCACCCCAAAGAAAAGGGAAAACAGCCCAGACAAGAGGCTGTTGAAGAGAGTCACTGAAGATTGTGACAACGATGCTGAGGTGTTGCTCTTCTCAGTTAATTGATGTAGAATGCTGTTCTGTATGGTGTGAATATGTCTTATTATCATTATGTTAATAAAGAAGCTGATTTGGCAAATAGTCAGTCAGAATAGAGGGTGGCAGGAAATTCAAACAGAGAGACAGGTTGAAGTAAGATAAATTCAGGTAGATGCCAGCAACTGCCCAAGAAGCAAGTTGTGAGGTCACATACCACATGCCTTGTGGTAAAATATAGAATAATACAAATAGTTCAATTTAAGTTGTAAGAGCTAGCTAATAATAAGCCTGAGCTAATAGGTCAAAGAGTTTGTAATTAATAGCAAGACTTGGAGTGGTTTCTTGGGAACAGGTGGGTAGACAGAAAGCTCCTATTACAGTTGATGACTTGGCCAGTGTGTGGGGAAGGACTCAAATATCTTTAAGGCCTTGGCTGCTGGAACTGTGACCATGCATCATTGAGTAAACGGTTAACACAAATTGTAACTTGGAATAGTTCTTGTTCGTTTATTTTGGGGGTGGTTATAAAGTTGGGAGAGTACAACTCCATGTAATGAGAAGGAAGTATGATTGGTTTGCATTGTATGAAACTTCCAGATAATTAATAGGAAAATTATGATGAGGAAAAATAATAAAGTGTGGAAAAATTTACAAAATACAAGTCATTTGATTTGTGTTGGCCATCTCCTCCTAAACATGGACACTGTCCTGAAGAAAGGTTGATATATTATGTGTCGCTCTAATGAATAAAACTGGTTTTTACTCTCTTGGCATCTATCAATTTTGATTATCAAATGTATTCTCAGCTAAGTATGGTACATTTGAGCCCATTTCCCCTCCTCTGTCCTAAAATTTTGTCTGGTTTTATCTATAGGTATTACTCTTAGAGAGTCTCTGTGATTTCAGAGGTCTATTTTCCAGTCTATATTTAGAATAATTTGAATCCTTTGAGTCAACCACAACCTCTGACTCTTACATTATTTCTATTTCCTCTTCTGTATAAATTTAAATCTTTGTTGGAGTAGTTTGACATAAGTATCCCATTTAGAGCTTGAAATTTCAAGATCTGTTACAATAAGTTCAAAATCCAGATGAAGATTTTCATGTTAATTACTATCTACTCTATCAAGAAGCTTCTCTACAGAAGGTTAAGTGACATACAGATGTATGAGTATAGCAGTGTGTCATTAGTAGACATTTTATTGCTATGCTTCCTTGGAAGAATAATTAAGGTATGTTTGTCCCTTGTGTCCATAACCAATCTATTCTTAAGTTCCTGGACTCAATAAAAGATATGAGTAGGGCTTACATGCAAAGAAAATGTAGCTGGTTACTTACAATACATTTTTTCCAAATTTGCACAAGAAGACATGTTTTAGAAACAGGTTGGTATTTTGATTCACTGGGTTCATAGTTGAATAAGATAGATGTTTATTTTTTTCCTTAGTGGCATGTATAATACTGACAAGCATTATAGATATAACACATATGGGTGAGTCTTTCACTTGTATACCAGCTAGAATTCCACATGTGCTATGATGTAAATATATGGTATCTTAAGGACCAGAGTATTACTGTCAGATTGTGTAGGCATTTAATAGCAATGATAATTATCCTGCAATATTTGTATGGTCTATGGGAACCCTTTAGCCAATATCTCAAAAATTATATGACATTACTGTTAATGACATTTCTTATATGGTAAAATAATATCTAGTTGGGGTATTTTCCCTTCATTTAACCTTCTTTTATATAAGTTTAAATTTGAGAAAGCTTATGTGGTAGTAAGTTTAGAGATGGCTTTTCAAAAGGCTTTCGCAGCAAATTTCTACACTTATTTCCTTCTCTATCCCCTTGTCCTCACACACCTCATTCTTTTTATCCTGCTTATATATTTCCTTCATGTTCTTTTATAGTCCAAAATCTATTCATGATAAAAACTCATAGACAAGGGATATACAAAGCATGTCAAAATAAATAAGTAAAATTACAGCAAGTCTGCTATTAATATTTTTATAAAGAGAAATCAGCTCAATGCTTTTCCACTAAAATCAGAAGCCAGATAAAGATGCCCATACCTGTGCAAAACCATATACAAAGTCTTAGATGGATCAATAAAATAACAGAAGGAGATTGGGGTGATGTAAATAAGAGAGGGAGAATTCAAAGTATCCTTACTTGCAGATGATATAGGTTTGTATATGAGAAACTCTGAGGATGCCACCAGAAATGTTTATAGCTAATAGACTCAGAAAAGTATAAAGATAGAAAATAAACATGTAAAAATCAGTAGTCTTCCTGTATACTAGTGACAAACATACCAAACCAGAAATCATGGAAGAAATTTCTTTCATAATAGCCTCAAAACAATCTCAGAATAAGTCTAATTAAGCAATTAAAAGACATTTATTATAGCAATTTTAGGATGCTGAAGAAAGAAAAAGAAGAAGGCATTAGAAAATGGAAAGAATTTCATGCTCATTGATTGGTAGGATTAATAGTATGTAAATAGCTATTTTTTTTAAAAAAAAATTCTAGATTCAGTGCAATCTCCATCAAAATCCCAGTACAATTCTTCCAAGAATTTGAAAAAAGATCTCAAACTTCATTTAGAAATGAACAAACAATTATAGCTGAAACAATCCTGTACAATAAAAGAATTCTTGAAGACATAACTATTCCTGAATTTTAGCTGCACTACAAAGATAAAGTCACAATATTAGGAGAATATTGACAATAAAGCAGACATGTTTATCAATGGTTTAGAACTGAAGACCAAGGCACAAATTTACACATTTACAGACACATGATTTTTACAAAGAAAAATATGATACACTGGAGAAAAGACACCACCTTCAAAATCTTATGCTGCCCAGACTAGATAACAGCATGCAGAAGAAGGGAAGCAGAACTGTATTTCTCACCCTATAAACTCAAATCCAAATCTACCAAGTACCTCAACATAAGACCTAATACCCGGAAACTGATAAAACAGAGATCGGGGATATTTTTGAAATTATAGAAAATAGAAAGGGCTTTGTAAAAAGTACCCTGACAGTGCAGGCCTTGAGGACAATTAATAAAATAAGCTATAACACTGTGCAGCATGGGACACTATAATTCAAGTGAAGAAGAATCTCAAAGATTGGAAAAAATATTTATCAAGTGTAGAAAGGCAGTGTCTAGAATCCACAAAGAAACAAAAATAAAAACAAAACAAAACTAAACTTCTACATTTAAAAAAAAGTGAACTTAGAATTGGGACATGGAACCAGAGAGTTTTCAAAAGATAAAACACTGGTAACTGAGAAACAAGGAAAAAAATGTTCAACATCTTTAGCCATCTTGGATATAAAATTTAAAACTATTTTTGATATTTTATGTTACTATGAGCACAATGACCAAGATTAATTTTAAGAATGACACCAGGTGTTGGTGAGAATATGGTGAAAGTAGAACAATTATTTATTGCTGGTGAGAGAGCAATGTGGAAATCAGGATGGGTATTCCTTAAATAATTTAAAATAGAGCTACAAAAATATCTAGCTAAACCATTCTTGGGCACTACTGTCGCTCATGAACCTCAAACAAATGGGAAAGTTATATGATTACCTTTCACCTCTGGTAAAATGTGTACTACATGTCTCAAGCATATATTGGGTAATTAGGATGAATCTGGTCATTGTAAAAACAGCAATCAATAGATTAAATGTAATCCCTATCATTAATACAATACAGTTCTTCATAAACATTGAAAAGATGATATTAAATTTCATATGCAAACACAAATACTGATAGTCAAATAATACTGAACAGCAACAAAATACTGCTTAAAATATAACCATCTTAAATTTCAAGATATGCTCTAAATTTGTGGTAGTAAAATCATCAGGATACTGCATGAAAACAGTCATATTGACTAGTAGTGGAGAACTGATGATCTACAGATAAGCTCAGAGTTCTGTAGCCACCTAACGCTTATCAAAACAGTTGATACACACTTGGGAAAAAATCTTCAACAAATTGTGCCCATGCTCAAATGTTATAGAAACATGTAGAAGAATGAGACTATATTCTTACTTGTTAAGGTTCACAAACCTCAACTCTAAATAGACTGAGTGCCGCAATATATGACAGAATACCCTCAGCATGTGGGAATAGAAAGTAAAGCATATAGAAGAACTACAGGCTAAAGAAAGTACACACACACACACACACCCCAACACAAATTTTATATGTAGAAAGGAACACCACTTTTAATGTGTAAAGGCAGCCTATAGAATGGGATAAAATCTTTCATATCTGACAGAAGGTTAGTACATAGACTGTAAAGTATTCACAAATAATAAGCCTCATAGAAAGAAACAACATAATAATGAAAGTGGACTTAGAATTAAGTCAGTTGTTTTCAAAAAGTGAAAGACAAATATTGAGAATTATGTTTTTAAGTGTGCAGCATCTTCAGCCACCAAGAAAATGGAAATTAGAAGCACTTTGAGATTTCCTCTTGCTCTGATTAGAAAGATAAAACAGGAAAGCACATCACCAGGGCTGGACATGGTTTTGCAGTTAAGAAACCTTGCTATTCCTGCGGAGTACCTGTGCTTGATTTCTAACACTGATATAAGTGATATTTACAAGTATCTCTAACTTCAGTTCCATGAAACCAAGGACTTCTTTAGAGCTTGTAGGCACTACATGCATGTGTTGCACATACACATATGCATACTAAAATGCCCATAAAGCGAAACAAACCATCGAAAATCAATAAATAAAATAAAAGTTTAAAATCTGAAAGGAAAGAGTTATTTCTATAAGGGGAACGAGGACCTCTTATACACAGCTGGTGGGAATGCAATCTGGTACATCTACTATAGAAATTGGTATGAGGTTCTTTTACTAAGGCTCTTGTTTTCTTTCTTTCGTCATTTATTTGTTTATAAACAATTTTTCATTTAATGTATCAATCCCTGTTCCCACTCCCTCCCCTTCTCCTGTTCTCCTCAGATTCCACCCATCCCAACCTCAATCTACTCTTCAGTGAGGAGTCAGAAAAGTCTTGAACCACCCCAAAGAAGCTAGGTAACAAGGAGAACCCTAAGAGAGACATACATATATCCCTCTTGGAAAGGGAAATAGACAAGATCTCCTGAAACCTTCATGGAGCAACTGATATAGATAGAGAGAAACAGATATACTGGGCCAAACTCCCAGAGTCCAGTCAAAGAGAGGGAAAAGCAATAATATTACAAAAGGGGTCAAGGCCATGATGGGAACCCCCACTGAAGCAGAGGAACCTGTAAAGGACCAAATAGACCCTCTGAATAAGGGTGGCAGTTCTGTGACTTGGGCATTCTGTAGGGTCACTGGTAGTGGGACCATGATTTATCCCTAGTGCATGAATTGACTTTTGGAGCTCATTCTCTATGGAGGGAAACCTTGCTTAGTTAAGAAACGGTGATAAGGGCCTTGGTACTGCCTCAAGGTACTGGTTTCTTAAGAAATCTTGTGCTAGATCTCCCATATGAAGCAGTTATACAGATTTTACAGAATATAGCAAAAGGTCAGTATGTCTTACAATAGTGCTAATCTACTCATCCATATCCATGCTGCTCTATTAAAAGACTATAAAAGACACGGAAAAGGTCTATATGTATGTTATCATGTATGCAAATATTGAAAATGTGTTTTTAGACAGTGTGATTTTTCTTTCTTTCTTTTTCATTCTTTTGTCATGTGATATATCTCTACAGCAGTTTCCCCTTTCTCTACTCCTCCCTGTCTCCTTAACACCTCCACTGTCCTCAGATCCATTGTCCTTTAGTTCTCTTCAGCAAAGATCAGGCTTCCCAGGGATATCAGCTGAAAATAGCATAGTAAGATAAAGTAAGACTAGTCACAAATAGTCATATCAAGGCTAGAAGAGGCGATCCAAATAGGAGTAAAATGGCCCAAAGAGCAAGCAAAAGAGTCAGTCACCCCCATAGCTACTGTCAGAAGTTCCACAAATCTCAAGCTAAGCAACCATACCATATATGCAAAGGACCTAGTGCAGACCCATGCAGGAAGAGAGGTTAGAATGAAAATTATAATAGATTTAAGGAATAATAAAAAGAAAATGTTAAATGAGCTGAGAATAGAAAAATGAGGCAGGATAGAAAAGGAAATACAGGGAAAAATAACTAATACTAAAGACCTTCATGTGCTTGCTAGGTATTGAACTCATGACCTCTGGAAGAACAGTCTGTGCTCATAACTGCTGAGTCATCTCTCCATCCCCATGAAGTCTTCACCTTTAAGTTATATAGGAATTAAGAATTATAGATCAGTAGTCATCTATGTTTGTCATATTTATAGTTAGATTAATCAGGTTCTTTAGATACATAGAGATTGTATTCAGAATAGAAAGGTAATCTTGAACCACTTCAAAGAACTGTAGAATATGGCATTTACATAACTTAAGGTTCTGTTGACTGAGGCATGATTGCTCCTGGAAGCACTAATCTATTCCCAAGAGAATGTTAAGCACTAAAGACACTCTACTCAGAGTGTGTTTTCTTCTAGGCACAATTGGCCATTGGGGAAGAAAATTTCCTTGCCTCAACCACTGACAAAGTACATGATATCCATAAATGGATAAACAGGACACCAGAAAAAAGACTGTCAAATCTTGCCAGGATAGGGTAATACAGTTTTGAAAAAATTTGCCTCTGAAAATGGTCTGTCAGTTACTCTAGGCCTTAGCCAAAGTTGGTTTTTTCATCATAGCAAATAAAACTTTGGGTGAATACCCAGGTATCCAGTTGTCTTTGTCATTTGTTGTACATTTTTGGAAGTTGCTTGATTGTACTTCCTGCTTACTCAAATCATATTACTTCCCTTCTCGGATCTTTGATGAGGTTGAAGACTAGGTAGTTGTAGTTACTTTCTTCTCATGACTTGGCCAGGTTATTTATTATAAAAGACTAAAACTCATAAAGATAGGATAATTATTAAAATATTTATGACATGCTTCTTGTTTGATATATTTGTTCTTATTGAATATAATTTTGTATAAGGATTAGAACTCTCTTATTTTAAAAAGGGGGAGGTGCTATAGGAATTCCTACAGCCAGTGACCTTTAAGTTACCCACGTACTTGGGTGTGGACTCTTATACTATTATTCCAATGTAAAGCACATGTCCCGTCTCTTTTCTCGCTATGGGATTTGGTTGCTGTTCTCCATTCCAGCAGAAGATATTGATTTGTGAGTCTACCTCTAAATAAATAACCCTCTATTATTCTCAAAAAAAGACCCACAGGAAATGTAATTTGAAATCTCTTACTATAGAATCTTCCTAAAATATATACATATATATATACATTTTAAAGAGCTTAATGGAATTGTCCTACAGTAGGATATCAATATCCCTATTAGACACAAGAGGGTAACAAGTAAGAGACTCAATCAGTGAGAGGTCTCAAAAACTGTCAAATAATACAGGTTATTGTCATTGCTCTTTGTAGGCTGAGACTACTTGTTCATTTCCTAGTCACTCAGACTCAAATAATCAAACAGAAACTATATTAATTACAACATTGCTTGACCAGTGACTCAGGCACCTTTCTAGCTAACTCTTACATCCTAAATTAACCCATTGCTATTATTCTCTGTATTGCCACAAGGTGGTGTTTTAGCGGTAATTTTACCGGTAAAACATATTCACAGCACACAGAGGGGAATCCCACATAAGCCTTGATTACACTCCTGAATTTGGTAATCAAACACTATCACTGAAGGCATTGCTCAAGTGAGTCAATAATAGAGCCCTATGTGTATGTTGGCTTATTATTTATAAACTTAAGAATATTTTGGTAATTTCTGGCAAAAAATCCCCAATAAAATATAGAAAAAGAAAGTTCATGAATATTTACATCAGTGTATTTACCTCACTGTCTTCTGGGTTTTCCATCATTCAGTTATTCTAGCCTTCAGTTTTTTGGTCTCTTTTAATCTTCTGCTTCATTTATACCAGAGTTAGGGTGGTCAATGTTCCTGCTATCCTGATTCTTTCCTTTTTTGCCAAGCTGACACTGAGTTTCTTCTGTAACAACTTTATGATACCTCAATTTTTGTCTGGATTCAGTACTTGTCTAACAACTTCACACAAGTAAAAACCTTAATACTGCATATTTTTTTTTATTTTCCACATCTAAAGTATTTCCTTCTGTTCATATATTGCCTTCTATACGTACATTGATAGCCACTCTTCTTTGTCATATAACCATTTATTTTTCAAGTTGAAATTATACATCCTCTATCACAATTAAGCTTCAGCAGGCTTTTTTTGCAATTAGTCTAGGGTAATGTGAATATCACAGTATCATAGGAGATACCTCATATCCATTTAGATGACACACAAATATAATTATTTACAACCCCCCCAAAGTGCTGTATATGTGAATGTCTCAGAATTTTGTTCAAAATCAGAAAAGAGTTATATTATGCAATGCTCTAGAAGAATTATTACATGTGCTGTCCTCCATTTTGTCACTGTTCCATCGTGATCTCAGTTTTCTAGTTCTAACCCATCAGCATCTTGAAACTCTGCTTTCCTGGTCTCATCTTCATTAACCACTAAACTTGTTCAAATCATTTTTCTGTGAGTACATTAAGTATTATACTAGTCTTAGTATTTTTTATTTTATGTTTATTTAGCCACCACTATTTCAGAAAAAATATCATAAATAGCCAATTATTTTCTTCTCAAAATGTACCTTTAGTGTTCATCATGTAATTTATTAATCTACGAGATCATTTTTTTTACCTCATTTTCTGTTTTAATCTGGTTTCTACTATTCTTCCTCTCCTAGAACAATTTACTTGAATGTAAGCTTATAAGTTGAATACCCTAGAAGCAGCAGACTACACTGACACTCTGGTGTTCTCAAACATATTCTATTTTTTCCATTATTTTATCTTATATGTCAGTTATGCTTTCTCTTAATTTTACCTGAAAAACTCAGACTTCAATTAGAATGTCACCACTGAGAGACATGCTACCATGTCTTCTGGTCTGCTGAACTGTGTCTAAATAAGTGGGAAAGATTTGTTTGTTTTCAATTTCCACTTTTAAAGTATTAAAATGGTCTTAGATTCTAAGCTACAGAAAAATAAAATTTTGCTTCTTTCCTAAGATGGCCCAATGGATGATCAAAAAATTTTACCTGAAAAACTCAGACTTCAATTAGAATGTCACCACTGAGAGACATGCTACCATGTCTTCTGGTCTGCTGAACTGTGTCTAAATAAGTGGGAAACATTTGTTTGTTTTCAATTTCCACTTTTAAAGTATTAAAATGGTCTTAGATTCTAAGCTACAGAAAAATAAAATTTTGCTTCTTTCCTAAGATGGCCCAATGGATGATCAAGAGGCAGAAAGATACTAGAGAAATATAGATCTGTTTCATACTTCTTTCCTATTACATTTTTTTGAACATTTGAATTAATGGTACTTATAGATAGTCCAACATTATTTAACCTACATTGTTGTTATTGGACTAAATATTTGCTCACAGAAAGATTTTCTTTGATAAACTACCTAGATATCCATCCTCTTCATACAAAGGATCTTATGAGTAGCAACAATCTCTTACTTTGATTTTACATAAATGATCTCTCTTCATTCACTATGAACTTAAAGAAGTTTTATGCTGTCTTGCATGATTGTCAAACTTCAGATTTTTCATGCACATCACAAAAGCCTGGATCTATAGTATATTAGATGGAAACAGGAGACTTTCATAAATTTCACACTGAATTTGCTGTTTATAAATGCTTCGATTTTATTTTATAAGAAGAAATCCATTATATGCATGCATGCACTGACAAGAAAAAAAAGAATTAAAGTTCTGCTTCAAAAAGGACCCTGTTAATAGAGCATTGCAGGGATGTGCACATTGCATTCCTTAAAACTAACACTCATTATTAAAGACAACTCGGCACCTCAAGACCTTGAGAAAAGTGTCGATCTTATGAGTGTCACGTCTCAGGCAGCGGACCAGGCTATAAAAGGCAAAAAGTTGAGTGTCTTCATCAGCTGACTTTAAGTCTGACAGTCCAGACCAGACAGGGGAGTCAGTTTCTTCATATACAGTCTTGGTCTAAAAATTAAATGGACAGGTATGATTAACATTATCTTTTATCCCTCTCTCTCTTTCTCTCTCTCTCTCTCTCTCTCTCTCTCTCTCTCTCTCTCTCTCTCTTTCTCTCTGTGTGTGTGTGTGTGTGTGTGTGTGTTTGTGTTTGTGTGAAATACATACATATGGTATGGATATCAGCAATCCATTTTGGGTAAAGTTCCTCCAGTGACATCTACATTGATTTTTGAGAGAGCTGCTCTTACTTTTACCTACAATTTGTGGCAAACTCCCTTAGATCTGATTCCCTAGTCTGAGGGCTACAAAGTGAAGATACCACATCACACATTCAACACAAATTGTGAAACTAGATTCAAGTCCTCACACATGGAAGAATGGCACTTACAGACATTATGCATCTCCCAATGCACCTTTCTCGGAAATATTTAATTAACTCTGGTAGAACATAGGGCACTATATTTTTATAGTGAGAAATGCTGGAAATTAGGGCAAAGTCATTAGATATCTCAACATAAATTGAAGCAAGCATATGTATTTTCTGACACTCCACTGATCTCAGATGAGATACATCCACACAGAAGTGGACAAACAGTGAACCAGCAAGGTACTATTTGACTGTGTACATGGGATTAACTAAGCAACAATGAAAAGGTTACTATCAGTTCTTTCACTTTGGGAAGTTTTACAGCTCTCAGTATTTTCCATGACGTGCCCTTCAAACCATATTAGTTCTGGTATAGTGTCTTGATCCTTCCATTCTTTTCAGGTAAATCCATTCTACATTTATATACTATATTGCACATGATCAGAATATTTTATTTAATGTTTTATGGTGCAGGTTATGAAGGCTATGACAGTTATAAGATCTGAATTAGACTGGAGTGTCCTACCTATTCAAGAAAGTTACTGTCAAAATTTTTTTGAGGCAGACAACTATTTCCTACACAGATCACTGTTCTATGGGCTTATTAAGTAACCTGGTATTTGGGTTCAAATCCTATTTGAATGACGTAATACATGAATTTTATAAATAAGATAAACAAAAACACAATGTAGAAACACCTTACCCTGTTGAGAATGGTTTTAAGTCCCTCCAGAAGAACAGCATTTCTATTCTTCAAAGTATTGGCGATTTTCAGCATGTTATCAGCAGGTTTTGGAAGAGAGGTCACTGCTGACACCAGATGTTTCAGAGGTTCTTCCCAGGCATTAGTAATGTTGATGATTGCTTTCAAAAGGTCTTCAGTCTAAGCAAACATCATTGGACTTCATATTAAACTATGTAACATACAGCTCGGCAGATAGATTCTTATGTTTTTTCACAAGAGAGACAATCTACAGTATACTTTTATTATTAATACTTTATTATTGATTTTATAACATTTAAATATTGCATAAATATAAAATGACAACTACTGAATTTTACATGGCTAAATTAAACCAACAGGGTTTTAATAAATTTGGCTATTTCAAATGATCAAATTTTGTGTTTCCTCAACAGTCTACCCTTTTCCTACATGTTAGAGCTGTTCTCTTTGATGGTGTAGCCTGTCTATGAGAAAGCTAGGTTTGCATAGCTTTGTAGGTGTCCAAAAACATAACTCATGATACATAGATCCTAGCACTATCAGGAGTTAGTGGTTCAATTAATTTATACAATACTGAACAAAATTAGTTTCTCATATTCTTATTTAAGTATTTATATATTGTGCTAGAATATTAAAACAGGTGAATGCAGAAAAAATGGCTTTCAAATACTATTTCTTCTTTATGTGCATGATTCTGCTGCCCTTGCAGCTAAAGAAATTGCTTATTCATTGAAATATATAAAAGAAAATCTATTGCAAAGCATTACTTTAATATCAGGCATCAGTAAAAATTAGAATGCAATTTTAACCTGGTAATTCTTAGGTCACAGACACAGTCATACAAAATATTTTTAGATAGTTGTTGATTATGATGTTTGTGAGGAGTATTACAAAGTATAAAAATAAAGACTAGAGAGAAACTCAACCAGAATTTCAGAGAAAAGTAACTTTATGAACAAAATGGACAGCTCAATTTTGATCAACAACATTTTGCTAGGAGCATTAGACAAAAATGATTAAGAATGGCTGCACGGCATGAAAGAAGTGTAGTGTAAATTCTTATATTCAAGGGAAATGAATCCTGCATACTGTTGGAGCTTCAGATTGTTGTCTTCTTAAAGGTTCTATTATCAGAGACTGTCAGCATTAAATACTTTGGTACCACCAGTGTGCTATCTATATTGTCTAGGAAAGTAATATGTACAAATGTTTACTTCAGTTCCTTTTTCTGTATTATAATCACATGTTATTCCTGAGAATATCTTGTGTAAAGGTTTCTTGTGTTGGTAATATAAGCAAGAGTAGATAATAGATTATATATATGAGGATATACATTATTAACATTGCATAAATAAAACTGATGTTTACAACACAAAGTCTGAATGAAGAGATCAGACACATATACATCAGATCTTCAGTGTTATGTAAATCTCACCAAAAGAGAAGCCATCCAGAGGAACACTTTTAGACTACAAGGAAGTCTCTTATACAGCCAAATTTCAGATATAAGAGAAAGCAGAGCAGTGAGGCAGGAATGTAGAAATAATGATAGAGGAGAAAAATGTCCAGGATAGTTTAGGAACTTAAGAAGAAAGGACACTCTCCTCATTTAATCACATGATGCCATAGGAAGATTCTTTAGGGTTATATCACGAACACAGGAGGATTTTATTTACTCCATATTTATATGGATATGTTAGAAATGTTTGTTCAATTCAGATCAAAACTTTCCAGGGATAAGCAGAAAGTTCTGGTAAAAATAGTTTTCTATGTGGACAATTACAACTCTGGAAACATGTGAGTTGGCAGGCATTTTACTGTGCTCTAACATTAACCAAACTATTATGTGATTCTTCTTTGACAGCTGTGTATTCCTCTATCTATTCTGTCTGAAATGATCACAACTATTAGTAATTACACAGAGAACAATTATCCTGTGTATAGCAAGACTGTTTTGGTCAAATTCAGAGAAGAAACATACCTTTGTTTCATTGACTTCCTGACGAGACTCTGGAGTATGGATGGAAGCTGTGTGGCATAACCTGGGCATCCTCTTGGGAAACCAACTACTCTTGTAAAAGTTGGAATCCTGGAAAAAATTAAATATTTAACTCTTTGGAATTCAGAATTGAATAAAAACCAACGTGATAGTTTGATAGCCTGCAGATTTTTGATATTTAAGAACAAAATGTGGAACACTAGAATGATGGAAACATCATCTGCTTACCTTTTATTCCTTTACATGAGTAAAGTAACTGACTACCCTCCATTCTCTTCCCTTCTTTACTTTCCTAGTATTGTACTTGTTAATGACATTGTTTGGAAAGAAAACACTAAAATGGACCAAAAGTTGTAAGTACCTACATCTTTAAGTATCAATTTTTCTAGGCTGAGAGTCATAGAATTATTGCTGTTTATACATGTTTAAAGTATTTTGTTTTTTGTTTGCAAAAATTGGTCTATTATTTTTAAAAGGGAATTGTTGATTTATAAATTTGCTCTCATACATCACCATGTGTCCGTACCATAAAAATTTCATGATAAATGTAGGGTTCACTCATGTTGTTACAGTCAGCAATAAATCATTAAATTCTAGGCATATTTTAAGAAAATATTCAGCAAGGAATGAGGTAAGAATTAACAAAATATTTAAAGTTTCTATATAAATGATATGAAGGATGTACTTGCATAAGGTATTTATTAAGAACATACAAATTACTTAATTCTACCTATCAGAGAATTTAAAATAGTTAATGGGTTCTTAGAAATGTGTGAGTCTGAAAATTTATGACAGAATAAAGGGTATGAGAAAAACTAGTAACAGAAAATAACCATGGCAATATATCTATTCCCTGCAAATGTTGAGATACGAAATCCATATTTAAATGAATTAAAACTAAAAATTTAAATGAAATTTATATGGTTTAAAATGAAGATTTATATGGTTAAAAATGAAAATTTGCTTTGCTGTTTCCTCAATGGCACAACCTGAATAGTTGAGTTATTTCCCTGATGAAGAGAGAACACCTTTTGTCTCTACAGTAGTCCTTCAACTTCATTAAGAAACTCAAACTGAAAACAACAGGCCATGGTTCTTTGTATTTATGAGCTTATGTGTAGCTATTTTGTTTTGTTTTTCTGTTCACTGTCTACACGGTTTCAATTTTCTTAAATTTGTGTTCTCTCTACACAACTAACTCATTCATTTCTCCTGCACTAGTGATCTTCAGGTCAGGACGTAATGAAAGCCCAGGAAGACAGAAGCCCTGGAAATATGACCAGGAAGTCCAAATTCCAATGAAGAAGTTCAAAGTTGTTATTGCTAAAGTTAATACAGGAAAATTTGAAATATCATTAAATTCTTTACAATTTTTGAGATCTTTATGAAACTTCACATTCTTCCTATTACACAGTTTCCTATATGATTCATTGTATTACCTACAAAAGTGAAGTACTTGTAATTGGACAGATGAGTCATTACAATTTCATTAGTGGTCAACTATTTGAAGGCCCTTTTAGATAAGAATCTAGAAGTAAGGACATTACTTACAAATTCATAGAAGATATCTGCAGCCAGGTTATATGTGGTGTGAGACTGAACAACCACACGATCATACAGGTCTTCAGTGGACACAAAGCCAGTTGGTTTGGAGGCTGCATGCTCCCACAGGAGCAGACTCGACACAAGCAGCAACATACACATCCCGGCTGTCAGAGAAACAACAATGAGAGGAGCTATGCAAACGAAGTAGCAGACAGTTAAACAAGCTGTGAATGTGCTCCAATGGCCTCTGCTATGTGATTTAGGTTGATGTATCTTAACTGACTATTCACTTGTACAATTTGGAAAATACAGAGAAATAACTAAAAGTTTCCAATAAAAAGTTCGAAATGGGGGAGACATTTCACAGTTTGCACTGCCTCGGAAACAGCTCCTCAAGTTTGCGAACACATAGAGTTTGCCTAGCCATGAGCCTAGACTGCAAGTAATTATCTGCATGTGTTTGAGATTCTAGAGAATTTCACTTTCTTAAATAACTTTACTATGGTAAATAATTCATTTACCTTTCATATATCACTTAAGACTTAGCTAATTTGATAGTTTATCCAGGTTGTTTTATGTGAGCAGATATTCAATTTTGGCATACAAAGTAATTATAATTTCCTGTTTCTGTGCTTGATGCAATTGGACTACTCAGTTGTTCTCAATATAGCCTAATTCTCTGTAATGTAAATGAAACCCTTTGATTTTCATTATCTTTCTGTCCTAGAAGGTACCTTTTGAAATAGAAGGTGCTATACAATTAACGATGCTTAAATATCAGTAACACTGTCTCCTGCTAAGTAAGATATCACAAAATATTTGAGCATTGCCTTGTATCTGTCTGCAACACAAGGAAGAGCCTATTTGAAAAGCTCTCAGTTGAAACTTAATTAAGCATGTAGAATATAGAGTTGTCTTTAAGTTCTGTGTTAATTGTCTCTAGAAGAAACCTGGTCAGGTATCAGTTTACCAAAAATATAGTCTAGAATACATTAAAGAAGTTGTACTGTACAAACAACCTTGTGAATTATAGACTAAGGAAGTCTTAGAAGTATATGATGAATGGCTACTTACCAGAGCTTGGAAAAGTCGAAGTGAGCTGCATCTCTGAGGTGATCCACCACAGTGTGAACTGCTTCACCTGAGTGCTGCGTTCAGTCAACTTTCCACCTCCCATATATACTTCAAGACTGTACCCAAAGCCAGACGTAGCTTCAGGCCATATTGAATCAATGTCCCTGGATCAGTGACGTTCTTCCCTCAGGGTTGATTAACATCCTCTTTACATTTGCCACATTTATATGTCAAAATGCGTCATCATACTGCATTCCATCACACAATCAATAGAGTTCCAGTCATTCTCCAAATCAACAAGGCAATCTCTTCATTGGCTACTCATTTCCAGGTAAGCAGGAGAAAAGAATTATTCCCCAACACTTTTCCCTGGTTCCAGATCTTAGAAATGTGTCATAACTTCTGCTCTGTACCCTACTGGTTCCAGTTTTGATAAATGCTTTCAATAATTCACCCTAAAGCCACATAAGTCAATTATTACAGACTATTTTAACTAAACACAAATGTATTTCCTTAATCATTAAAACTATAAAAGATTTATCTCAATAGACTTGGTAATGGTTTCAGTAATCAACAGGTCTAAACACAAACGTTCAGAAGTCATTATGACAACCACATCATTTCCATTTATGAAATGTCAACTTATAAGTGCAGATAAAGACATTTTAGGCACCTTATTTTTGTTGTCTTACAATATAACATACTGATTGCTTTACGTGGCTTGTGGTTTAAAACAATTCAGATAATTATCAATTGCAGTGGTAACTGCTGTGCCATGGTTTCCCTGTTGCCATACTGCAAAAGTTGCTGATGACCTTATCATGCAATCAAATTACAACAATTTTAGACATTTAATCTGAAGTATTCTACATAGTGACTGGTGGCATCATGAAAAATATTCCATATTGTAATAGATTCCACATCATAGATGCCCAAAATTTTTATATTGCTAGTGAAAAATATTCAATTTCTTTAGCAGACCAGTAAGTAATTTAGGGCAAAGTTCTGTTTTCTTCTTTTTATCATCCTTCCTTCCTTCCTTCCTTCCTTCCTTCCTTCCTTCCTTCCTTCCTTCCTTCCTTCTTCTCTCTCTCTCTCTCTCTCTCTCTCTCTCTCTCTCTCTCTCTCTCCCTCTCCCTCTCCCTCTCCCTCCCTCCCACTCTCCATGACAGGGTTTCTCTGTGTAGTAATCTGTCCTAGAACTCACTTTGTGGACCATGTTGGCCATGATCTCATAGAGATTCACCTGCCTCTGCCTCTGGAGTGCTGGGATTAAAGGCATGTGTAAACACTGCCCATCTTGGAGCATAAATAGTTCAATTTCATTTAGCTATTGTGGACTGTTTTAAGATAATGTGAAATGTCATTGAGATTGAGATATTGAGAATCTGTAAGATTTTAGTAAGTTCTACTGGAGTATGACTAAGCACCCAGGCTTACCCACTGTTAAAAGAGCAGCATGTTTATGTGAGAATGTTTGGACAAAGATTCTATCTATCTATCTATCTATCTATCTATCTATCTATCTATCTATCTATCTATCTTACTATATATGCTATTATATATATATATATATAGTGTCTATCATAGTTCTGCTTGAATCTTATTTTCCTAATCTTGAAATGTAAAATTTTCCTGCTGCTCTGTATAGAAGAAAGCATTTGATAGGATACCTAGATATGTTATGGGATCAGGATCAAGTAGGTAGACATCATGCTTGGTTCTATAATACTTTACTATACTATACTCACTGCTCCCTCAAGATCCAGGAGTCTGGTGACTACAGGTTGTGTATTGACAAATATTTTTTGACTTGGATTGCCCGAGAATGACTTTGACATTTCCATCTGAACATCTTCAATTACTTACAAAAATATCAGTTTTCCTATAAATCACCGTGAAGCAACCCCTCTATTATATAATCATAAATAAACATAACACATACTCCTTCATATTCTTAATACAGAAGGGACATGATCATAGTATGATTTGATGTCTTCATACCTGCTTGCCCTCAAACCAGTATTTTCACATTTAGCTTCTAAGGACATCCTTTTTTCCTCACAATCCATTTTGATTGCTTAAATACATGATTCATCTATAGCCTCTCTTATAGTAACCATCATCCTGTGGTTTAGCTCTGATTTCTGATTACATTCTAATCAAAGGAACTGTGTCCTACTCTTTGGTTATTAAACTATCTCTTTTGTTCACTGGCATATTATAATGTAGCATTTAGACTAGCATTTATGTGGCAGTTTGGCTCAATAGAAATCTCCAAAAAGATGAGAAGGTCCTATCCTCAGTCTACCCAGAGTATAACTTTGAAAATCAATTTTATTTAAATTTCTTCTATGCTGTAAAAGTTTGTCTGCAATAGAGAATAAGAACAATATGGAGTCACAAATCCTAAAGCTTCAAGGTAGGGACCATTTCTCGGAGAACAGTCATACTTAGATAATATCTCAACTGTGTCCTAAATAGTTTCAGAAAATGTAAGACCTCCCTAGGCATGGGTGGAAGGAAAGATTTGCATTCTCCACTAGTTTAGTCAGAAGGTAAAGAACAAATCGAGTTCATTTTCCTTTACTAATTCTCTTTTCTTGATTCCTGATGGAATTGTAGAAACTGATATATTGATGTAAGTCCCCTGTGAATACACAGCTTTACTCGAGACTGACCATCAGGAAATTTCATGACCAATTGTCCTTGTGGTCATTTTCCGGAAATTTCTTAAAGTTAGTAGATGTTTTCTGCTGTTTGTATGTAAGACTGAGGTTCTGTTACATCAATGCCTATTTGATGGATAAGTACACACACGAATACAAATACCATTTCATTTTGTGGTACTCTCAATTGTTCCTATGACTTTCTGAATGTGTGTTTGTCAGTATGTATGTGCAGTTATACTGATCGGGGAATAGCCATGATATCATCTCAGAGATACTACTGACTTCACTTAAAATAGCTTGACTTGTTGACCCGAATCTTACTAATTAGGAAAACCTGATTAACAGACACCCAGAGATCTTTTCGTCTTTCTACACAGTACTAGGATTCAAGTGCATATCAACATGCCAGGGGTAAATATTTCTGAGGATCAAACTCAGGTCTTTATGCTCATAAGGCAAACACTTCATAGACGGTACTCCAGCCTACCATGGTGATTTTATATGTAAAGAATTCTGTGGTTGCTGAATATCATTATTCGAAGAATTAGAGGAAACTCTGTCTTGAATTTGATATGAACTTTTTTCTTTGATAACTTATAAAAATGTAAATTTAATAATTTGGTTAAATGTTTTGCTTAATTATTTTTTCTATTTGGCTATAAATTTCAACTTTTAGTGGTACAGAACAAGATTCTCTGGATTCTACTTAATCTTACATGGTATTTCTGTGTTTATTTTTTTAAATCTTTGTTTCCTTGTTTATTTTGTCAAAGTTATGTGGAATCATCATATAAAGTATAATTTAATGAAATCAAACATTTGTTCAGGCATTTCAACTAAAATTAAATCCTACCATCTTGGCGAGAAATATATTAAGAAAAAGAATGATAAAAGGGACATGAAGCAAAATGTCCTAAGGAGTATGAAAAATTCCATTCTCTTGGGAACTTCTACCAGCTGAGGTAGAAAACAGTTCGAAAGCTTCAGAAGTAACCTGAAAATTATCACATTCAGTCGAATTCTCCATGGCAGAATGTATCCATTACAATGACTATGGAGATTTCCTTTTTCATGCTCTCCCTCCTTCTGCTCCTCATTTGGACCTTGGGGGGCTCAGTCCGGTGCTCCATAGTGTGTCTCAGTCTGTATTGCCATCCATCGTCAGATGAAAGTTCCCTCTGGTCCTGCCTATCTTGCTCACGCTTTCCCTCCTTCTGCTTCTCATTTGGATCTAGGGAGTTAAGTCCAGTGTTGCAATATGTATCTCTGTCTCTATCTCCATCCATCGCCAGATGAAGGTTCTATGGTGATATGCAAAATATTCATCAGTATGGTTATGGGCCAAAGCTAGTTCAGACACCCTCTCCTCTGCTGCCCAGGGAAGAATCTGGGAACCTCTCCTTGGGCCTGAGAACCCCTCCAGCAACAAGTCTCTTGCCAACCCTAAAATGGCTCCCTTAGTTGAGATATGAGGGGTGCATTCACCCACTGATACAAGGGGACTGATCGAATGAGAGCTCACCAAGGCCAGCTGGACTGGGACTGAATGAGCTTGTGATCAAACCGGATTCTCTGAATGTGGCTGACATGGGGGCTGACTGAGAAGCCATTGACAATGGCACTGGGTCTTGTTTCGTCTGCATGTACTGGCTGTTTGGAATCCTAGTCTGTTTGGATGCTCACCTTCCTAGGCCTGGAGGGAGAGGGAAGGAACTTCAACTTCCCACAGGGCAGGAAACCCTGACTGCTCTTAGGACTGGAGAGGGAGGAGGAGAGGGAGTGTGGGGGGAGAAGAAGTTGGGGGGAGGAGAAGGAGTGGGGTGGGGAGGAGAGGGAGTGGGGGGAATGAGAGGGTATGGGGAGGAGGGGAGGAAGTGGAAATTTTTATAAACAAACAAATTAAAAAATATGTTACATTAAATATTTTGGGAAACTAATTAAAGATATTGAACATGTCATTAAGACAAAAAAAAATCGATGACTACGGAGAGACACTTTCCGACAAGTGAAACTGATCAAAACATTTTCAAGCCAGCTTTGCTCCATGGAGAAGACAGAGAAGCGCCTGAATCGACTAGAGAGTCTCAGACCCATCAGACTGACTGAAACTCAGTTCACAACCTTTTAGATGCTAACATAGTATGTATTGTGCTGTCGTGTTATAGTTCCCCTGAGGTTTCATCCATCCTGGAGTGAGCTTGTGGAGATCTAACTCTTCTGTAATAACTTCTCCTGTCAGTAACCTTTCACTCATATAGCCTATTTAAGCAAAATAAGATCACTGGTTTGCCACATTCAGAATTTGAAGACACCCTGACTTATTCTACCAATGTTACTCTACCTAGTGAATGTGTGTTCATGATTCCTGGGGAGGATTAGTGTCATACTAGTGTCATACAGTAACATATATCTGTGACTTAAAGAGTGCTCCTGCCTTTGTTGAACTGAGGATGATAGATTTAAAATATTAAATTTATAGAATGTGTGCAATTTGTGCCCGTGTAATATGCATGAGTGTCTGCATGTATCCTGTGTATGTCTCTGTCTGTCTGCATCTGTCCTGTTTCTCTTTCCATGTGTTATGATTAAATGTGAATATAAGTTTCTTCCCTTATTGATACATTAGGGTTCTTACAAGGTCACAAAAAAATTTTGTTTTTCCAGTTTCCAAAAGTCTGCTGACATTGCACACATGACTCATAGGAAATAGATAAATCAAACAGCTACCAGTTTGTAATATTGATCCTACTGAATAACATTCATATTACATGAAGTTAGAATTTTCATGATATGAGAGAAGAAAGTGCTACAAACAGGATTACCCAGGTTTCATTAAACCTGTGATCTGTTATACTGACTGGAGCCATTATTCTCTCGCTGTAGCAAGAGCGTGTGAATATTAGAACAAGAGATTACTCCACAAAATAAAAGTTCTTTCTGCCTTTAAGATCCAGGTCAAAATATCTTGTCTCCTTATATCATGGGTCTTAAGGGAGAATTTGATGCTTAAAGGATAGCCATGCTCAAAAACATTGTAATTAACTGTCCCGTAGGGCTTCTGTTTATACTTGTAGATTTAGGAGCACCCAGTTCTCATCAGAAAAATTCTTATGTATATAGTTATTTATTCAGAAATCAATAACAGTTGAACAAACACAGTAAAATCTGCTGAAGGGTGTTTGGCTTCCAGTGGGGTAAACACGCAGTGAGACAATATTTTTGAGATATATAAGGGCCATCTTTCTGAGCTGTTATTCATAGTGATGTCTTCTGGAGGAAGGGGAACGGGAAGGAAAATTTCTACAAGGATGAAGTCTCTGAGAAATTACTGTGTTCAAGTAGATGTACCTAACCCCTTAGCACGTACTATAATAAATAGAGTCCATGGGACCAAATCAGAAGACTTGAAGTTGGAATGAGACAAGTGAGGGAACAGATGTGGGAAAAATTGGAAGAGAGGTTGTGGGATGTACATTTTCGGAGAGCAAATTATATGTATGAAAGGAATGATTAAACATTAAGAACTACACATTTTCATGACTGTTTAGCTTTCTTATAAATTATAAAACTTCTACAGTAGTTTCTCTACACCTGAGTTTGGAACAACAAAAAATACATTGATTTTTCTTTATTAAAAATGTGAAGAATTACTTATATTCACTTTCTTAATGTAGATAGAAACTATATTTAGAATTGAATTTTACAACCACAACTAACTAGAATGAAAGTGCAATAACTAGAAACAACTCATTTTTTCTAGAATATTTTTTATAAGGAAAGAAATCAATTTTAATAAAAATCATTAAAAAGATTGGATCTGAAACACATGAATCATTACCACAGAGAATAATCTTCACAGAATGGGTTTTTCCATTAAATTAGCAAATATTTTAGTTTTGTACAATAAGAATATTCTGAGTCCACCTGATACTTAATTTTAAAAAATGTTAATTATAATTTCTTAATCCTTTTTCATAAAATATATCCTTACTACAGATTTCCATTCTTCCACTCCTAGCTGTGTCTTCCCCAAAACGCCCTGGATCCAGTGTTCCTCCTCTCTCTTCAGAAAAGAGAAGACCTCCATGACTATCAACTGAACATACCATAACAGTATGCTGTGATCGTAGACACAAATCCACATATCAATGCTAGACTAGGCAACCCAGTAACAGGAAAATGATCCCAAGCGTAGGCAAAAAAGTCAGGAACACCCCTACTGTCACTGGTAGGAGTCCAACTCCTAAAACTCTATGCTAAAGAACTATAGCATTTTTGCAGAAGACAAAGTGAAGACTAAGCAGGCTCTGTGACTGTTGCTTCAGTCTCTGTGCACCCTTTATGAGCCCTGCTTAGTTGATTCTGTGTGCTGTGTTCTTCTTGATGTCGTTGACCCCTCTAGCTCCTACAAATCCTCCCTCCCCCCTCTTCAGCAGTGTTTCCCAAGCTCTACCTAATGTTTTGGTGTAGGTCTGTACATTTGCTTTTGCTCACTCTAGTAATAAGCCTCTTTGATGATAATTAGATGAGGCAATGACCTATGAGTATACCAGAATGATTTTATTGACCTTTTGTGAGTTGTATATCATGCTACCCTAGATCTCTAAGCCACCCAGCTTCCAGTTTCTATTCATTCAGTAAATGTAGGGAATGCAACACTTATTGATTGGGCCTCATGTTAGAGCATTTATTGATTGGTCACTCACACAGGTTCTGAGCCACCCTTACCCTAGAAGATCTTACAGGCATTATAGGTGTCAGTCAAAGGATTTTTTTAGTTGGATTGGTGTCCCAGTACCACCATTGGGAACCTAGCCTGAATATCAAATATGTTGAAATCAATATGGTGGTTCCTTAGAAAATTGGGATTTGATCTATCTCAACACTCAGCTAAAACACTCTTGGGCACATACCCAAAAGATACTCCACACTACACCAAGGACAGTTGCTCAATTATGTTATTAGTGGTTTTATTAATATTAGCCATAAACTAGAAAAAAACAGATGTCCCTCAATTAAAGAATGGACAAATAAAATGTGAAATATTTACACAGTAGAGTATTACCCAGCTGTTCAAATAAAAAGGCATCATAAAGTTTGCAGGAAAATGGATGGAACTAACAAAAACCACCCTGAGTAAGGCAACCCAGATCCAAAAAGACAAATGTGATATTTACTCACTTATAAACTGATATTGGCTATTAATTAAAGGATAATCACATAACAATTTGTAGAGCCAGAGAGGCTAAGTAACTAATAGCATTCTAGCAGAAAGGTAAGAGTCTCCCTAGAAAGGAGAAATTGAATAAATTTTGTGGATATCTGGGGGGGGGCATGGGAACAGGAGGGATCAGGTAGACAATGTAGGGGCTGAGATGTTGAGCACAAAGAGAGTCCAAACTGGAAGAGAGGCACACTTAGTGGACAATATGGAAACTTACAACAGTAGAAACCTGAAAATTCCCTGGAACCTCTGAGGGTGGCCCTTTGAAAGACTCCTAGTAAAGTGGGATTCAGAGCCTGAATCAGCCATTTTAACTTTCTTATTTAAAAGAAACTATGTTTCTGGACTATATATAATAAAGTGATATAACATGAACAGATTAAATTTTTGAATCTTACAGTAAGAAACCTTTTTAAATTTTTTTAGCCTTTATTTGCACACTTATACACATATCACTCTGTCTAGGGACATGCATAGAGTTGCACACATTTTGCTTTCCTGTAGAGGTCAGAGGACATCATGACAGGGTTGGCTCTCTCTTTGAATAGTGAGAGTCTCAGGGATTCTAGTCAATTTGTCAGGCTTAGAAGAAAAACCTTTACGTTTTGAACCACATGATTATCCCCACAAAATTATTGTCAAATAAATGAGTCGACTGGACTTACAATGCAATTCCCACACTACTCTTAGTGAAGATGCCACTCCCAGGTAGGCTCATAAGCTTTCAGTCACTGACAGGCCAACTGGGTTCTTGCTTTTATGCAAGTGTGTTCCTACTTTCTCGTTAATCTTTTTCTAAACTTCTATTGTTTTATTACGACTTTGGATCTTTTCTATCTAAATATGTTTTGGCTATAAATTATTGTAGTAGGAGGTTCCTGGCCACCCAACTAGCTTAGACCTGAAATAATCACACAGAAACTGTATTAATTTAATCACTGCTGGGTACTTTAGCCAGTAATCCACAGCCTCATGGTGATACATAGACTACTAGAAATGGGTTGAACTAAGATGTAAGAGTTAGCTAATAAGAAACTAGAGCTAATGGGCCAAGGAGTGATTTAATAATTTTAGACATCTACCCCCAAAATAGTGTTTGGTCACTAATGAACCCTGAAATCTTTCTAAGTTCTTCTAAATGTGACTTTAATATAGAACTTTTTCCTTCCCCACATCTTTCTAAAGTGCCCAATGGTATGCAGATATGCATTTTCTTCTTGAAATATCTGGTGTGGGAGGTCCTTCTGTCTGTGTGTTGCTTTTATTGGTTAATGAATAAAGAAGCTGCTTTGGACTTATAGCAGGGCAGAACTTAGCTTTGTGGGGAAAACAAATTATAAACTCATAGGATTCTTCATTTTCTCACCCAGAATCTTGCTCAGATATGTTCATTCGTGCTCATTCATAGTATTCAGAATTAGAAACAGCCTCAGTGTCAATCAACTGAAGAATAAACAATGATGAAAATATGGCAAACTTATACAATGTAGTATTATTCTGTTCTTATGAAAAAATGAAAATTTCAGGTAAATGGATGAATTCAGAATCAATCATCCTGAGTGAGACATTGAGATACCTTGGATCCAGAAAAACAATATTAATTTTTTCCTTACATGTGAATGCTAGATTATATACTGTAGAAATGTGAATGTCTTTAGACTAGACAGATTGTCTGATTTATATTAACTTGACACAATCAAGAGGCATTGTGGAAGAGGGAACATCACTTGTTCCATGTTCTTTGCAAACTCATTGAGTTCCAGTAAGTCTTATTTTCTCATAGACAGGGTAAACAACCAAAGAAAACTGACCTTACTACCAGACAAAAAGTAGAAGAGTAAACACAAAGTACGATTATTTTGACCAAACAATAGAAAAACATATTAATATCTAATTAGTTTTCTTTAGCAAAATGGAATACATAGTTGAAAATTTACATTTCTACATTTTGTTTATATTATGAAATGATTAACAAATACTTTTATAAAATACAAATGCATGCAAAGTCCACCTTCTCTCCTTTCTGCAAAATTCAAAGGTACCTACAGAACTGCATGTTACCTAGTTTAATATGATGTCCAATGATGTTTGCTAAGACTGAAGACTTTCTAGAAGCAATCATCAATGTTTCTCATGCCTGGGTAAAACTGCTGAAACACCTGCTGTCCACCGGGGCTGCTCTCCTGGGGGCTTCTGGTAATATGCTGAAAACAGATAACATTGTGAAAGACAGAAACCATGTGCTTCTGGAAGAATTCAAGACCATACTCAGCAGTGTTAGCAGTTTCTACAAATGTCCTGTTGATCCTATGCATAAAACTTATGAATTGTGTAAGGTGCAAAGAATTTTGAAGTACTTCCTTTTCAAAAGTGAAATATAGCTATCCAATTTGTTGACAGTTGTGCTAGTGAGGGGCTGCATGCAATGTCAATAGTCTCCACGATTGCTTTATAAGAAACCCACAGGCCAGTGTTCTTAATGTAAAGTAGCTGTGTTGCACTGTAATTTGGACAGTATATTTCCTGGATGTGCTGAACACTCTTCCTAATTCAGGTCTTATAACTGTCATTGCCTTGATCTCCCTCACGTTTTCACATTAGATGAAATGTTCATGTTGTGTAAGGATACAGACGAGAACATAAGATGTAGGATGTGTTCAGTAGAAATGTAAGAGATAATCAGGGCACTTTACTGGAACCACTAAAGTATGAAGGATGCATCAAGGAATGCCCTGAGGACATCTAAAACTCACCAAAGTGAAAGAATTGTTCCTCGAACCTAATTGTCCTTTAGTTAAATTCATCTCTATAGCTAAGCAGCACCTTGCTCATGTACCATGCGTCTACTTATGTATGGATATACTTCATCTGAGATCAGTGATACATTAAGAAATCTGAAATTGTTTCCCTTCTCAGTTTTGAGGGTTAATCAATTTACCTAAAAATTCAGGATTTCTTACTAAAACTTTATACTCTACTATTTTTTATCAAACCTTTTTCAAAACTTAGAAAGAATTTGTGCTGGATCTAGGTCGATGTCTCATGTGTGTAATTATCTTTTTTCCATACGTTAGGGCCTGAGTCCTGTTTCAGAATTTATATAAGAAAGAGATATGAGGAATTTGATATTCTCCTTGTAACCCTAACAGTAGGTAAGCAGAATGAAGATTTTCTATGACTTCCAGATAGAAGTAATGTCATTTATCACAAAAATCAAGGAAGAATTTCTTGAAGTAACTTTAACCAAAGTTAACTTCTGACAACAGAAACCATGTGTATATAAATATTCATGCACATACTCCCATGTACATATACAGTCTTACATACTTACATAGATACAGAAAGTTTTAAGGAAATACCCCTGGTAATAATGTCAATAATAACTTTCCATTTGATGTTTAGTGTTAGATTGGAGTTGTAGAAACTGCCTACCATGCTTGGTCTGGATTTGCAGTCATCTGATGAAGATACTCAACTTTTTGCCTTATAAAACTACTTAATAAGATTTTTTAAAAAAAAAATAGAAAGATAATTAATACATGGTGTTAACTTCCACTTTTCCCATGTACCTATACAGGTAATCACAACAAGACACATGTATATGTGTACACCACACACATGTATCCATGGATATCTAGTAGTTTACAAATGCAACTCTCTGTGAGTGAATTTTCTGTCTAATAATAGAAAACACAAGTTCTATTTCACTGTAATATTGATAAGTACCCTGAATTTTACATTTTCCCACAAGTATTTAAAAGAAGTACTAAATGCATCAAAATTCCTCCAGTGCCCATCTATAAACTTTATCCTCCTTAGGGACATCTTAGACCGATTCCACATGTTTACATTCCTGTGATTCTAAAAACATGCCATGTCATATGTATTAAGTTATTAAGTCATTCTCCCATCATCCTCTAGTTTTTAATTCACATAGTAGTGAAGATTCAATTTATATATCTGTATCATTATCTCTGTCTTTTTTCTCTTCTTCATACTGATGTCCATGACAGTTTCATTAGATAAGGACAAGTGTTAGACTAAGACATTAAGTGGATAACTAAAGATTTTTATGGACAATGTCTCAATACCTCTGAGAATCAGATGAGACTCTATTTCCGACACTAGTGCTGTCATGACACAATGATTGATAAAATATCAAGGGATAGTGCTTTAATTAGGACCCAACCCATGGGTAGACTGCTTTCTCCCATCTGTGTCTTCCTTTCCAGATGCTGTGGATAGTCCTGTCTCCAGGAGGGCACACTGCTCATAAAAACAAGTAACTCTCAAAATGCCCTCCTACTGATGCACTTGTTACAGACATCAGGTCCAGTTCAATACTGGGACAATACAGCACTGAGACACTGTGGATGTGATTTTTACATACGAAACCCCAGTTACCTGACTATATCCATACCACATTTTTAACTGGGTTATTTATTTTCTGGTACCAAGTTTTTCAGATTTTTATATGGTTGAAATACTAGTCCTCTTTCAAATGTGTAGCTGGTAAACATCTTTCCTTATATTGTATCCTGGCAGTTTATCTGAATGATGCTGTCTTTGGCAGTAAAGAAGATATTCAGTTTCTTAAGTCCAATTTATCAGTTGTTTTTACTGCCTGAGCTATTGGAATTCTGTTCAGAAACTCTTTTCTTGAGCCTATGAGTTCAAGAGCCTTCCCCACTTTCTCTTTTAACAGATCAGTGTATCTAGCTTTATGTTGAGGTCTTTGGTTTATTTACACAGGGTTATAGGTATGAACCTATTTATACCTTCTACATTTAGCCATCTATTTGAGTAAAACCTTTTTTTGAAGCTGTTGCCTTTTTTCAATGCATATTTCTAGCTTTTAAATATAATATTATATCAGGTATCTGTAGTTTTAGGGACTTATTCCTGGGCCTTCTATTATTTCATTGATCAATGCATCTATTTTGATGCCAACACCATGCTGCTTTTATTGCTATAGCTCTGTAATAAAGCTTGAAATTGGTCATAGTGATACCTCTAGCAGTTCTTTTGTTGCTTAGGATTGTTTTTGTTGTACTGAGTTTTTTTGTTTCCATATGAAACTGAAAAGTGTCCTTTCAAGTGCTGTGAAGAATTGTGTTGAAAACTGATTGGGCTTGCATTGATTCTGTAGAATACTTTTGGTAGAGTGGCCACTTTACTATATTTGCTACTGATCCATAACCATGGGATATCTTTCTTATGATGTCATCTATAATTCTTTATTAAATTTCATCATGTTTTATTGTACAGATGTTTCACTTGCTCGGTTAATGTTACATTAAGTTTTTGTTTTTGTTTTTCTAGCTATTGTGAAAGGAGTTGCTTCCCAATTTGTTTATTACTTTGTTTGTCATTTTGTACATAGGAAAGCTACTGATTTTGCTCACTATTATTATATCTTGCTACTTTGCTGAAACAGCTGTAGCAGTTTCCTGGTTAAATTTTAAAATTTCTCTGGCCACTTATCTTATGTCTAGTATCTTATCATCTGCACAAAAAGACAATACAACTTCTCTCCTTCGTAATTGTACCCCCTAGGTCTCCATCAGTTGTTTTATTAGCTTGAGCAAAAACATCAAATGCTATATTGAATCAGTATGGAAAGAGTGGACAATCTTGTCTACATCTTGAATTTAGTGCAAATGCTTTCAGTCCCTTTGCAATTGGATTAATATTGGCTGTGGACCTGCTACAAATCACCTGTATTATGTTTATGTATGTTCCTTGTGTTTTTCTAAAACTTCTGTCATGAAGGGATATTGAGTTTTGTAGAAGGCCTTTGCTACATCTACTGAGATGATTATGTGTTTTTTGTCTTTCAGTGTGGTTATACTGTGGATTACATTTATTGATTTACAAATGTCAAGCGACCCATGCATCTCTGGGATGAAATCTACTTGATCATTGTAGAGGATTTCCATCACAAGTTCTTGTACTTTGTTTCCAAGTATTTTATTGAGTACATTTTAATAAGACACATTGGAAGGTACTTTTTATGGGGCAGCATCTTTATGTGGTTTAAACATCACGTGACCTATGGAATAATAAAAATAATTAGCAATGTTTCTTCTGTTTTTATTTTGGAATTCTTCAGTAATTAGTAAAACATTGTAAAGCTCTCCTTCAGAATGTTACATAATAGAGAAAGCTTTTATAATATTGACAATTAATGAGTTGTAAGTCATTCATCTTCTTCAAATCCTCAAAGAAAAAAATCATAAAAATTAGATAATAGATGAGAGAATGGAAGAATTTGAGAAACCAGAGAGGACAGGGACACTATGAGAACACTGACCACAGAATCAACTTAATGGGACTCAAGGGGCCTGACAGAGATCAGGGAACTTGTAGTGATCTGATGTAGCTTCTCGACATATAAGTTATGGCCGAGCACCTTAGTGTTCTTGTGCGACTCCTAGCAGTGGAAGTAGGGGTTTCTCTGACTCCTTTTCCTGTTGGTGGGACATTTTTCTTCTTACGAAGTCACTTCATCTAGCCTTGGCATGATGGTATGTGTCTGGCATTTTCTCCGCATATTACGCCATATTTGATTTATCCCTGGAAGCCCTACTCTTTCTTGACGGGAAACAGAGGGGATGAGTCTGTGCGAGGGGAGAGGTGGTGGGAAGAGATGGGGTGAGTGGGAGAGGAGGGAGGGAAAACTGTGGTTGGGATGTAAAATTTATATTTATATTCTATATAAATTATATTTTATAGATCATATATACATCATATTATATATCATAAAATTTATTATAAAAATTATAAATTTGTTATAAAATATTATAAAATCATATTTTATATATCACATATAAAAATATATAAACACATATGAGAAAAATAAAAGAAGATATATCATGTAAAAAATCAATTTTAAATAAAATAAAGAAATTTACAAAGGGATAACATAAAAAATAAAATAAATTTGGAAAAAATAATCAATAATTTAATATTGTTATCCAGTCCTTTCACCTATTCATTTAAATCAACTTTACCTAATATGTCTTTCTTCAATTTATGAGTTTTGATTTAGCCTCACGGGATGGATATTTTAAAGAAATTTGAGAAATGAGAATCTAAATGAAGGAAGTTATGGCATTGGATGCATAGTTTGAGGGAATTTATGGAGGGTTTCAAGTCTGTTTCTCTTTTTCTCTGTCCTCTTTATTTCTCTCTATCACTCTATCTTACTCTGTTCTTCCCTTGAAACTTTTTCTTCCCCTCTCTTTCTTCATTAACATCATATAAACACCTCTTGTGGTATGTACTTCAGCCATAGACAACTGTGCTGCATACACCCAGCGCAACAAGACCAAATGACTTCACTGAGAAAACGCTAAAACAGAGATTTTTTTCTTTTAAGAAGTTATTCTCAGGCTTTGTGATACAGTAATACAAAACGGACTCACAAAGCTTTCTAAGAATTCATTTGTCATATTTTCATTATTAGTTCCTGTCTCCAGGAGGACAAATAATCATAAATTGATTAAATTTCTTTCCTCCTTCAAAGTTCATCTCATTTCTCTAATGTGCTTAGTAGCTACCAAACTCTTTTTTTTTTTTGTATTGTATTTTGTATTGTATTTGTATTTTTTGGTATTGTCTTAGGGTTTCAATTGTGATTAACATCATGACCAAAGGCAACTAGAAGAGGAAATGAAATTTTTATTTCACTTCCTCTTCCAAATCGCACTTCATCACTGAAGGAATTCAGGGCAGGAACTAAAGTTAAGAACCTGGCGGCAACTCCTGAAGCAGAGGTCATTGAGGAATGGTACTTATTGGATTGTTCTCTGTGACTTGCCATCCATGCCCCGTCATATTACCCATCTGGGGCACTGCTCAAATCAATAATCAATCATGAAACTACACAACAGTCTAGCTCACAGGTGAATCTGGTGAAGGCATTTTCCTCAATTGATGGTCCCACTTCCTCAAGTCCTCTAAATTGTATTATGTGACTTAAACAGGCCAACACAGAAGTCAAGTAACAATCACATTAATGTATACAAAGTAGAATCTAACATCCACACATAAGCAGAAACATAAATGTTTGTCTTTTTGGATCTAGGGTATCTTAATGACTCTCTCAGGATGATCAGGATGATTGATTCTGGCTCCATTCATTTAATCCCATTTTTTTTAAACAGCTGAATGAAGCTACACTTTGTAAATATAGCAAATTTACTTATATGGGTGAATTTTGTGGCATATATATTATTAGCTTTATGAATATCTTCCCTATTGATTTCCATAGGGGTACTACTTTGATTGATTTCCAAAGGGGTACTACTTTGCAATCCTACCAGCAATCCCTTTCTCCGCATCCTTATCACCATCTAATGCCATTTGTTTTATTATTTTTTCTATTCTTACTTACGAAGAATAAAATATGAAAGTAGTTCTATTTTACATTTTACTGACAATGAACATTTTTCCATGTTTTCAACCACTTTGTTTCAATTTAGAGAAAAAAATTATGTAGGTCCATGTACCATATATATTTTTTTTAATAGTTCAGTTACTCTAGATTAAATGAGGGTTTTTTATTATTTTTTATTATTTTTCTTTATACTTTTAACTGAGATGTAAAATATGAAGTTGGATGTGTAGAACATAGGGGAGGATGTAGAAAGAGTTCAAAAGAAAAAAATATATGACCAATAATTTGCATGCAATTTTCAAATAATATAAAAATCATTATAAGGGGTAAATGATTTTAGGTATCCGCTTCAATAATAATATTCCACTTTAATCACTGTTGAAATTTGAAAGCTTCCTAAGTTTTTAAAAATGAAGCTTCTTAGAGAACTGGTTCCTTCTTAGTAACTTTCTAAAATGCTCAGCAGTTGCCAGAATGCCCTTTCTACATTAAATATTTCACCGCCACAAAAAAAAATATGAGTACAGAAAGGGCAGGAAGTCAAAAGTAAACAATGGAATATTGTGGCCATTAATTCATAAGCAAGTGGGAAATGTCACACATGCATAAAAGCAGTACCACTGTTTACATGTCAACAGAAATGAGCAAAGACATATCAGCCTACTTGGGAGTGGCTCATGTTTTAGATTAGAAAAAGAAGTAGTTTGTTTGAATTAGTAAATTTTCATTCTAGTTAAACAGTGTTTGCTAAACTTTATCTCCAAATGTAGTTTTTACCATCACCAAGATAGTGAATATAAGTGTTTTCTATACATATTTGCTGAAGGAAAATAAATTTAGTTTATTTGTTCCAAACCCAGCTGTAGAGAAACTGTTATAGAAGTTTTACATTTTGATAACAAAGATGAAACACAGGCCAGAAAATAGGCAGCTTTTCATTGTTCGAAATTTTCTTTTGGGCAAAGTTACATTTTCTTCAAATCAGTTTTTCATTACTTCATTTCTTTTCCTGTGTGCTTCCTACCAGTTTTCTTCCAACTTCATATCTTCTGATTTTACCTTTTGGAATCCATTCATTTAGTGCAGTCGGTATGGGTCACAGGTTCAGCATCATCTGCTGGAGCATCGGTAGTCTCTCAGTGGGTTAATTCTTCTATAAAATTATCTCTCCTTCCTCGAATAGTTACCATTGACATTTCTAAGTTCTTTAATATGAAACTTCTTGGAGCACTTACTCAGAAAACTAGCTCAGCAAATTGTGGGTTTTCATGAGGTCCCTTTTCAGCAATGATGGGTTTTTCGCTGGATTGATCATACACAGCACTTATCACAATATTCACAGCTGTGATTTAATACGTGAAGTGGACCAGTCATAGCCAGCAAATATTATCTTACCACAGATATCCATTACCTTTGGCTCTGACATTATTTCAAGTTCATCCCAATGATAATCCCTGAGTCTTTTGAGAAGACAACAATATTTGTTGGAGGCAAACACTATTTTATGTATTTTACTGTTCCTGTTACCAAGTGTCAGTTTCTGTACAAATACACATGACACTTCCTGGGTGTATGATCAGAATGCTTTTCCTAATTTGTGAGGTTGAATTTGACAAAACAACATGTTCTCTGGCCTCTATAACTGTACACACACCTTACACATGCAACACACATATACATAAACACACACACATACATACAGACTTGGAAATATCTGAGATCATCAAAAAATGACCCACTAATGTGATTTTTTAATTAGTCATCAACTATGAATCAATGTAGAATGTACAACCTTTGTTTGACATCAGACCATCTTGGCAAATCTACCAGTGTAAAGGAATTCCCTCAAAAGTAGAAGCCTGGGAACTGTTGGCCATGAGCTTTCCCGATGGCAGATTTACAGGAAAACTGACCATTTACAGATGGATTCTGTAAGCCAGTTTCCAATATTTCCCCAGAAACCAAGGAAAAAATAATTAATAGAGGAAAATGAACTTAATTTTGTTTTTTACCTTCTGCCAGAACTGGAGAGAGTGTAAATTGTAAAATTTTTCCTTCCACCAATGCTTGGGATGATCCCACAACTTCTGAAGCTATCAGGATGTAGTATAGATTATATCTAAGGCTGACTAGGATGCTGAGAATCACACCCTATCTTGAGGGTTAAAAGCTATAGTCCCCATGTTGCTCCTGTTCTCAACGGCAGACATATTTTTCAGGGTATAAGAAATTCAAATACCACTGGTTTGCAAAGTTCTAAACTGGACAGAGAAGATAGGGACTTCTCATCTCTGTTTGATAGTTTCTAAGGAGCTGAAATGATACACAGTGAAAGATATAATGTGTCAGAGAGGAAAAGGGACATTTTGATAGCCAAAGAAGAGACACCATGACTATATTCATAATGTATTCTCAGAAATCATAACCTAACTATGGGATGATGGTTACCATATAAAATCCAAACAGTAAAGCAAACTACTGAACTGAAAAAAGAAAAGAAGCTAAATAGTCTAATATTTGTTTGAATTCAAACCTGTCCTGTAGTATCAATGTATATTCTATTTTTTTACTTTTTTTCTTTTTTTACTTTTATTATTATTATTTTTTTATTAATTTATATAAGTTTCCACTTCCGCACCACCTCCCAATACCCTCCCACTCCCCCCACTCCCTTTCCTTCTCCCTCTCCAGCCCTAAGAGCAGTCAGGGTTTCCTGCCCTGTGGAAAGTTCAAGTTCCTCCCCCCTCCCTCCAGGTCTAGGAAGGTGAGCATCCAAACAGACTAGGATCCCAAAGATCCAGTACATGCAGACGAAACAAGTCCCAGTGTTTTTCTCTTAAAATAAGAATATTGGACACTCAGAAAATTGGGAATCAACCTACTTCAGGACCCAGTAATACCATTCTTGGGCCTATACCCAAAAGATGCTCAATCATACTACAAGGACATTTGTTCAACTATGTTCATAGCAGCTTTACTTATCATACCCAGTATCTGGATAAAACCTAGATGCCCCTCAACCAAAGAATGGATAAAGAAAATGTGGCACATTTACACATTAGAGTAATACTCAGTGATAAAAACAATGACAATGACATATTGAAATTTGCATGGAAATTGATGGAACTAGAATAAAGCATCCTGAGTGAGGTAACCCAAACCCAGAAAGATGGATATGGTATCTATTCACTCATAAGTGGATACTAGGTGTAAAGCAAAGGGTATTAACCCTATAGTTTGTGATCCTAAAGAAACTAAGTAACAAGGTGAACCATAAGAAAAATGAACTTAGATCCACCTGAAGAGAAGAAATAGACAAGATCTGCTGACAAAAATGGGAGCATGTGTGTGGGTGGAAGAGGGAGGACAGAAGCAGAAGGCGAGGAAAGTAGGGGATGGCAGAGTAGAACTTGAGGGAAGTTGATATGGAGGAAAGACAGAGATGAGAGCAAGAAGAGATTATCTTGATTCAGGGAGCCATTGTGGGGCTAGCAAAGAAGTTGGCACTAAAGAAATTCCCAGGAATTACAGGGATGACCCCAGCTAAGACCCTAAACAATAGAGTAGAGGGTGCCAGAACTGACCTTGCCCTGTAGTCAGACTGATGAATGTCTTAAATATCACTATAGAACCTTCATCCAGCAACTGATGGAAGCAGAGATGGAGACCTGAATCAGAGCACTGGACTGAGCTGCCAGTTGAAGAGTGGGAGGATTGAGAACATGGTCAAAGACTGAAACTATTTACCTGAGCTAATGGAAGCTCACCAACTACAGCCAAACAGGTAAGAAAACAGCATAGGGCCAAACTACTCCCACTGAATGTGCGTGACAGTTTCAGGGTTGAGGCAGACAGTGGAGCCTCTGGTAGCGGCACCAGGATTTAGTCCGACTGCTTGTACTGGAATTTTTTTGGGACCTATTTTCTTAGAATGGACACCTTGCTCAGCCTCGATATAATAGGGAGGGCTTCAGACCTTCTCCAAAGTATTGTGCCTTACCCTCTCTGAGGAGCAGATCAAGGATGGGGTGGAGGCATTAGGTAGAGGGAAGAGGTAGAGGGGAGGAGAGGGAGTTGGAACTGGGATTGGTATGTAAAATGAAAAAAAGTTTTCTTTTTAGAATAAATAAAAAGAAGAAAAATAAACAATAGAAAAAGAATACTGAAAAGGAGTAAGTTTTGCAGGTTAATGTTTATATAATATTGAGGAAGTTAGCTCACGGTGGAATGTATGAAGTGAATGTTTTTATAAATAACAACAAATACTGAGATGGAAACTCCTCACCCTTCTTGGCTTGCCTGAGTAAAAAGATTTTGTCTGTAAGCAACCTGTAGACAGCAGACCCATTTAGTACAAATACACAACCTGAGTTGGAACCAACACTGCAGTAGAAATCTCAGAGATGCAGCTGTCTTTGACTCTTACTGTCATTAGAAAGTAGTCATTTGTCTATGCACCACAAAGAAAATGTTATCAACGTGTATTTGTTCCAGAGTATATTTTCTTTGGTATGATCAGCTATGAATCTTTGTTGAAAAGTTATTTGAGCATGCTTCCTCTAGAGACATAGACATGGCAAGATAGTAATTATATAATTTTAGGTTGTATTTGCTCAATTAACTTTGAAATCAGTGTTTTCAAATGGGAGTAGTCATCCTTGTGTTACAGACACATGGCAATGCTCATAATTACTTTGCATTGTCTTTATTATGAGGAAAATAAAGAGGACAACGTTACTAGTATCTAAGAAGCACCAGCTGTTTAATACCTTCGTTTGCAAACATCACCATCCAGAACAAAAATTAATACAACTCAAAATGTTTTATTTGCATTATTGAGATTTTGGGCTTTATTTAGAATACAAGATTAAATGAAGGATCTAATGTATTATGTGCAGAAACAGGAAGTTTTAGTATTTCCAGGTCTTGGATATGTGTGAACAAATAAATTCACCTGAACAAGCATTCATTTAGGAAGCCTAATGTAGACAATGATAATTTTGTATCTTTAGGAGTTTAGAGTATGTCAAGTGAAACGCATTAATTACCAATACTTTTAGACATGTATACACAATGGCATGAAGACTGACTCAGAGGAATCAACGCTCCATGTATTTGCAAAGGTTAGAAGTTCTTTCTCCCAGAGCAAATTCAGAGTGTGGGAAGTCTCTAATATTTCATACTCTGTTCTGTACTGGGAAATGTACCTATTGCTCTATACTTTCTTAGTTGTAAAAGTGACTATTCTCTGACATTAGAGAAAACCAAATCATGTGGCAGAGGGCCCTAAAAAAATGACATTCCAAGATAATTTAACAGTTGCAACTTCATTTGAACAGACAAGCTCAGTGTTGTTTCACTGACAGCAGGGATGCACCTCTAGCTGTAGGTATCAAATCTGCTCCCCTGGTAGCTTGTAACCTCCAAAGAGATGTCTTTGTATCCACTGAAGACCTGTATTGTTTGGTGGTTGAAGAGTCTCATACTGCAAATGTCCTATATGCAGAAAGGTACCATGAGTTTGTAAGTGCTTTCCTTGTTTCTGGATTCTTATCTAAAAGGACCTTCAGAAAGCTAAACTAATTAAATTGGAATGAGTCATGTATTCAATTCCAAATAATACACTTATATAAGTAATAAAAAAAAGTTCAGAAACTAAAATGTGGAATACACACAATGGGGAGTTTCATAAAATATCAAGAATTTGTAAAGAATGAAATATTCCAAGGTTTTCTATAACAAATTTAACAATAACATCTGGATTTCAAATTCTTTAGATATCAATTCCTAAAATAATTCCAGAGAGCTGTGATTTCCTGGGTATACTTTCAGAAGTTCAGTCTTTGGTGGTTTTCATTACTCATAGTTCTGAAGATATCTAGTGCAGGAGAACTGCATTGCAGGTAGTTGTGTGGAGAGAATATAACCAAAGTAAATTCAATCTCGATAAATGGGGGAAAATGAAAATAAAACAAACCAAAATTGTTTTAAGGATTTATCAGTAAGAGTATTTTTCTTAAAACTTTGAAAAGAAGCTTTTGTTTATTTTTTTGACATGTACATTACAGGAAACAAACAAAAAAAAAAGATGCCAAGACCAGTCACCCAGTCACGTGCAGCTCAGCTTGATGTGTCTCTCTGGGTGCTGCAAGTGTACACACATTTAGGTCATTGAGGTCATACCATATGTACCATGCTTGCCCCCACATAAAGAGTCTTAATATAATAGATGGATAGAGTAGATGAAAAGAAATATATTCTTTCTTCTTTAGGGATGTATGTGACTTTCTTCAATATCTGTCACCGAGGAAAGCACAAAGAAGAATTCAACTCCAAATTTGAATCCTGGATATTTTCCTAGATTTTCAAGGAATGTGATTGCCTGCTGTTATTTCCCCTCGGTAGGATCTTTTTTCTAAAATTCCTCATTCTTCATTCACAGTCTCTCAACTGCACAATAGTTTTAGAAGCCCGATAAATTTTATTAGCTTTGTCATAGTTATAATGAAATAATTTGCATTTTAAATAATAAATAACTGAAGCATATATAGTTTTCAATTGTTTAATACATAAACCTTTCCTTTAAGAATATTTTATGAATTCTTCATTCAATGATTGCTAGTTAAATACCTTAAACTATTACTAGATCTTTAGGATATATTGTTGAATATATCAGACTCCAGAGTGATAGTCATTATACAATAAAACCCCCTCGAACGATCATATCAGTATTGATGTACATCTATCATGAAATTGTTAAGGACATAAAGAAAGGTTTGATGATATTTGAGAGCAATGTGATGAATGCACAAATCATAATTAAAGGAAACAGAAAAGTTATATACCAAAGAGAAACAAGATATTAGTAAATGCAAATGAATAACAGCAATCTTGTGACTCAAATCTCAAATCCTAAAGAGTGCAAATAAAACCCTGAGTGAGAACTCTCTCCCTCTACCACACTGCTCCACCACCTGATCACCAACTTCTGCCCTCACCTGACCCCAGTTTGCCCATAAATTCGATTTCATTTCCCTCTCCAAGAAGATCATTACATCTCCAAGACCCTTCATTTTTTACCTAATGTCTCTGGGTATATAGATTGTAGCTTCGGGTTTGATTGTAATTGACTTAACAGCTAGTTTCCACTTATAAGTGAATGCATAGCGTATTTAATTTTCTAGGTCTGTGCTATTTTACTCATTTTAATTTTTTTCTAGTTCCTTCCATTTGTCTGCAAATTTCATGATGTTATTTTGTTAACCATTGAGTAATACTACATTTGTAAATGTATCATATTTTCTTTATCCACTCTTATGTTGAGTGACATCTAGGTTGGTTCCTGTTGGGACCAGTTGGAGTCCTGGCCTTCAGCAGCCCTTCCCTGCTAGAGCCTTCTAATTGAAGTTACTAAATGCTATGCCTTGCCTAGAGGATCAGAGGATGGGATTTTCACCTGTTGGCCATTGTCTGCTGGGTATTTAAGCCTCCATGGTGCTATTGAAGAGGGGCTTTGTACCAGTAATAGTTGATCTGTGTGTCTGTCTGTCACTGTGTGTTTCCTCAACCTCCAGCCACTTTCCCGAAACTCACGAACTAGATTCTAGTGCAAAGAGCCCAGACGGTTTGTGTGTGGGGGGGTGCGTGGCAGTTTCAGTTTCTGGATGTTGTGAATAAAGCATCAATCACCAGAGCAGTAATTTTTAAGACCTCTGTATGTTGTAGACATTGCTTTCAACTTTTACATGCACACTCATTTCTTTTATGGATAATAACAAAGGATATTGACAGAGCTGAAGGAAAAATTTGGGCTTCAAACCGACAGTTTTCTACTTACTGAGAAAAATAAAGTAGACTATGTTGAAGGTACAGAAGTAACAACCATCATGTATTTGAAGAAAATACCTATTAAACATCAAATTACGTTTTCTAATGGGTATGGCGGTGAGAATTTTACGTAAAGAAACCTAGATTCTTTCTTGGCTGTGAACCTAATCTCTAATGAATGAACTATCTCTCCAGCTCTGAAATGGTGGTGCACATCTTTATTCCCAGCACTTGGGAGGCAGACACAGGCAGATCTCTAAGAGTTCCAGGCCGACCTCCAGCCTCATTTGAAAAGGTAGTTTTAGAACACTTAGGATTGTTAAACAGAGAAACTTTGTTGCGAAATAAACAATTAAAAAAACCCTTGATTCTGTAGTAATTATCTATTAAAATTCTGTCCCAATAAATCCCTATTAACTCTCCCTTCTATTTCCTATCTTGTCCTTAATCCTTTATAAATAAAAGAATACTACATTAAAAAAAATAAATTATTTGGAGGTTGAATACATTTTAGTGCTATTGTTTCAAAAAGTATCATTTAGGAAGAAAATACATTAGCGAATAACAGAAAAGATCCGCAGGCCAGTAAACCAGATTGCATACGTAAAGTGAAGAAAAGTAGGCAGAGAGTCCGGTTTGATCACATGCTCCTTCAGTCCAAGTCCAACTGGCCTTGGTGAGTTCCCATTAGATCAGCCACAATATTTCTGTGGGTGGATGCACCCCTCGGGGTCCTGACTTCCCCAATGTGGGTCTCTGTCTCTATCTCCATCCATCGCCAGATGAAGGTTCTATGGTGATATGCAAGATATTCTTCAATGTGGCTATGGGAGAAGGCCAGTTCAGGCACCCTCTCTTCTGCTGCCCAAAGACCTAGCTGGGGAAATCCCCATGGACACCTGGGAACCCCTCTAGAGTCAAGTCTCTTGCCAACCCTAAAATGGCTCCCTTAGTTAAGATATCTTCTTCCCTGCTCCCATATTGACCCTTCCTCCATTTCAACCATCACATTCCCCCAGTCCTCCCCTTCTCCCTACTCTCTCCCCATCACCCTTTCCCCCCAACTCCTCCTACCCCTGTGCTCCCAACATTTGCCCAGTGATCTTGTCTACTTCCAATATCCAGGAGGATAAATATATGTTTGTCTTTGGGTTCACCTTCTCATTTAGCTTCTCCATGATCAGAGGGTGGACTGAGAATCCAATGATAATGACACCGGGTTTTGATTCTACTGCATGCACTGTTTTTTGGGGAGCCAAGTCTGTTTGGATGCACACCTTCCCAGACCTGGATGGAGTGGGGAGGGCCTTGGACTTCCCACAGGGCAGGACACCCTGACTTCTCTTAGGACTAGAGAGGGAGGGAGAGGAGGAGCAGTGGGAGGGAATTGGGGGGATGGGAGGAGGCGGAAGTTAAAAAAAAACTTTAAGGTATACAGAGTGATTTAATTATTCAATTTTTTCTATTATGCAATGTCTCGGTACAACTGTCATTTCTTACTCATTAGCATTTAGAAAATTAAAAGTTAATAAAGCATTATGCAATCATTAAAAAATTAAAAAACAAAAATAAACAGAAAATAAAAATGAAAAACAACAACAAAAAAAGAAAATAAAACAAAAATGAAAGAAATGTAGGCAGATGGTGTTTTCTTCTTTCTTCTGTTTCTAATTTTGTATAGTTATAGACTTTTAAGAATATGATCCCAGCCTCCATCCAGTGGGCCATGGGGGGGGGTGAGTTTGCTTCAGGCCAGCGGCAGGGGCCCGGCGAGGAGGAGCTCGGACTTTCCCCGACCCCATAGACTCCCAGGTCAACCTGCAGTGCTGGTTCCACCCTGCTAAGCTCTCCCGCCTGCCATCCCAGCTTCCATCCAGGTACAAATTTCTATATTTCTCCCCTCCCACTGGGGCCATAAAATTTCCCCAGCTCAGCTGCCTTGCACACTGGGCCTGCTCTGTAGGCGCATCCCGGAAAGAGGGAGAGCCTGTGCTTCTATAGCCTGCCTGAGGAAAGGTAGGCATTCTATCAGTGAACTCCCTGCCCAACAAGGGAACCTGACCTGCTACCAGAAGTTCCAATAGAGAGCATTTGAACAAAGAGATGGGCAGACGCCAAGGCAAGACCTCCTCCAACAATCTGAAAAACAACATGAAAACACCAGATCCCAACGACCCTACAACAGAAGGATTTGAACACTCTAACCCAGATGAAGTGGAAAAACGTGCCATTATGAAAGCAATAGAGTCCCTTAAACAGGATATGAATAAC